>NC_046367.1:11451231-12051231 GCF_011125445.2 Fundulus heteroclitus
GACACACACACAAACACACACAAAGCAGGAAAGGAAACACAGAGGAAATATATTACTGCAATACTCTGATCCTCTGTATCCAAAAATATTCAACCATCTAAAATGAGACACCTCTGTTTTATTAATTCATATTGCTGTTTTTATTGCCGTTGTTGGTCCTAATTGATCAAATGACCCCAGCACTACAGTAAAGTTACTGCTGGTTCTCCTGTACCCACAATTATTTACACCAGTTCTACTTTTAGTCTCTTTTGTTTCCCCCCTTTTTTCATCCAACCACTGATACTGGGCTTAGCAATAAAAATACTAAACTCAGATTGGTTATCCTAACCCAAAAAGATCACGCATTTTTTTAAATGTATCAGCAGTGCTGGACTTTTGTGTCCACAAGCTCAAACAGCTCATTAACCGTTTCATGTTACGATCAAATAAAAATAAAAGAAGAAGAAATGTGCAAACCTGTCGAAAGGCCAAACCCGTCGTGCGCTGCTCTGAAAAGCATCACGCCTCTGGACAACACCTCCCTGCTGCTTCCTCTGCATGTTGGCACTCTTTCAAACTTGTTAGTTCAAATGTTTAAGGATCACTGAGATGGAGCGGGAACTAAACCATGACCATTTTTGATGCTAAATAATTAAGTGCTTCAGTGTTGTGGACATGATGTGCACACATCGATGCAGAGACGAAATGATCCCATACCGACCGACTCTAAAACTGCTAATTTGAGCGTTGAGGATTTCATCCGTGACCAGTGTTTTCCAGCTTGTCTTTTGGCACAAATGCAACATGATTAAAACAAAACAAAACAGAAAAACACAATAAAAGCCAAACAAGTACCGTTATCTACCCCCCCCAAACAGTCATTACAGTGATTCTCTCTGAGGCTGGTTTACCCTGATATCTTCTCTCCTCAACTTTCTCTATCTTACATCCAGGCCTCTAAGCGTCAGTGTTGCCGTTCTCCTCCGGCTGCAGCTGCTCCTTCTCAGTGCAGTCCTCCTGTGGGGGGCGTACTCGCTTAAAGAAACCCAACTGAGAAGAAAAAGTAGCCAAATTATTAATATTGCACCAATTTTAAAGGAAACATTCACACTTTGTTACACTAACAAAACAAAGCGCCTGAGGTATTAGCACGATTTATACACATGTCAACTCCAAGTCCCATGCAGGAATGTAAAATAATGGAGTGGAGGTAGAGAAAATTACAAAAAACAATTACATTTTAAAAAGAAAAGTAGCTAATTATAAGCATTACACCCAGAAAAAAACATTAAAATGCTAATTTAAAACACAATCATGACATGATAAAACTGAACTGATAAAATAACATTTGAACTCTGGGCAAAGAGCTTTAAAAATTAGTTTTCTAATAATTTCTTCGTGGCTCTTTGGCTCATTTCTAACCTTGTATTTTTAGGACCAAAACAACTGTGTCCTTTATGTATGAAGTAGAAGGGAATTCAGATTAACATTGATATTATGGACACATCGACTCAGTGACTGTAAAGGGCCCTGGTCCTCTGGTGACAAATATAAAACTTTATGTAATCAGAATATGTACGACAGAAGATGCTGCTCCATAAACTGAGGGACCATAGATGTGGAATAACAGTGGCCAGAGAACAGAGCCTTGAGGAACCCACATCTGATCTTTGTTAGTTCATACTTGTGAAATGGCACAAAGTATTTCTGGTCTGACAAATAATGCGAAACCAAGCTATCACAGAACCAGATGGTGACAACCATTTTTCTAGTCTATAAAGAAGTATTTTATGCTCAACTGTGTCAAACGCTGTGATGATATGCAGTAAAAATAAGACATTTGTTAGATGCATTTCTGTATATTATTTGAAATCTTTAAAGCAGTTTCACCTTGTACATAATGAAGATGAGCAAAGCCAGCAGTAGCAGTCCTGCGAGTACAGCCAGGGCCACCACCCAGCCTGGTACCGGTTGAGGAGTGTCCGTCACCCATGTCACTGTCACACTGACCTGGAAACAAAAGCAGGGAATAAACTTCTATCTGATGAAAAGCCCCGTTTAATGTTTGGTTCTCCTTGGGAAGTTTTTTTCTGGGTTCCTCATTGTCTGTCACCAGGTTTTGTCAGTTCTCTTAAGAAATTTAAGGTTAGAAATTCAACTTAAAACATCATCACAGATAAAGTAAAGACTACGACCCGGAGCTTATATTTCTGGAATCAGTTATTTTACTCTGCTGATGCTGAAAGAGGTTACTCAATCTATAGCAGTATTGTAGCAGAGGCATTTCCATCACAATAAGCTGTGATCATTTTTTTTTAAACAAATATATCATGTTTTGCACTTTATAAAGTGTAAAATTTGTATTTTGCTTTTTAAACAATATGGTGAGATTAGCTAGTAGATTCGCTTCTATACCTGAGCACAGAAAATGCCAATACTGTTAAACTGTATGCTGATGACTGTGTGTTTTTATTGAACTCACTGTGGTGGAGTTGGAGGGTAGCTCGGTCTTCAGATTCTTATACGGCATCTCAATGACGCTAAACGAGGCTGTGGAGCGAACCACATAGGATCGATTCTGATTCTCAGCCTGGGGAAAAGTAAAGAAGATAAAGCCAACGATGCAGCATATTGTAAAAACAAATATTAAACTTTGAAAACCAAAGTACATTAAAAAAATCTGTGGAAAAAGCGTATAATCAAAAGACATTGTGATGTTGATTGTGATAAGCAGTTTTAAAAGTTGTTTTAGTTTGTTTTACCCTGAGGAAGTTATTGACATCCAGTCTAGAGTAGATGAATAGAATGGCGTTCTTTTTTCTCTCCAGACGACCGACTTGACATCTCACCCTCAGACACGTCGCTGTTTGGCAGTCCTAAACAAGCAGACAGTCAGGTAAAGCTAAAATAAAATTATAATTTAGCATATCATATAAATTTCAGAGACTTGGAATGAGAGAGAAGTTAAAAAGATGGTTCTCATTTTGTAATGAGGTATTAAGAATATACCATCAGAAATAGAATAGAGTGAATAAATACAGAGTATGCTACGTAAAAGCTCCATTAACATGTCTGTGTGTGCATACCAATGTTTGGAGGTCGCTTTGTGTCTCTCTGGCTTCCAGGTCTCTCTTTCTCACACGACTTTTGCCAAATCCCTCTGTCTCTCGCTCTCTAGGCGGACCAACGCTGGTGTTCTTCTGTGATGGCAATGGGTTCTGACACACAAAGCAAAGTTAGGACTGTCAATTTAAGGGGAATGACGATCAGCATCAGTCAACATCTGGCTCTGTAACCTAAACTAAATGCAGAGTGAGTTTAAGCTAAAATCAATACAAGTTCAGAGTGTTTTTAGCTTCTATGGGTAGTAAACAAATACAGTTACATCTCTATAAGATATATAATCCTATAAAAGTGCATATATTTAGGTAATTCAATTTAAGACGTGAAACTCGTACATACAGTTAGGTCCAGAAATATTTGGACAATTTTCATGATTTGGGCTCTGCATTCCACCACATTGGATTTTAAGTGAAAAAAACTACAATGTAATTGAAGTGCAGACTTTTAAGGTTTAATTCAAGGGGTTGAACAAAAATATATGATTAAACATGTAGGAATTGTAGCAATTTTTTTTTTTTTTTTTTTTTTTACAAATGCTCCTCATTTCAGGGGCTCAAAAGTAGTTGGACAAATATACACAACCCTAGGTAAAATGTTACTTTTCGATATTTTGTTGAGAATCCTTTGCAGGCAATGACTTTCTGAAGTCTGGAACCCATGGACATCACCAAATGCTGGGTTTCCTCCTTAGTGATGCTTTGCCAGGCCTTTACTGCAGCTGTCTTCAGTTGGTGCTCGTTTGTGGGTCTTTCTGCCTTAACTTTTGTCCTGAGCAAATGAACTGCAGGCTCGATTGGGTTGAGGTCTGGTGTTTGATTCGGCCATTGCAGAATATTCCACCTCTTTGCTTTAAGAAACTCTTGTGTTGCTTTTGGATTATTGTCCATCTGTACTGTGAAGTACAATTAACTTTGCTGCATTTGTCTATATCTGAGAAAGTATATCCCTATACACTTCAGAATTTGGCTGCTTCTGTCCTTTGTCACATCATCAATAAATAAGTGACCCGGTGCCACTGGAAGCCATGCATGCCCATGCCATCACACTGGCTCCTCCATGTTTTACAGAAGATGCAGTGTGCTTTGGATCATGAGCTGTTCCAATTCTTCTCCAAACTAGCTTCTTCCCATCATTCTGGTACAGGTTGATCTTAGTCTCATCTGTCCAAAAAATGCTTTTCCAGAACTGAGCTGGCTTCTTCAGGTGTTTTTTGGTAAAGTCAATTCTGGCCTTTCTATTTTTGAGGCTGATTATTGGTTTACACCTTGTGGTGAATCCTTTGTATTTACTTTCACAAAGTCTTCTTTTTATGGTAGACTTAGATACTGATACACTTAACTCCTGAAGAGTGTTCTTAACTTGAGTGGATCTTGTTAAGGGGCTTTTCTTCACCACAGAAAGGATTTGACCATCATCCACCACGGTTGTCCTCCGTGGACGTCCAGTCCTCTTTGAGTTCCCAAGCTCACAATTTTCTCAGAATGTACCAAACTGTATATTTGGCCACTCCTAACATTTCTGCTATCGCTCTGATGGATTTCTTCTTTTTTCAGCCTCAGGATGGTCTGTTTCACTTCCACGAGAGCTCCTTTGACCGCATGTTGTGTTTTCACAGCATCAGCTTCAAAATGCAAATGGCACACCGAGGGATGAGTCCATGCCTATGTTATTTATTTGCAGTCTTCTGAGTCAATTGTCCAATTACTATTGGTCCCTTGAAAAAGAGGTAGCTACATATTAAAGAGCTGTAATTCCTAAACCCTTGCTCCAACTTGGATGTGAATACTCTATAACAGAAATTTTATTGGAATTTTATGTGAAAGACCAACACAAAGTGGTATACAATTGTGAAGTAGACAGAAAATTATACATGATTTTAAAAAAAACTGAAAAGGGCATTGTGCAAAAGTATTTAGCAGCCCTGAGTCAATACTTTGACCATTCTTCTTTGCAAAATAGCTCAAGCTCAGTCAGATTAGATGGAGAGCGTTTGTGAACAGCAGGTTTCAGATTTTTCCACAGATTATCGATTGGGTTTAGATCTGGACTTTGACTGGGCCATTCTAACACATGAATATGTTTTGTTTTAAACCATTCCTTTATAGTCCTGGCTTTATGTTTTGGGCTTTATGTTTTGGGGTTGTTGTCCTGCTGGAAGGTGAACCTCTGCCCCAGCCTTTGCAGTCTCCAACAGGTTTTCTTCTAAGCTTGTCCTGTATTTGTCTCCATCCATCTTCCCATCAACTCTGACCATCCTTCTTATCCCTGCTGAAGAGAAGCACCCCCCAATAGCATGATGCTGCTACCATATTTGACAGTGGGGATGTTGTGTTCAGAGTGATGTGCGGAGTTAGTTCTCAGCTGCACAGCGTTTTGCATTTTAGCAAAAAAACTTCAACATGGCTTCTGGCAAACTGTAGAAGGGACTTCTTATAGTTTTCCTTCAACAATGGCTTTCTTCCTACTACTCTTCCATAACGACTGTTATGCCATCACACCATGGGTGTGTTTATTTTGAACATGTACAATGTACATGCTCATAGCTGCGGTGCCCCAGGCCAGTCTGCTGCTGAACAGATCAACGATTTCCCCTGCTTTTCAGTGCTCCTTCCTTGGATGGCCAAAGTGGACCGAACTCACACGAGGCACCGACAGGTTGGACAGAGAGAGCCAAAGGGAAAGGTTACATGGTCATTGGGAAATGTTTATGCAATGCATTGTGCATGGTGGTTAAAACAATGAAAGAGCTAACGGACATAGCTCATCGCTAGCATTCGGTACCATGTCATTGTCGAGTGTGTTTTTGTGGTTATAACAAATGTTATCTCCACAGAGGGTTTCATACATTGATGGGACATTAATGTTTACGTTATCCGGCTCACTCATTATGACTAAAAAAAAGGCCGAAGCTTTTAAAGTCAGCACCGAAAATCCGCTAGCCAAAATGCTATTTAGCTCCTGGTTACATCCGGTTCCAGACTTTCAAAGGAGCTTGTTTTAAAGCATAAGGCTTGGTTGTTTCGCTCCACTGTCATTTGGTAGTGCTGTGAGCCTTATTACCACATTAATATGGAATATTAATGTTGATTTAAAGGCGTTTGGTTAACTTTAGGACTAACCGATTTTAGTGACTGATCGCTACAGCGACCCCTAGCACCTGGAGGTAGAATCGCATTAAAAAAATAAATTCATGCTTATGGTTGTAATGTGACAAAATGTGGAAAAGTTCAAGGTGTGTGAATTCTTTTGCAAGCCATTGTACTGACATAAATGCTTTAAATGTAGCACATTGTAATTTATTGAGATGCGTTTGCTTCTAAGTATATTTAAAAGCAGACAAAAATCAAAGAATTGCACAGTGTGCTTATCTCGTCTTTAAGTAGCTTTATGCATCTTACCGAGAGATTGAGGGGGTTGATCTCCACATCTGTGGTGCAGTTGATGGGTCCATCAGTGTCAAAGTTGACGACGTAGAGCAGAGAGCCGTTCCCAAAGCGGTACGGCCAGTCGACGTCTAGTGATGCCTTACTGAACGTACTGGGCCCGTTGTTCACGAGCTGAAAGAGCAAAACTCTGTTAGGATTTATCTGTCAAGCTGAAATAATAAAAAAGAAAAGTTGTGTAAACACTAGACTATGATGGCTAAGCGCAAACTGAAAGAAATAGCAAAGCAAAGACTTCTTTTGTTAGGTACATATGAAACAAGAGCACGTAAAAAAAAGGTTTATACTGATATCCAAAGGAGCTGTACTGATCAGTTTCTGTTGGAACTGAAAAGTCCATCTTCTATACTCATTTTCCCAGGAGTAAGTGTGTGTTGCTGATCATTTAAAGCAAAGAAAGTATGAGGAATGTAATAAAAAGAGATTTAATTTTATATGACTGTAGTTATCTGCTGTATATCTGCATTTAAGATACCTGTACCTCATAGATGTGCAAGATCTGCGGCCCGAGGTCGTCTCCGACCACCGGAGGGTTTTTGGGCTTCCAGTTGGCGATGGGCAACAGCACCTGAGCAGGAGACGATGACCTGGGGAAACAACACACATACAGGTTCCATGGATACATCCAGAGCTGCTGTTGTCCAGAACCATGGGCGAGGACAAAAAGTTGGTAACAACATAGGGGACCCAGTTATCTGGTTCTCTTTCTACAGTACTTTCAACATTTACATCGTAAAAATATGACAAAAGATCAAATTATGAGACATTTAGAAGCTGTGGTGTTTAAAATGTATGTATTACCCTCTGATGGAGACTTTGGAGAGGATGGCCAGTTGTGTGACGCTGGACACTAGAGGACTTGTGTTTTCAAACAGGTTAGAGCTGAAACGCAAATGACTGTGGTCACTTTCATGAATAAAAACAACATACTATAAATTCAGGCACAGTTAAACGATATCCAGCTGCTTCTTACCACTGGAAGACTCATTCTAGAGTAATCTGTCTAATTTGACCTATACGTTTGCTCTGACTGGAGGTAATAGTGATGTTCTGAAGTGGCCCGGCCATTAAAAAGACTAAGAGGTCCTTACTAAAAATTAACCATCAATACACAGGAGGACAAAGGGTAAAAGGCTGGGTAATAAGTGCAAGAAGTGATTAACCACTGTAATGCCAAAATAGCTTTTTTTCAATGATTATTGAGAAGGGGTTAAGGATTTTTGGGCAAGATGGTTTTTCAAAATGATCATTCCTTTCACATCAGCTGTGGAGTAACCCGGAATAAGACTGTAGAAATATTTTAATAGAAGTACAGTAACTGAAAAAAAAAACACACATTAAACCTCTGGATGTGATGCAGAAAATACTGAAGCTTCAAATCGAAAAATATTTCAAGTATTTGAATAGTGGGAAAATAGAAAACATTGTTGCTAATGTCAACAGTGATGGGATGCACCGACATGAAAATGTTATTCATAAACATTAAATGTCTATATCAGTGTGGCAAGTAAATGTAAAAGAAAAAAGAAAAAAAAAAAAGACATCGTTATCACCCACTGCCAACCTGTTAGAGGCAACAAAAGACGGAGTAACAATGAAATGGTTTTGCTCCAACCACTTCCATGAGTTAGAATGGCCCAGTCAAAGTCCAGATCTAAATACAATGGAAAATCTGAGCTAAACGTCGAAAAAGTGCTGTGGAAAAACTCCTTTTATCCAGTCCACACCAAATAGTTTTGTGGCTTCAGCATTTATTAGCTGACTAAGCGGTCTGTTGATGAACTCGTAGCGCAGCAAAACGGATTGTTGCATGGGGCAACACAGCTGTGCGTCTAGAAAGCGCATCTCCACGGAGGAGTTCAGACCGACTGAACCTCGTTACTGGCTTGCCTGTTTCCACAAAGTTAATATTTAAACAAATAACTTTAGCGTGTGTCGTCCAAGACGTTTACTACGTCTTTTCTGGCTGTATTCAACAGGTTAGTGGATTTGAAGCATCCAGCAGCAGCTCACTGTAAATGTGTATATCTGAATAATTAATTTTTTTTTATCGATTATATCTAGACATTGATTATTTTAACAACCCTAATACAAACACAAGCCACACTTTTCAGATTGTTAGTTATTAAAAACATTGAGAACCATCTTTCTTTTCCTTCCTACTTTATGTTTGTCTATCAAATAAAATCCTAATAAAACACAGTAAAGCGTGAGGTTGCAATGTGACAAAATGTGGAAAAGGTCAAAGGGTACGAGTACCTCTGTAAGGCACCTTTAGGATTATCTTATATTTATATGTCAAATCGTTTACTGAAAAGAAGATGGAATAATGGAATAAAATAATGATCTCTGAATTGCAAAAGGACACATTCGATCACATTAATGTTGCTTCTGATAGCTTAATAAATGATCCCGGTGTTTGTTCGTTACTCCATGTACATTTCTCAAGAGGTGATCGCACAAAGAGGCATCTAAAAATCAAGTAAATGTTCCTTACAGTAAGAACAGCAGAGAACGGAGGAGTGAACCCGAAGTTGCTGAAACCTCTCATTAACATAGTTCTGTCTCCATCCCCTCCCCCCCCTCCCCCACTGCTCTCTCCCCACAGAAACACAAACATGCAGGCGGACGCCGGGGAATGCGCTAGCTGCCTCCTTCACGTTCAGGCTTTTTGTCATTTAGATGAGCCTGAAGAGAGAAAGGCGTAGCTTTAACTAATGCAGTCAGCTTTCTACTGAGTAGCTTGTTGGGTTATAGTTGGGTTAGAGCTTCCCACACAGGGTTCTGTTCTGTGAGGCAAAACACGTTCCTTCATTCATCTACAGGTTGGGATAAATCTATAAAAAGGGACAATCTGCCCAATAGAGACACATCTAGCATAACCAATAGTTGTATGGAGGGGAAAAAAATGTAAACAGATACAAAACTTAGTGGAAAAAGCTCAGGACTATTGCATTTCTATCTTAAGGTGTTTCTTTCATATTTTTCTATCTTCCGTCGCAATTAAATTCTCTTTTTTTATGTTTCCTACTGCTTGCAAATGAGAGCAAAATGACTTGGCCCTTAAATGTAACAGCTTTGCCCCATAACATGAAGCCCATATGGGCTGCGGCCAGCAGGTGGCGCTGCATTCATTTCAGTCAAAACAACAAGCATCCTGTTGAGGAGGTGAGCAGCCATACCTGACTATCTGAAGGTCAAATTTGATTTCAGTGTCGTCCTCTGATAGCTGGTGCACGCTGAATTTCAGCTCTGCCACGATCTGGCCAATGAAACAGCAGAAAAGGCCAGCCAAGGACCAATGAGAGAGCAGGAAATAAAACATTTCAGAAAGAGCAGGCAGATATGTTTGATATTGCCACAAGATCTCAAACAATTTGATCCTCATAAAGAGTGACTTGCAGAAGTATTCACACCCAGTGCACCTTTTAGTTACTTTACCACCACAAACATCAGTGTCATTTATTGGGATTTTAAGCGACAGACCAACGGAAAGAAAAGAAATTGTGAAGCTGAAGAAAAATGACGCATGGTGTTCAGGTTGGTGTGCATTTGTATTCAGGTCCTGTGAATCATTAGCTTGTAAAATCACCTTTTGTGCAATTTTAGTCTGATTTGACCAAAGCACCTTCTTTCAAATGTTCATGTGAAGGAGACCATCAAAGAAAAATTCATACGGCAATTCTTAAGCAAACGCTTTCTTCTCTACATTCTCAATAGTATCCTCAATATCGTTCACCTCTCACATCAACAGCATCACCCAGTCTGCATATTGTAATTTCTGGAATATTAATCGTCTTCGTCTCTCCCTGTACCCGCACTCAGCATCAGTTCTTGTCCATGGCCTTGTCACCTCGTGCATCGATTACTGTAACTCTCATTTCTCTTTGGCCTTCCTTACAAATAGCTCCTTAAGCTTCAAGTGGCTCAGAATGCAGCTGCTCTCATTATTTCCAAAACCCCCTTATCACCATATTACCCCAGTCCTACAGCAGCTCCACTGGTAAACAATGTTGAAAGTAATGAATCATTTTCCTTCCACTTCTCAACAACGCTCTACTTTATGTTGGTCAATCACATAAAATCCCAACACAGTGCATTGAAGTTTGTGGTCGTAATGTGACAAAAGGTTAAAGAAGATGAAAACTTTTCCAAGGCACTATAAACAATTCCCTCTGTAAACCTTAAGTTTTATCCTGTCAGACATGTAAAGTGTTCCCTTTAACTCACCTTAGTGTCTCGCTTCATGGGGTTTCCCAGGTCACACACCACCATCTTGGTCTCATTCTCCTTCTTGTAGGCGCAGGAAAGCCTGGAGAGGTTCTGTGGAAACCCGATCAGAATGGATCGTCTCCACATCATAACTTTCAACTCAACCTTCTCTGTATAGCATTTTAAAATACAACTCACTTGGCCCAAGTGTTGTACACACTCTAAAAAGCCACCAATTCAAAAAAATATGTATACAAATATTATAAACTAAAAGCAATACGAGCAAAAACATAATAAAACAAGTAAGCGAGAGAGCAGATAAAAAGAGAAAGAAAACAAAAACACAGAAGCCATCATCCTAAACCGGGTTAAAAGCCAGTTTTAAGCCGCTGTTCAGTGACAATGAAGGGTCACATGATCTTTGGGTGAAGCCAATATGGAGCAGCATTTATTTCACAAGCAGCTGCAGGGGAATCCTCTCTGGTCCGTAATTTATTGGCAGTTATCAATTAAAAATCACCATTTGTTTTTGAGCAAACACGTTATTTTCCAAGTTTTTGTTGATTTCTAGAGATCATTTTGGATGGAAAACTGATATTCAGAAAGTATGTAACAGGTTTACCTGACGGCGAACAACCTCGGTAAAGTCGGCCTGCTGAGGGGGGTAGATGTGGAGCTCGGCCTCGTACGCCCCCTCGCCCTTATTCTCAGCTGTGACCTCCAGGGTGAGAGCGTTGTCGTCTCCGATGTAGATCTGCTCACGGCCGCTGAGGCCAGTCACAGGACACAAGCCGTTATAACCTCTACCTCTTTAATACCACTATCTGTTCGTCAATGGCTCCATTTGTTGACTTTGTTCCACCAACCTTTTCACATTCAACCTGAGGTCAGGTTTACAGATGTTGTCATCGCCACAATCCAACAGAATGTGAGCCTGACAAAAGATACAGAAAAGAAGACGCTAAGAGACAACAAAATAGTTTGGTAAAAGCCAAGACATTAATCAGCCAGTTCCTGCTAATCTAACCAGCCTGGTCTGCAGTCTGAGTGAAAGCAGATCAAGACCTTCAAGAGCCACTTGTCAGATTAACTGTTTTTTCTAGTATCTTTTATCTATAGATCTAAATGGATCAGGTAACAATAGAACAAGCTGCCCTAACAACCAACATTGTGACTTTAGTAGAGCTCCATGCTCCCATGGTGTGTATTTAAGTTTTGGCTGGGCACTGCAGCAACAGAGACCTGCCCCCCCACACTCAGCCCACCGTGGGCGTACCTGCTTGGTGGCGTTTTTTGGTGCCCCGGCATTGACTATGGGCAGCAGTCCGGTCCGATCTGCCGCCAGCTGGTAGTCCAGACTGTACTCCATGATCACAGAGATGGGAGTGATCTTATCTCGAAACTCGCGGTCATCCTGGACCATGAGGACAAGGGAATTAGATGTGCTTTAACATTGGAAAAAGGTTCAGGAGATGAGATTTTAACACATTGGGCTACAAAAAAAAAAAACTTACTTTTTAGTGTTTTGTTTAAAAAAAAAAAAAAAAAAGAACTTCTCATTTCACTTCATAAATTTTGTGCTACTTTGTTTTGCTCTATCCTATAAAATCCAAGGAGTATGAACAGTAATTCAGGGCACTTCACATAGCTGAACATTGATGTAATCTGTAATAATTCTGTAATATCTTTACTCATTCTCTGTGTGCAAATAAGGAATCACACAGTTGATTGAAGGGCTGGAGTAATAAAAGGTCAAATAAATATTTTTCGGTGGGACCAGAATGTAAGAGGTAAAGGGAGACTGAAGTAATGCAAGATGTTTGGAGTCAACTTCCTGCCATCAGTCGGCTTTTTTCAGTCACAAAGTCCTCAGTGTCCTTATATGTGCTGAATCGCTGCATAAATAGTGTAAACATGCATAAACATGTAAAAAGACAGGATCCCCCAATCAGCACGGCACCAGAACTTACATTGGAAAACCTATTCATGTTAAAACAGTTCCTGCAAATATATGACATTGTTGGCTACTTTTTAAGACTCAAATTCAGCCAAATCTTTAATTATGTTATACAACCCTTCAATGCGAAATCAAATATTCCTACAGACGTCCGACTTTACATTATGGAACCTGCAAAAAAAAGAAACTGAAGAAGAGGATGGCTGGATGCATAAACACACAGATGCATGATGGATGGATGAAACGTGGGCGGAGGACAGAGATGAATAGCCTCGTGAGACCATCCTGATCTCGCGAGCTTTCAAGGTTTCACTCGCAGATCAGTCTGGCTACTTTCCGTTAAAGAAAATTTGGAGCAGTTCTCCAAACGAACGTCCAATCAGCGTTGGCTTTGAGGTGGGTTGAGGTGTGACGCAACGAGAAGCGCGACAGTTCAGTCTAAAGAACATGGCGGCTTCAGCCGATGAAACTAGCGTTAGCGTGGCTATCGAGCAAGTTTTATTGGAATTACAGAGTGTTTCTTTGCTGAGCTAACGAGCCTTTACCTGCAGCAGCAAGAGTAGCTTGGCTTGTGGTTGTGTTTTCGTCGTCGCTCTGTTACGAGCGACGACAAAGCATGTTGACGAGTACGTCATATGCTTCGTTGATCTGATTGGTTTATTTGGCCCGTCTATCACCAACATAGGCCAATCAGCTAACCAGTATTTTCGCCCCTTCCCAAAATTACTTCAACGGAAGGTTTCCAGATGGATATGCGAAGCAAATCTATCTGGCGGCGTCAGGTTAAGAGATGAAAGGCTGATAGTAGGAATACTGGACAAATGAACACAGGGATGGATGCACAACGAACATATAGGTGACAGTTGGACAAATTGAAGACAACACATCAAAGAGTCTGGAAAGACCCATTTTTTTCCATACACCGTTTTCTTTTTCCATACTTTTACAGGTGAAATGCCACCCTTTTCCAGGAAGTGTAGGAACCGTGTAACTAGCTTATAGCAGAGAACCCAACAAACAGGTTCTGTATCGATTAGAACGAATAAATGTCATGTAATTATTAACCACCTCAAATAAAAAAAATCTTGAGGTCACACTGGTGTACCCTCTACATTTGGCAACCAAACACTTGTTGGAGTTGATAATTTATCAAACTATTATAATCATTGTTATCTTTATTATTATTATTATTATTATTATTAATTCTTGACCAAGAGAACAGTTTCAGTTGGTTCTATCTTTCTCACCCTTAAAAACACAAACTGCTCCTCGCAGGCCAGGCGTCTGTTGCTGTTCACCGTCATGTTCTTAGAGTATTGGAAGGTCCGACTGTACAGGAAGAGAGCGCGTTTGGTCGCCTCCTTCTGCTTCAGGCGATCCAGTGTCAGGTCTATGCGAAAACCTTGGGCAGTAAGCAGAAACCAAGATTAGAAGGGGAACATTTTCTATCACTCTCTTGCTTCCATTCCAGTTACTTTTGATGAGATAAGACAAAGTGTCAGAGCAACCACAGCTTTCACTGCAGATAGTAGACCACAGCCCCTCCCCTACCTGTTGCTACAAGCTTCCAGTCAGCTGGCCGAGGAAAGGAAATTCTACAAAGGTTTTCCCTTCGTAAAAAAAGGGGGGGGGGGTAGTTTTGTATGTTTTCAGTCATTAAAAAAAAAGGACACACTCATGGGTTAAATTACTAAGCCTGCCACCTTCCACTTTAGGACATTTTTTAAACCAATAAGCTTGCAGTGTTAGCCCTTCTGGTGGCAAGAGCCCATTTGCAGACAATTAATACCGAGTTACAAGGTCAAAAATCAGCCAGAAGATGAATGATATTTTTTATGAAGGTATTCTGGAGCGTGTTCCAGATTGCAGTGGTCCTCCTATTACAAATGGCACAGTGAGAATACCTACATTGTTTTGAACATGTACAAGTGACAGAGATGTCCTGTGTTACGTGTGGGGGAGCATGGTGGTAGCAATGGCTCCATTTCCATGATGGGAGGTCCGGGTGCGTCAGGAAGTGCGTCATGGAGGTTTTGAATTATGGAGTCATTGTTTGACCAAGATTCATGGCAGCGATGCTGTTGCATGCATTCTGCCGCCGCTGTCTCAAGCTAACCTTAAGCAGTGGATACTGTGCCCCCTAAAGGTAATGCTGCGCTCAGACCAAACGCCTTTTGAGCATCAAGCGCATCAGATTAACATGCAAAGTCTATGGTGGACCTGACCCCCATGTGGGTCCCATGTGGCGAGACACCACATGGGGGTCATGAGATGATCCAAACGATGATTCAAATTACTTCACAATGTTAAAAACATTTGTCAACATCAAATTTCTCACACATTTGTGAAATTAAACAATTTCTGGGGGGAATTTTAAATAAATAAATAAATAAATTGAACAGAAATTCACTTCTGGGTCTTAACCACCCTTGGGGAGCAGTGGGCTGCCACTGTGCCGCGCCTGGAGAGCAATCTGGGGTTAAGGGTGTTGCTCAGGAAAAAAAGAAAGAGAAAAAAAGAAAGAGAAAAAAAAAAAGAAAAAAAAAAGAAAAAAAAGGGTGTTGCTCAGGGACCCAGAGTGCAGGCAGTGGGGATTGAACCGGGTACTTGCATCCTTCTCAGAGCGCAAGCGCGCTGTCCTAACCTCTAGGCCAACACTTTCTTCTCCGTTGCCAATAATTAATTTTCTTTATTCTACAATTGCCCTAATACAATTTTTGGGAGGTAAATTACAAGAATAAAGTCATAACATTATGACCCCCCCGCCACAAAAAAAAATAAATAAATAAAAAAAAAGTGTTTGTTATGAGGGTAGCTGGCTGAAGTTTGGGAACCCCTGTTCTAATTTATCCACCTGTATGCTAATAGGAGGTTTTAAATATCACTAAGTAGTATGTTTTGAAGGGAAAGCAGCAGTTAAGTGCAGCTGTCTTACTTACTCAGGGAGGCTGGAGCTCCAATGCCGCCGGCTGCCAGACAGTACTTCACTTTAAAACTGCGAAGCATAGCAAAGTAATCTCAGCAAAATCCGACAGATTTACGGGACTGGAGCCAGGTTTCAGACAAACTAAGGGTTTGGACAGACGCCAGTCTATTGGTATTCCTATGTTTAAAATTACTGAAAAACTTTTATGAGATTAGCTCGGATCTAAAAGAAATAAGTAAACAAAAAGCATTGTGGGTAGTTTAGTAATAACTCAAGACTTACAGCCAAAAAAAAAAACAATTTAAAGTTCATCAAATAACAGAAACTGAACTGCTTTGTCTTGTTATATTTTTTTTTTTACAAGACAAACGACCCTATCAGGATAAAAATGAAAATTTCAAAATGTGAGCCCTTACCATGACACAGCAGTGGAGGTACCAGGAATGGTGCAGTCTTTTTCCTCTGGGTTGATGATCTGGGGGGTTATGTCTAATGTGGCGTTCACACTGATCACTGGACGAGCTCTGATACACAGAATCACAGAAGCACAAATTACTTGACAGTAGCTCGTGTTTACAGGGTGTCCACATATACATGGTTAACTATAGGTGACTACTTTGCTGGTTGAGAATGTGATCTAGGCCAAATTACATAGTGTGACTGAATAAACAGTTTGTGGTTTAAGGTTCTACAGGGTTAGACTGAGATGGTGTTTTGCTTGGCATAAAAAGGGTTAACATATTCCAACACTAAGGACATATAGTCCTCTGTGCAGTAGGGGTAGACGTGTCCTCGTAGCATCTATAAAGCCAGTAGGAGTCAGGTGAATGAAAAACAGTAGCTCTTTGATATCAGAGGTGGCCTCGCTCATTAACTCCCCAATTTCAGTCAGAAGCATCACACAGCCACAGCAGGGGATCTCACACACGTACCACACACACACCAGCACTGAGGAAACCAGATTAAGATCAGATTACCTGTATAAAATGGCTTTGTCTGCTCCAAATGCTCCAACTATTAAGTCTGTTGGACAGAATCACAGTTTAGCATTATTCCCAGCAGCATGTTAGCTCCTTGCTGGGCCTCTTTATACATGTATAAGTTTACCTGGATATCCATTCTGGTCTATGTCAGTATTTCCAGTCATGGAATAGCCAAAGCTAGCCGGCATGTAGCTGGACGCCCATTTACCCTGCAAGACCTGAGAGAGACAGACAAAATATAATGTTGGCAAAAATTTTGTTGTGAATCTTCAATTTTGTAAAAAAATTTGTACCATCTGATTTCATTAATAAAAAAGTAAAAAATGCATAGGAAGGGTGTGAAGAAGGAGGTCCAAACCTCACAGCTTTATAGTTCCATACCTGGGAATTAAAGTTAGCTAATTTCAAACTGAAACTGAACAAATATATATATATATATATATATATATATATATATATATATATATATATATATATATATATATATATATATATATATATATATATATATATATATAAAAAACACTCCAGTGGCTTTACGCGTAGGCTTAGTGCCAACACTTCTCATTACGTCCCTTTGGATTTGAGATCCTGTATGGCTCTCTCAGACCTCTGCTGAGCTTCTTAACTCAACCTATAAATCACACAAGTATACCCAGGTTCCTAAACCCAAGGGATGAAACAATAAGATGTAGACACAGACATCTATTTTAAACTATTTTACATCATCTACTATATCACTTCGTCACATTCGATCCAAAATCCCGTCTCACTGTCACCACGGCTCAGTGACTGCCTACGAAGATGCAGCAGATCTACAACAGGGGTGCATCAACTCTGATCATCCTGTGTTGGGACCTTTAAGCTGATCAGCAGGTGTAAACAACAGATTGATGGGATGATCTGAAAGGGGCTAATGTCTGAAGCTTTCAAGGTTTACCTGAGAAGGTGTATGGCCAATCCCTGAGGAGAGGCCATAATGAATGTAGACCAAGCCGTTGTGGTCGGGGCCTCCGTAGGGAGCAGAGATGGCCACATCTGAAGGGGTGAAACAGAAGACACGAGGAACTCAAACACTGGCATCAGGGTCTGTTGCTGCTAAAGATAACATTATAGAAATTTAAGCAACTTTAACACAGCCGTGACAACGTTTACATTTGTTGGTTTACAAGTCTGCACTATGGAGGACCAAGTCTTCCATATCTAAAAATAAATACAGAAATAAATAAATGCTCAATAAATAAATAAGCATACAGTATGCATGAAATGCATACAGAAATGTAAAAAGGACAGGCAGAAATAAATAGCATCACAGAAATATATAGGGTAAAAAAATACAAAGGAAGAATAAAACAGACAAAAATATTATAACATGCACATAAATAAATACTTAAAAAATATAAGTAATTGATAAATAAAGTTGAAGATTATAACGCACAATAAATAAATAAGGTAATTATTACAAAGGGGAATAAATAAATAAGCTAATTAAAAGAGATATATACATTTATGTCTCACTGTATAATTTAATTTCTACCTACATTTATTAATTTGGTGGCAAATAATTGTATGCTTATTTATTTATTGAGCATTTATTTATTTCTGTATTTATTTTTAGATATGGAAGACTCGGTCCTCCATACTGCACCCTCTCGTTGAGAATGGTTTACGTATGTTCTCAGGTATTTAGAAAAGCTTGAGGTGCCAAACCTGGCTTCAGGGTCTAAATTACAATCTGGTTTCTGTAAAGCTACATAAAACATTCCCCGAAAAATGCTAATGGATCTAACCGTTGTAACCATCCCTGTCCAGGTCCCCCACTGCTGCGATGGCAGAGCCGAATCTGGCGTAAACCTCTGAGCCTGTCAGAAGCTGAGGCGGGCTGAAGGAGAAGCCGCCGCGACCGAGGTACAGAGACACCTGCAGAGCACACACAACAAAAACAGCCACACAGACGGTAAGGAAAGATGAAAGAAAACATATGTCTGTGCATCATGTTCATGTTTTTGGCACAATCTTTAAACAGCTCATTCATTTCTTCTCTTTAGTTTATTATCCCGTCATGACCAATTTGGAGCTGAAACAATTATCTTAACAAAATCAATCATCTATATAAGTATTTCTAGAAAAGGGCAATTCAATTGTTAGACACAACATACATCCTGAATTTGAAAGTAGGAAATCATCCCAAAGTATAAACTATTTCTTAAGGGAATGAGCTTAAAGTCTGAAGTAAAACAGAAAACTGGACATACAGCCTCTTCTTTTAGCATTCTTGCTTTTCCCGCAGAGCAGGAGGTTGAATGAATGTATTTATAGTTTTATTATATTCAGGCAAAAACTTAAAACCTGTAACACAATCCGATTATTTATATTCTAAAAAGAAAAGCAACAATTATTCCTGTTGCTGCTCGATTATTACAGTTGTAGCATTGCACAAGATAACATCTATTTATTGTTACATTCGTTTGTTAATAGTTTTCCAGAGCTGATTGTGCAGAATATGATACATTATTACCTTTAAAAGTAAGGAAAACATAAAAAGCTTCTATCAGCTAGTTAATAAGTCAGGCTGCAGTATTTGCTCGGGCAGCCTGCCTGCAGTTGTGGTTTTAAAGCAGTTTGTCTTCCTCATTAGCATCAGCATTAGCATATGTCGCTGCTGCTGATTGCCTTTTGCTTCATCTGTAAAACCATTTCTTGGATAAAAAGAACACAATCTGGATGGGCTGGGGGAAGGATTGCAGGATTGACATCTGCTGGAAACCGTAGTGAGCTGTTCTAGGAGACATGTTTTTGCTTGTCTGTCAGGCCCACTGGCTTCTTTATTTCATTTACTTTTCAAACTGGTGTGGAACAACATTTCTAGCCTCGGGACATTTATGTGCTGGCACTGATCCGTCCCGATCTGTTCCACCTACTGTTGGCATTTAATGAATGCTGTGTGAATGCTTCCTACCTGTCCCACCTCCCTCAGCTTCACGTTCGAGCCCCTGTCCATGAAGAGGGGAGCTCCAACCAACAGATCCATGAACCTGAAACACAGACAAAATGTAAAAAAACAACAAAAAAAAAAACTCATGTGATCATTGGTTATCTTTCATTGGAGCCCAACACACAATTGGATGCATTTCCTGCACCAAACAGCAACTTGTTTCAACTGCTTTATACCTGGATTAATGACTTACATCAGCCTCAAGATGTGGCCAGGAGCAGTGCTTGCAAATTAACAACGGCCACAAACCGGATTAAATGACATCTGCTTTGTATTTTATATGTGAGACTATTTTTATTGCAGTTGTAGCTGTTAAACAAATAAAGATGGGTGTGCTCAAAAACAGCAAACATGCTTAAATCGGAGGAGACTGGACTTTCATTCAATTCTCTCTGAAAACGTTCCGACACCTATCCAGGAGTCTTTGTCAATTCTGCATTGGACTCGCTACTCTGCTGAACGCCCAAAGGATGACCCATGTCTCAGTCTGCTGGTACAGTTCACCAGACTATTGACTTAAAGCTTCCTGGTATTTCACAGACTTTATGATGCCATACACTTTATTAAAAAAAACCAAAAAAAAAACAGGCCCAGAGCATCACAGATCCTCCACTATACATAACAATGGGCATGAGGTGCTTTCTCACACATTCATCCTTTATTCAACATCAGAATAACCTGCAATGTTTGTCTCCAAAAGCCTCATTCTCATCCAAGAGTATAAAAAAATGGTTACAGGCAACTAGTTTTCACATTTTCATCTGTGATGAAGACAGAAAATGCCTTCTCTTTTTAAAGCATGTCTCTAGAGCTACTGATTGGAACATGGATATGGTGTTATAGTTAGGTTGTTGTGGAGACTTGGTGACTCCAAGAATCCTTGCTTTGCTGCATGTCATCTTTAACAATATTCCACCCTGAATGGGGGTGACAAGAGCGGCATGTCCTTTGCCAGCTTTGTTTTCTTACAGTTTACCTTTTCTGCCATCGCTCTGATTAGGAATGAAACAACAGAATCACCTCAATCAGACAATATCAGGTGTGAATTTCCTCAAGAAAACTAAGCTGTTTTACAAGTGGAGTGAAGGTTAATCAAGGGATATCGTGCCAATTCATTAGCTCTGACTGATGATATGGGCAGGTCTGGCTGAGTGCTGGTCATATGAAGATTGACAAGCATGTACCTAAGTAAAATGGCACGTTGGCTCACCTTTCGCATTCTGAAGAGGGTCTAAAAGAAATAGACCTATGTGTCACATCATATTTATATCCCAGGGAAACAGGAAGTCGCTAGTAAAGAGGCTTTTAATACGTTTACCAGGGGTGCCAGTAAATGTGGCGGACGCCGTACAGGAAAGCATGGTTTTCCTTTTTCAGGCTGCAACGCAACACATTTCTGAAGAATTTAAAACGAAGAATCCAACGAAGTCTAAGTCTCTAAGTCTAAGTCATTTCCTCCACATGATCTAAACGAGCAGAGCCATAAACACTTCAAATGTGACCTCTGTATTTAATGATGTCACCAGCACACCAGGTCTAAACCCGGTTTCACTTAAACAGCATCAAAGCAGGGGCAGCGGGGCTCTTCCACGCGTGGTTCATTAAGCCTTTAAGTCTTTAAACGTCAGCTGGTAGAAGAGTCATCTTCGAGGCAGACAGGATGCACACTTACCCGTCGGCATTAACATCAGAGGCAGCCACCGAATGTCCAAAGTAGGCAGCCATCTGTAGGACAGAGACAAGAGGAGGGGGAAAAAGATGAGATGGGCAGTTCAGAAAGCTGGTCTGTCACTCTATCATCAAGTTAGCGTGTGGATCCCGCCCTCCCAAATTCCAGTGGCTGTGAAAACTGGAAAAGGCCAACCCCACTGCCAGTGTTTCTGACCGACAGCTCTAAGGGAGCTTGAGTGGCTGAGGAGAGTTCGGTGATAAAGACTAGCCAAGGACCAAAGGAAGCAGGCTGATAAAAGAGAGGCTGCTGGGTTCACAGGGCGAGTAAACAGGGCTGGGCAGCAACGTGAAGAGGAACTCTGTCATTAACTCCACAGATGACAACCTCTCCTCCCCGCTTTTCAACCTAAAGCTTTTCTCCATCAGCACCAGGAGTTGATTCAGTGGTCATCCATTCCTGAATGACTAATAAATTGCTCCTTCCCACATTTTAGGTGCATTTTGACAGCAGGGCGCTTTTCCTGGAACAAGGGTAGTTTTCTTCTTCCACCACAGTTCAAAAGCAAGTATACAAAAAGTCTGTGTCAGTAATCCATTCAAACGCTGGTAAAGTTACACTTTGTGAAACCCTAGTGATTTTATGGGAGTTATACAGCATTTTATTGCTAAGACAGAATCACTGGTATAGTTTTATAAGTGAAAGTCAAAACCTTTTATTTTCATGAAAGTAACCGCTGTCTCTCACACTATAGTCTCACCCACTCACAGTGGAAACGCACACAGGAAACGGCCAGAGTAAATTAAAAGAGTCCTGTCTGATATTTACTCCTTTTTACTGAATGACTCATGGGTTAGTCATCTGCCAAGACGGTGACACCATGTGCTTTGCACTGCAGATAAAGCTGACGCCGTAAACAATCTTGCTGGATAAAACAGAACGTTTCGGAGAAATCCTTTACTGAACATTAATTCTCAGGTTAATAAAACGGAAAATGTTGCATGTCTTAAAAACTACGGGGCAGCTGAAGCCATCTGTAAGAGTTCCCTCGAAACAACTTGAATTTGTTTTTTTTTATCTTCATTTGGAAAAGCCTTATAAAGAACAATAGTCATAAAGGTTAGAGGAGATCAAAGCAGCATGAACTGTTTATTTGGACGGGTCCTGAAGTAAAATGAGCACGTATGGTAGATGTCACTCAGCTGGAGGGTAAAAATAAAATTGGATTTTTCAAGCAAATACTGTTTCTTCCTTTTGCAACACTATTTTCTTTATTTACAATGCCTTGCACTCATCATCCTTGATCCTTTCCAGATCAATTTTGGACAAACTTGAATATATTTTACGAGGATTTTATGTAGCAAACAAACAAAAAGGAAGAGAAACGTGAAAAATATTAGTAGAATTAATATTATAACTACTGTAACAAAAATAACCTCTTTTTTAACCCCAAAGAATCTGGAAGGTGTGACCCCACTTATGCATTTAGCCTATTTACTCTGACACCTCTAAATATAAACAACATCATTTAAATGTCTACAACTTTGTCTGGGTTGTGACATGAGAAAACTAGAAAAAACTTTCAAGAGGTGTGAAAAGCTTTGCCAGGAGAGTAATCTGCGCTGTAAAACCAGTAGCCTGCTAGTGAGCAGAAGAAGACAGTTCTGTGGACAGATGGAGAGTCTTCCTGTCATTTGGAAGAAACAACCCAGTGGAGACAAAGAAATCCTGCCAAAGGTCACTCGGCTCAGAAGCAGAGCGTCTTTTCTTCAGCAGCCTCACACTACATTGTTTCCTGACAACGGTTTACCACCAGCTGAATACAGGTTGAAGGTTTACGCCGATACCACAGAGCTATTTCAATGTGACACCCTTTTCTGTCTCCTGCTCTCTCTGTTATAACTATGGCTCTAAATCCAACATGTAATTTTATTTGTTCTGTTGGACAATTATGTTCTAAAAGGAAATTACTGTTTTGTTCTGCGCAGCATTGTGGTAATTGCTCATGGTTTACAAAGTGGTGACTTTATAGGACGTGACATCTAGCTATATATATATATATATATATACACACACACACACACACATATACATATATATATATATATATATATATATATATATATATATATATATATATATATATATATATATATATATATATATATATATATATATAGTTTAGTAGAGCTGTATTACACACAGATGTAAATTTTAGTTAAGTTCTAACACATCTATGCAGCCAGAATTCATTGCCTTTGCTTTACATCATTTACCAGACCGCACAGCTTACCTGAGAGCCGGTGAAGTTAATCATGGACCCCATGTTGGCCCCATTGAAGATGTTCACCTGAAGCAACAATGCAGAACATACAATAAGCCTCATATTAGATGCACCAAGACCTAAATTGTTCTGAATTTCACAGCAAATCCACTTACTGATCCTTTTAGTACGACAGTAATATAGCTTTAAATGAGTTAAGAATATTTTGAAGGGGGAAATCTAAAGTGAAAATAACTCATGGTTTGTTTGAAGGAAATGAGAAACACTCAGTGAGCAGAAATAGAAATGGGAACTAGAAAATGGTTGTAAACAAGTCCACTTAGAAGCTGCTAGAGAGCACCGCTAGGCTCACCAACAGTCTAATTTAAACTTGACTTCTTTTATATAAACAAGCAAACCTGACTTCCTGATTATTAGCCATGCACAGAGAAATCAGCTGGTAACCATCTGCACTAATCATGCTGATCGCTAATGTAAGATTCTAAAGGCAACCTGTAATCATTTCATCTGAAAATAAATAGAGAAATCCTGTTCAACTGTAGAGCTGTGGATTACTGACTGCTTTCTCTCACATGGAGAGCAGATGCCTCATAAAAAATTATCGATAAACTACAACAGAAAGGCCTCTTTGAACTCCTGTGTACAAAATAAAAAACTGGAGCTTTTTCCTCAAGATACTAAGGTGGACACCATTGAAAACGATTGTAGAATACTTTCTAAACTAAGTCATTATCCATTTATAGATGTACAACACCACGAGAAAAGTTTGTGAAAGCCCTTATCTGTGTTATAATGGAGGATGGGCGATAACGCTTTTTGCTGGATTTTATTTATCGATAATGGCGTCCCATAACCTGGAGAATTTTTATGGATTTGTGCAGCGGAGAAAAAAACAGCTTAATGCTGATACAATCTAATGTTGAATTTATATAGAAAATAGAAAAACGATATTGTTTCATTTATATTTCTAACGGCTGGTTCACACGGCAGGATTTTAAAAAAGTCGGCCGATTTTCAAAGCCTGAGAGTACACGCGTACACATTTCACTCAGGATCATTCACACGTCAGACGGGAAGTCTTGTGAATCCTCTCAAGATCAAACGTGAGTTCAGAGTAAATAAACATGGACGACCAGGAAGAATAATGGCGACAGTTTGTGGACTAATTTTAACAGAGAAAAACGTTCTACCGAGCGGACCAGATCACTCTACACCACACACGGCAGGAATATCTCTTAAGAGACACGCCGATAGTCGGCGCCTCTCGGAAGGGGAAGATCGGGGCAAAAATCCGGCTAAAAATCCTGCCCTTTAAAAGAAACCCAGATCACGGGTCAGAACTTTATACAAATTGGAAATGGACCCTAAAATCTCTGATCTACTGCCATCAGACTAAAGAACAAGAGCGGGTTAGTCAACTACACAAGACAGTCTTTTGAGAAACTCAACTAATACGTACTAGGAGGACAACACTTCTTTGGAGGACATGCACAGCATCCAGTTAAAACAATGTAGCAACATGGCTGAGTTTTTAAATACAGCAGCGGTCTCAGGTGACTTCCAGCCTAAATAACCCAGAGGAACCTTTCAGCTGAAGACCACAACAATTAAGCCCAAATTCGCCTCGTTCTGTTCACACTGGGTTCAGATCTCTCTCTGGCAGTCTATCACAGATTGGAGCTCTGACCAAGATGTGTTTGACCTTTTATACTTACATAACCCAGTGCCTTGCTCCCTCTGGGTACTCCAGTCACATAATCTGTTGAAGGCAGAAAAGACAAAGACTGAGGAAATCTAACCAGAGAAAACAGCGACGTTTGTGGTTTTTATGAAACTTTCCACTGCTGCCAATATTGGCCCGATCATGGGGTTAAAAATGTTCCAAATTTTTGGAACATGAAGTTGTTCAACACAAGTTTGCTGACTTTGCACATATTTTTAAAAAACAATTGAAAGTCATTTTGTTTCACCAGGCTTTTAATTTCTGCTTTCTTATGTCTTTATATATTTACTGTGCTTTTTACATAAACTTTTTTGTTTTTTGTTTTATGTATATCTTAAATGTCATTTTCCTGGTACAGTGCTTTGTGTCTGGGTAAGGCGCTTTATAAACAAACCTTCCTTACACACAATTAAAAGGTTACATTTAAAAATTAAACTTCAGCCAAATTTATAAAGCTTTTCTGGTCTCAGGCTAGGATAACAGCTGAATTGGTGCTATGTAAATAAAAGTTTATTGAATATATGTTACAATACTAAATGTGATATTTTAAGGACAGTATTTGTATTTATGGGGCTGTAATTGACATGAAGTCACAGCCACAAAGTTACCTAAAAACTTTGATAAAAACTGGTAATAGTCTTTTATCATCACTGTTATCATTATCGCAATAGTACCACAATGTATCATGATAAAATCTAAAGTCCTAGTATACAACTGGTTTTAATAATGTCTAGCCTCTGTAAACATTTTAAAACTAATCAATATGTCACTTTAATTGGCAACAGTGAGATTGGTAAGAGTGAGATGTTGCTTTTCAGATTTACAGATAGCCCTTTTTTTTATAGATTTCTGTTTTAAATTCTACATTTTAACATGTAAATATAATAAAACCATAGCATTTACACTCAATGATGATATACCTTCGCTATATCATACTGAGACACTGAACCGGCAGATATTTTAAACTGAAATGGCTTCCATTACTGACAATTAGCAAGAAATGTGCCAATTTGAACTTTACGCGTGTCTTTTTGCATCGGTACACATTTAAACAGTTTTCAGTTCAACGAGTAACTGGGGTTCAAAACTACACAAACAGATGCATCCTCAAAACATACCTTCCTTTCCATCCTCGTTAAAATCCCCGACCACCACAGAGTATCCTGTTAAACAAAGAGACATAAACTTGCTCAGAAAATACACAAACCCTGTGTTCTTCTAGACAGGGGCGCCGCCATGAGTTTTGGAACCCATGACAGAAAAAGCTAAATCATCCCAAAAGCTCATATATACAGTGGGCACGGACAGTTTTCAGACCCCTTTAAATATTTCACTCTTTGTTTCATTGCCGCCATTTGCTGAAAAAAAAAAAAAAAAAAAACTATCCCCAAGAAGACTCATGGTTGTACTAGCTCAAAAGGGTGTTTCTACTCAATACTGAGCAAAGGGTCTGAATACTTATGACCATGTGATATTTCAGTTTTTCATTTTTAATAAATTTGCAAAAATTTCTACATTTGTTTTTTTCTGTCAAGATGGGTTGCTGAGTGTACACTAATGAGAAATAAAAAGGATTTTTTTTTATTTCAGCAAATGGCTGCAATGAAACAAAGAGTGAAACATTTAAAGGGGTCTGAATACTTTCCGTACCCACTGTACATGTACACTTCTTTTTGGGGCCCCCTGTGAGTAAGGGGCTCTAGGAAATATCCTAAATCCACCCCCCCCCTCCCTATATGGCACCCCTGCTTCCAGCTGCGATGTAACTGTTAGTAGCAGAGACTAAAAAAAAATCACTTCAGCCACACCCAGGTTAACACATTCACTGCATTGCTCAAACCATCTGCGTTCACACACCTATGAACCTCAGTGACAGCCTATTTTTTATCAATATGGATTAATATGACGCCGCCGGCCCAATGATTGTATTGACAAAAAAAAGTATCTTAATCAACCATGCGCGTGATTACCGAGGTAGCTGTCGTCAAACTCAGCAGCAGCTGATTTGGTGGACAGTGTGCTTCCGTACTGCGTGATGTAGTTGTTGCTGAAACGGGTGATAATCTCATCGACGTCATCTGAAATCAACTGGCCTGAGGAGAGAGGACAACGTCTAAGAACAAGGAGCCACTTTGGAGAATAGAAAGTGAAAACTAAGAAAAACAAGTATGCATATATATATATATATATATATATATATATATATATATATATATATATATATATATATATATATATATATAAAAAAGAGGTTTACAAAAACATAATTAAAGAAGCTACAGGACCAACAGCTGTCTAATCAGAAACAGAGCTCTGTGTGTGTGTGTGTGTGTGTGTGTGTGTGTGTGTGTGTGTGTGTGTGTGTGTGTGTGTGTGTGTGTGTATTTGGTTGTTCAATTGCAAGTGTCGACTCAACAGGAAACAGTAATTAGGAGAACACAGCCAAGGAGGAGCCTCGACACGCAGCCAGAAAACATGTGTGCTCCTGACTCAGCGTTCAGGATGCAGCCGCTGTCACACCCTCTGAGGTCAGACAGAAACGGCGATTACAACCATCCGCTGTTATGGACACATCGTCTGCAGCCCAGCCCACCTTAACCTCACCTCCTCATTAAACTCTTAAGGTGGTGATGATGCGGGCTGCTGTCCGGTGTGAGACGAAGCACCGAGTCATGCTGAGGGCCCAGTTGCTCACACTCAGAACGTTTCTACATCAGTACAACCCTGAGCCTGTGTCTGTATTTAACTTGATGTAATAAAATGAAAAAAAGACAAATAAACTGCTGAGAAATAAAATGGATAAAAAAAACAAGGAAATGTTTTATGTAAGGGCCTCCTTTGCAGATTCTGCCCACAGCAGTTGAGGCCCAAATGCCATTTCTACTGGCCACTGCAGCAACTGGAGGACCAGGTGTGACTGAAAGTGTCACGGTGAAGAAGGCCTTTAGGGAGCCGTTGTTATTGAAGATTCCTGGAACAGCAGACAGCTACTAGCCTGGGTGCCATTCTGAACTTAGTCCCGCCCACAACGTTTGAGGTCAGGAAGTTCGGTCTGGCATTGCTCAATAGTAGCGCGAGTATGCTCGCCCAATATCTGTCGGGCCAATCAAATTGTTAGGGTGTGGCTTTATACGATGATGGACAGATGATCAACAGTAACGTAATCAACCACGTCACCAAAGCGCGCTTGGGTTGAATTCGTTTACAACAACGATGGCTGCTGCTGGAGAGTTGAGGTGTGTAGATTCTGCTATTAGGTCTGTTCTAGAAGATATCGACAGCAAATTAATTTTAAAAGAGGAACAGAGAAACGCGATCAAGGCATTTGTTGAAAACAAAGATGTTTTTGGCGTCCTTCCTACGGGATTCGGCAAAAGTTTAATTTATCAGCTGGCTCCGTTGGTCGCTAAGAAGATGGGACACAATGAAAACCCATTGGTCATTGTTGTTTCTCCTTTGGTCGCATTAACGGAGGACCAAGTGAAAGAAGCAACTGAAATGGGCATCACGGCAATGCAACTCGGCATGAACGACGAGGTGGATATAGCCAGCGGTCGTTGCCAGCTCCTTTTCGGAAGCCCGGAATCCTGGCTGCTGAACAACAAGTGAAGGGACATGCTAGGCTCCGATGTTTTTCAAGCCAACGTCATGGGTATCGTTGTGGACAAAGTTCATCTAACTTACAAATGGCAAGAGATCATCTGACTGTCTGACTTAGTAAATAACTCGCAATGTCGTGATATGAATCCCATGTTGTAAACATAGTAGGTTGGTCCCCTTCGTCGTCTGCCCTTTTTTTTTAACACAAGCATGTCGCGTTCCAACCATGTTATAACGTTCTGACAGGACCGACAAATGCGATGCGATTTATTTGACATTTTGTAGAGTTGTAATCCTAAACGGAGAACTTGTTCGTATGTGCATTCGCCTTTATTGTTTTTCTGAAAAATGAGGTTCGTGTGTTGAATGACTCCTTGGATCCTTACATTCTTTTTGCAACACCGGCAAAAATCGTTCACGCTCATCTTCTTATTCTAGGCTACTTCTTTTCCAGCGTGCAGTTGAGTTCTGTTGACAACAACTATGCGTCGCTTAACATACGTCACACACTCCGTTGCTCTTATTGGTTGTAGGTCTATCCAATTGAGTGCAGAGGCATTTTTTTTCCTGGTTCCTTAGAAACACGCCCCATAATCACAGCTCTATGGAGCAGTATTAGACTCAAATTCTGACTAGAATTGAGTATGACTACGTCAGGCTAGACAGCTACAGGGGGGCCAGCAGATTTGCAACTTCTGTGTTCATGGAAGCAGAGTTCAAGCATGGGAGGAATTCAGAGAAGCTATGGAGAACGACTTTTGGTTGGGCTCAAGAACATGTTGGAAAACCCTTCAAGGATTCACAGTTCTCAGCCTGTGGTAACTTTTGGGGGGGGCTGCTGTGAACGTATGAGGTACCAGAATTGCTTGCAGGGGGTATCTGGTCCATGCAAAACCAAAGCCTAAGCTGAGTCTGCATTCTTGTCACAAAGTCAAGTTGGGTGTGGGTTGGACCCTGCCACCTAGTCTTCAATCCTGTTTGTGGCATTCAGAGACGGTTTCTCAAGGAATAGAAGTGAAGAGGATGGTGTCGGGAGGATGACAAGTTATAGCCTGCAATAATGTGGGTGATAACGATAGAGCTGAGCCAAAATGCAAAGCCTTTTATTTACGGGTCCCTTTGTATTCTGAACCGGATTGGTGCGATTTTTGAAGATTCATTTTGTAGAAGCCAACATACAACATCCCATAAAGCAAGAACAGGCAATGGTGCATCAAGATAAAGACTCTAAAGCTGATGTGGGATTGGCAGAGATAGAAAACGTTATTAAACTGGATGTTGAGCTTCCTTCATAGAAATTATTGATACATTTCCATAACGTTTTTTTAACTAAAATAGCACCAAACATATTTAAGACCATCTGCTTTAGCCAGACTTGCTACCATTTACTTAAAAAAAAGAAAAGATGAAACATTTGTTGACTGGGTGTAGTTTAGTATCATTTAAAGGCAGGAAACAGATGGGAACAGCTTGGCCGGCCCGGCTCTGGCCAAATATAACAAAATCCTCCCACCAGTAACTCCAAATCATTGGATGTTAAAAATAAAGAAGGAAAATGTATGTTTAAAAAAATATTTCACTGGTGATATTTATGGTAAAAGTGTAGTTGCTATAATGTGATGATGCATTTCCCTAACTTGTGGATGTGAGTTTGAATGTATTTGTCGTAATGAGTTTCTGCTTTGAGCTGCTGTATGTTTTGGCAGAGGCACTATGGCAATATTGCTGAGGTCTGAATAAAAATGCCTCATTGAACATGTAGCTGTGTGCAGGTGAACAAAGCAAGCTTTGCTCTTTGTGTGGTTGTTCTGCTAAAATAAAAAGACTTTTGCACACAGATCTCTATGTCCCATCACTGAGATTGAAATAATCTGTATCACTGTTAACCGTCTGGAGGAAACATTGAGAAGTGAACACTAGAGTAGGGGACTGTGGCTGCCAGCTGGCAACATAAGTTTTCAGGGGAAATCCTCGCCCTGTGCTCAGATATAGTCTTTAAAGTCCAAACGTTCTGCGGCAAAGTAGCAGAAATACTAAGAATGGTGCAATGGTATCCAGATCTGAATTTTGCCGTTTCTCGGTAGAGTCAGACTCACCCTGCCAGTAGAAGCTGCCCGGTCCTCCCACCACCACTCTCTTGCTTGTCTGAAGCAACAAACAGAAAAAAAAGGAAGAATAAAAACAGATTCTGCATTACTTTCAGTTCTTCTTCTGTCCGTAAACACTGGGATATGTTTCTACTTCCATGATGTGGTAAGAAGAAAAGAACTCCCATTTTGTGAATCAGAGGATAAACAACGCCACATGGATTCCTAAGAATGAAGCATTGTTGCGTCAGAGCTGCACGGTCAACAAGCGCGGCTCCAAGAAGGAGCTTAGAAGCTTCCGACTGTAGGATGAACTGGTTTTAGGATTTAAAAACACATCCAGCTGGATCACTCATTTGGACTTTAAATAACGTCTAGTTAGTCAGCTGTTGACACTTTTGTCTATAAAAGACAATTAAATCTTTCTGCTCTGGTCTTTTGTTTATTTTTTGTAATCAAGATTATCTAATCCAATTTTTTCCATATCTAAAATGTATCTGTAATGTTATTAAACCTTTAGCTTGTTTTAGGATTATGTTGATTTTATCCATTATTTATAACTGTATTTTCTCTACATTTCTATTTTGTTTAAGTGTTGTTCAAGTTAAATTCAGATCTTACATTTACTTATGTTATTTACAAGTTCATTTATCTATTCAATTTATTTATTATTTTTAATAATAGCGATTATTAAAGAGATCTTAGTTTGAACACAACTAAGAATTGACTGATCCCTTCAAATAATAAAGACATTCTTGAAATCTAGACCAATTTACAGAGGAGCATAACTTTATAAACTGTTTCTTATTCGTTTCTTGGCTCCAGGTTCTCATTAAACACCAGCAGCTCTTTAACTAGCAGCAGAAAACGGATAAAAGGCAGACTGGGCGGCTTTGGTTCAGAAGGTTGATTCCGGCTTCCCCTGTGCCTTATGTTGACGTGCTCCTGGGCAAGGCATTTAACCCTTAGTTTCCTAACAACCTGCCTATCATTGTAGAAAGGTGTGAGTATTGCGAGTGTAGCTGGGTGAAGGAGATTCTAGTGCAGAAGCACTGAGTGCTGCGCATGTTCAGTCCAGCCATCATTTACTACATGAATTAACCTCACAGATTTATATCAGGACAAGACAGGAAGCGTTTTTCTCTAAAAATGCATGCAAACATTATCCAAGTAAGATTACAGAGTCCCAGGATAAATTGAGACATTTAGGAATAAAAATATACAGTTTTAAGCCCGATTAAACAGTTTAACCTTCCACAGTAAGTCACTGCATACATGTCTAAATAATGATCTGTTTGAGTTTGTGCTGCGTGCCTACCTTAACAAAGTCTGCGCTGAAGCCAGCCTGGCAGAAGCCTTGACCTTCTGGGGTCTGGGAATCTGGAAAGTTGATATCAAACGTCGGGGAAAAAAAATGTACATTTATGCAAGGGCTCAAAAAAGAAGAAATGCTTCAGTTGTTCATTAGAAAACCATTATGGCCTTCCAGGTAATCCGGTTCTTGCGGAGTGGTTTGTCCCCAATTCATATCAAAGTCATTTAAGGTCAGGCATTTGCTGACCCCGAGTCTTTAAAACACTGTGGATATGAATGAAAAGCAGCTTGGATACGTCTCGTAACTTATTTCAGTGCAGAGGTGGGTAAATCCAGTTTCAGAAAGTACATCCCTAATCTCTTTCTTTTTCTTTGTCTGCCTGTCTCTGCATCACTCTCCCCTTTTCTTTCCATCACCAGCGTGCCCTGGCTGTGTGCTGACATCACTCTGTTACACTTGTAAGATCTCATCACCTCCCTCAGTCCTGTACTAACAAATGTGAAAATGGCTGAATTGGAATCTCTGACCCAAAGAAAGTATGTGCACATCAAAAAATCATGTATATACATTCTGTACTTCCTTAGATATGAACAACAGAAATTACTGGCGGCCATCTTGGATGCCAACTTGAAATTACAATGATTACAATGATTAAAACACAGTGATTCTCATTTTTCTGGTTAGCAAGAAACACTTATATTGAAAATGTTCAAAAGCAAAGATGAAAAAGTAATAATTTAAGCAACATTTGGTCTGCCAAAATGTCTTGCGTCTTCAACATTGAACCAATGCATTAACCAAGAGTCATCAGCAGAATACTCTGTTTGGCATTGGCGGAAAGGATTAGGCTATTTTTCCACCGTTGCGACCCACAAATGGCATTTTCTGCTTCAGCTATCAGATTTATTGCCAAGAAGCTTTGTTACAACCCACTTTTCCTGCTAAGTTTACTCAAATGCTGTTCTTGGAGTAATGCGACTTTCCACCTAAGCTCCAGGACGATTTCACAGCAAGCATCCAACCTACAACATAATAAAGAACGTACTCGATCTGCAGGGTGAGTACTCCACCACTTTGTCTCCTCTCTTCAGGTAACATGTTCCCACAGGCTCCCGCTCGCTGAAGCCGAAGGTCGACCACTGGTAGAGAGGAGCGCAGGCCTGGGGGGGAAACAGACCAACTCAGAAAACACAACCCAATACATTTATGTTGAAGTTTTCTTTGATCTTTTTCATAAACCCACTTAATTAATATTCTATATGACAGCAAAGGATGATAAAGCTATAATTCCCAGTCATCTTCAGCCTAGTGAAGACACCCTACACAGGTTTGTCTTTTAAAACAAGAAGAATTAAGTTTGTTTTAACTGCTCTAATGTGCAGATTCTTTCCAGGTGGAACAAAGATCCCCCTGGTGTTTTGGGATTTTTGGTGTAACTATGGCGTGAAGCCAGGAGAAAATGAGGTGAATGTGTTTAATCTATAGCCGAAGTAGCTCTATGTGTTTACCGTTTCCTTTCCTGTCCAATCTGTTGTCCAGGTGGGCACAACAGGGTTTATAGCCCTTCACCGCCCACCGATCCTATTCCAGCATGGAAGAGGTGTTCTGCTTATTCCTACTTCTACACAAGCCTGCCCTTGTCTTGTTCAGGCTGAGAGGAGGAGGCCGTTTCCACGTCCCTACACTCAGCCATGGGCCCACCCCACAACGTGGAGCTGGGCATTTCTGCAGAGAGTTGGACCAAAGATTTTGGTCTCATGGGATGCTTAACCATCCCGTGAGACACGCCAGCCTTCAGTTCAATCTGACCGGTCTGAGAGACCAGTTTTAATCGACGTGGTTGTGAAAGAATTCCCTGCTTTAAATAAAAACAATCATTATGAAAGTTTAGGACCTTCAGTTCCATTTTTTCCTCAATCATGTGTTCAGTGCTTATGCAAGGAGCCACAGTGACGTGTAAAACTATTCATACTTCTTGAAGTTGTTTTTTTTTTTTTTTTTTTTTTTACATTTGGTCACTTTGCAACCACTAACGTCAGGGTTTTATTCAGGTTTTATGTGACAGACCAAGGCAAAGCAACGTGTAATGGTGAAGTAGGAGAAAAATGATACAAGGCTTTGGATTTTGGGTTTTCTCAGTCAGCGTGTATTCAGCCTCAGTCTTTTGGGGTTTCTCTCTTCCAGCTTTGATTCGGCTTTAGGACCGGACGCTGAGCCATTCTAGCATCTCCACAGCGAGATATCTCCACTACAGTTTCCTGGTGGAAACTTTAGGATGATGAGGCCTGTTAGTCTTCTACGAAACAGTGTCTTCCTTATAAGCAAAAAAAGTTTCATCTTGATCTCATCTGACTAGAGCACTGTGTCCCCTACACGGCTTGTCGTTTTTGTGTCTTTATTAACACAACCTTCGTCTCACACGCAGTAGACTGATTTGATCCATCGCTGTCAAATGTAAATTGGACACAAAATGGTGACGGCAGAATGTGAGGTAACACCAACAGGGACATGTCTACGTTGAGCTGTCTACGTTCCTCGCTGAGAACCGGAGATCTTACCAGGATGTGGACTCCATCGGATCGTACTGAGGCACCGAACCACTGTTTGGACTTGAACTCTATCTGTTTGTTGTCTTTCATCCTGTCATCTGTGATGGGGGGGGGGGGGGGGGGGGGGGGGGGAGAAGAAAGATAATTATTGTTAATATAAATTACAGAATGTAATGGTTCTTTCAAAATTGAGAAACTCTGACATGGACCAATGTCAGAGTTGGTCTGGACATCAGAAATCTGTTCTTTTTATCCATCAAACCCAAGAAATAACAGGTTGTGCTCACAGCATTCCCTGGTGTGGAAGCTCTTTTTGGACAAAAAAAAGAAAAGAAAAAAAGATTAAAAGCTATCTTTTTGCAGAGTTGAGTTTAAATGAAGCTTTCAGAAAGGGAACGGTATCTTCTACGGGGATATCGTAGCTGCTGAGTCATGTTGCTACTTTTTGGTTTCTGACTCACAGGGTCAGCCAGACAGGTGGGCTGAGGACTAAAAGTCTCTGTGTACAGAGTGGGGCACATAACACGCTGCCCCAGGCTAATACTTTAAAACAGCCGATGAGACTTCAGCGGATAGCAGGAGGGCGTAATCCAGAAAAGTTGATATTTTTTAATGATTCAGAGCTTTTAAAGTCTGTGTTATGGGACATGCTGGCCCTGCAAACGCTGGCAGCCTATTAAAAAAAATCACTGAGTGAAGGTAAGGGTCTGCATCTTCTAGGAAAGAGACACAGACACATAAACGATGGCTTTACAAAATCAATCCAGCTAGTTTTTTTTTTCATTTTAAGAAAAACCTGTTAAATCTGACAGTTAGTGCTATCCTAAGATACTTTACTGTCATTTCCTGACAATAGCACAACATTGTTTCACTTACCACCCTATGTTACAGATTTCCTTTAATATTAAATAAGAAAAACTCAAAACCTCTTGAATTTTAAAGTTGTTCGCTGTATAAAAACCATTTAATCAACTCGGCACAAATAAACGCGTCAAACGGCGTAATTAAAAGACTGGAAAGTTGTTCCGATTGTTGACACTTTGTGTACCAACAGAGCACTTAGAACCGAGACGACGGCAGCAATCCCGGTCCAAAACAACGCTCAGATAAATAAAAAGATTAATCACACTCAAACCTGACACAAGGGAAACGGATGAGTGTGAGACATTATAAGAAGGAAGTAGACAAATATTTTAGCCTGGCTGGGTTGGAGGTTGTTCCATCAAGACAAAGTGAAGAGAAGTTTAGGATTTTCCAGGCTGATGAAAAAAAAAAAAAGCTTTTGTGTGGAAACAATAAAAAAAAATCCTGGGATTCTGAGAACTGTTTTTTCAGAGGAGGTTCAGCAGAACATGTTTGGGCCGGTCAGACGCTGTAAATAAAATTCAAAAGGATTTGTTTCCCCCTCTTTGGCAATGCTTCGGTGTTGCATCCCTAATCTCTCAGTGTGGCAGTGAATCAGTCAGCAATGATGCAAAATGTTTGCTGCCAGCCGTGACAACAGGCTGTTTTTGAGGTCAATGGAGCGCCCAACACCTAAACCAATGAAACCAAGTAGACAGGACCATGACTCTATAACCACTGGGTATAACTTCATGATCCCTCTATACTTGCTACAATTTAATGTCACTGATGCTACAACAATAAGCATTAATCACACGTTTTTTCCTGGATGACATGAAATTCCCTCCAAGAGGATAATATAATGGCAAAAACACCAATATAATGAATATTTTCTCCACTAGCATTCAGGTGACAGATTTTCTAATTTTAAAACATTTAGTCAAAAGTCAGTTTGTTATTCCTCTGGATATTTTTATGTGAATATGTAATCCCTTCAACATATGTACATCTAGACCAGGGGTGTCAAACTCATTTTGGTTGAGGGGCCGCATACAGCTTAATCTGATCTCAAGAGGGCCACACGAGTAAACTCATTGCAAGATTAAATAGAACTAATAAATGTGGACTTGTTGTTGATTTTTATATTAAGTTAATTTCACTTTTACACAATACAGTATGAATAACCTCAGCGTTTTTAAGAAAAGTATGTGCAATTTCAACAATACTTTTACTCAGTTAAACATTTACTTGTGCATTATGCATAAGAACTGATCACAGTGATTGGACATTGTCGAAAAACATTTATTCACATTTTTTGGAACTTAAAAACACTGTCCTGCATGACAAAATACATCAAACAGATAAAAATTAAGAAATGATTTGAATTTTTCCACACCTGAAGCTTAGTCTGCTAATTAAACACAGCGCCCCTCGTGGACAATATAGGAACTGCATATTTTCAATTAAACGAAGTACGTGTTTTTTTCAATAATTGTTTTATCATTCTCTTCCTTTTATCTTGTCCACTTGTGAAAGTCAAATCTGATGAGCTCTTTGTGGCATCTTATTGCCACATTGCCAGACAGGACACTGGGGAAAAAAAAAAAAGTTTTTATTTTTATTTTATAATGATAATGCATTTAGCCACAGGGCCGGACTAAACTGTTCAGCGGGCCGGATTCGGCCCGCGGGCCGTATGTTTGACACCCCTGATCTAGACAGAGAGGGGCACGTTGCAGTAATAAGAAAACCAGTAGAAAATGAATTAAGATGCAGGAAACGGAGACTCTGAAGTGAAAATATTGGTCTGGCATGAATAATGTCAACAATTTCACTAAAGTATCCTTTTTACATTTTAAATGACCCTGACTATATGTTGATGGGTTCAATCATTTTGATCCCACAATGATCGTCTACAGCACTTGACAGGTTTATGTCAGAGATAGTCACGTCTCTTCACTATAGTTCCCGCTACACGTCGCTCAAAATGGCAGGAGGGCCATTTCTGAAGAGTCTCTCTAAAGTTGCACAGCACACATGACCAGAAGACGCACGTCTGAAAGAGCAGAAAAAAAGAAACAAACAGCAGGAACAAAAGCCTGTGGTGGAGGGTGGTGGGTAGGTCAAAATGGAAAAGACGACTGGTGAGTCAGAGTCATAACACACACACACGCACACACACACACACACGCACACACACACACACACACACACACACACACACACACACACAGGACTTCCCGTTAATTCTGCCATTCCAGTGGAGCTTTGGCCGGCCATCATCCCGGTCAAATCAGCAACAAAGCCCTCCTTTGTGAGGAGGCGCACAAACAAACAAAGCAAACTGGAGCACGCGGGAACACTATTATGACCGGGCCCAAAATCAGCGAACACGCGCGGTTTCCGTCATCGCCTGCAAGCTCTCGGCGCTCCTGGTCTTGCTCAAAGGCACTGGAGCAGTGCAGCTTTCTGCCAAACGCATCTTTCTGTAACCTTGGGCTACGGGCTGAATGCAGCTAAACATACACATCCTGTCTTGAGCCTCCTGCTTCACAACGTCTAGCTAATGAGGCCGTGTGAGACAAACTCACCTTTTATGGGCATAACATGCCTGGAACCGCGCGCCGCGTGAGGCCGAATGCTCCGCAGGTGTTTGAACGAGTCTTTTCAAAAGCCAATAAATCTAACCCACCCATATTTTGCCTAGCAAGAAGATCATTAAAAAAGTTTATTCTGTACGCTTCGTGTGCAGAACGTCTCGGCCGATACGGCAAACAACAGTAGTCTGAACATATGTTTATTCTTTAAGAAGTTAAATTACGCTCTGCACAGTTACTGTAGGAGACTTTCATGTCTGATCTCTGTGTCTCTGCCTTGTAGCTAAAAGAAAAAAACGTTCTTACACTCAGAACGTGAGGCCATGAATGTTCATTCGTCAACACCCACAACGGTCTCAAACTTATTCTGAAATGACAGCAATCATAATTTAACATGGAGTTATTCGGAGCATGTAGAAGATGGAGGCCACGCTGTTCTGGGGAGCGGGCCGTTTGTTACCGCCAACTTCAGGCTGCTGAGGCCGGCCACAGAATACCAACCAGGCTCAGCGACACACAATAGTTCCCCGTCCCACAAACACACCAGCGTCTCTCTTGGCCTGAACACGTCTCCTCTGTGCTCCGGCAGCTCCAAGGTTCCCGATGTTTTCTCTGCTTTCAGAGCTGCTCTGATTTCAAGGCTGACAGAACCTGCTGACGGTTCTACACGCGCGAGATCTCATTCTCGTTGAACGCGTTGACCTCAGCAGGGTCCGATTCTCCTCTGTTTGGCTGCTTCACATGTGGAATAAGACATCAGCGTCTAGCAGCCTCTGGCATAAAGAGAGCCTGACTAATGACAGTCACTCATTAATGACACCACGACTGTAAATGAGTGCAGGAGGGCACCAAAGTCGCCAATATGAAGTTTTGGAAGACATGGAAAGGCAAATATGTTTTGAAATGTTTAATCAGATGTTTTGAAACTACATCACATGTAAAACAGCAAGAACGAAAAACTGCATGCTGGGTATGAGAGATTGGTGCAAATTGATTGACTTAACTTTGTAAAGTGCCCTGTGTTTGAACCTGGAGCTACACTGCAACAACAGAACTAAAAATAATAAAAAATGAGTGTATTTTTCCTTGATTCGAGCAGGTGAATAAGATGATCTGCCAATAAAATGAGTATTTTTGCACTTCAAATAAGAACAATTCATCTCCGTCATCTTATTTAAAGTGCAGTGTATCTAATTATCTTATTTTAGGGGTAAAAATACTCATTCCATTGGCAGATAATCTTATTTACCTGCTTAAATCTAGGACAAAAACACGCATTTTAAGAACATTTTACTTATTTTTAAATCTGTTTTTGCAGTATATGTGATTAAACGGGATTCAATCTGAATATATACCTACTATTATAAATGTAAGTATTTATATTAAAAATACCTCCATTTGTGAGTCAGAGAAAGACAACTGGAGTTAGTAAAGACGGAGCGTGATTGCACACATGTTGCTCCGAGGGAACGTTTTAAGGTTCTACAAGATTGGGCTTGCTTCTACTATTCTGTGCCTTCTGGTTACTGGAAACCTGTGCGTTGCTTGTCTCTGAAGTTAAGGGCTATTCTTAGAACTCGCGTTTACATTCTGGAAGAAAACCACGTTGGTCCTATGCAGATCTGGACCGGCCATTCAAGCCGTCATTGAACGTGGGCGACAGTAATTAGGAAATGCAGGCGGCCTCGTGTGTTTCATTGGGGGATAAGATGTGTTTGGAAATCTCACTTGCAACAGACCGTGAGCTGATTATCAGAGTCAGACCTCAAGAGTGAAGCAATGCTACCACACCCTAAGGCACAATGATTAGACGGTAATAAACCAGACGGAGTCGCTGTCTTCCTGTCCTCCGCACTCGGCCTTCTCTTAGCCCAGTGATTCTTAACCATAGGGCCGCGGCCCAAAGTTGGGCCGCCAGCGCCCCCTTGTGGTCCGCAAAAATATTTCAGTTTTGCACCTGTGGGCCGCAAGGGCCGTGGGACTGCGTGCAGCTTTCGACCATGTGGTGGCGGTAATGCATCACTCAGTTGTTTAAAAAGCGCCAATACACAGAGAATTAGACTGTCTACTTCGCAGCAAAAATCAATAGACCAGTTCATTGTTATTGTTTTGATGTGGGTTTTTCGCGCATGCGCGCCGGACTGTTTGGCAAAAGGCAAACACAACGGCGGACGCAAACAGAGAAACTGACGAGTTCTCCGTGTATTTTTCTTCTTTAGATAACGTATCACAAGATCGTTTTAAGAGTAAGTTGATGGTTGATGGTATTAGATTGCCAGATCCACACAGCAAAAGCCTGAAGGGACGGAGCGAGTCTGTGAAATGCTGGCCAAGCGCTCCGTACCGCGACATACAGCTGCCTTATAAACACGGCAGGCCAGTACAGACGAGAGAGCATGAAAGCCATGAAACCACTGGACGGCTGCAATTATTTTATATCAGGAAAAAGGCTCCAGCAACGCCCGCGACGCCATGAGGGATTAAGAGGGTCAGAAAATGGATGGATGGATGTTCAGACACGTTTGTGTAACAGCAGAAAGCAGCATCGGACACAGGCCGCGTCTCATCAGACGCCCGGTAGGTTTAAAAAAAAAACATTTTTCACTACGGATTATTTAAGTGCTTTTGTCTTGTTAAAATGGGTGGGGGTGTCGGCGACATTGCAGCGTGAACGGGGGCGTAATAGCAGCAGGATCGGCTGCTGCCGCTCCTCCGGCCCGTGTAGCGATCATCACCTCCCCTCCGCCGCTATTTAAGTAGAACAATGACTAGAGCAGAATTAAGTTGTATTTACCAGAGATGAAGTGTAGACTGCAAATTCTCTCGTAGTATGATCGCTCCCCCAGTCCATTGGGAGTGTCTGCCTGCGCTCTTTTCATTGAAAATATCCATTTCTTTATTCGTCCTTCCTCCTTCGGTAAACGACAGAAACGTACATCCAACGATTTGGAATGCCTCTGTGTGCAACCGGGAGCACAACAAGTCGTAGGCATTGTTTAGATTCCAAAAATAAACTAACTAAAAGCACGCTCTAAATCACCCGTTTTGTCACGTAGTAGACGAGAGAAGCTCTGTTTTTTGCCAACCACAGTGCCCGGATGTAGCGCTGACGTCACCCTATAGTATGAACCTGCAGGGTCGGAGGCAGCATTCTCAGGACAGCACTCTCAGGACCCTAGGTTTTTTGACAGCGCCACCGCAGGGTCGGAGGCTTCTAAAAATACTTCATCCGTTAGCTAAAAGTTAGCTCACAGTAGTAAAAGGTGAGAGCTAGCGGACGTTTACATTGGATTACCCTTCTCGCAAAAATGGATAAGTTTTTAAAAAGAAAAAATGAAGACGAACGTCCTGCCGACACCCCCACCCAAAAGACAAAGTTTTTGCGGAAATACAATCTCGACTTCATTAAATACGGTTTCGTAAATGGAGGAACAGAGGCAGTGCCAAAAGCCCAGTGTGTGGAGTGTGGGCTAATGCTGTCCAACGAAGCTCTCAAGCCCTCAAAACTACAGCGGCATCTAGAGACCAAGCACCCGATGCTCGTGGGAAAGCCGGTGGAATATTTTAGGAGGAAGGAAATTGGGCTGCAGATGCAGAAAAGGTCTGTTGTGTCACTGACAAGCAACTCTAAATGTGCATTGAAAGCCAGCTACCTCGTAGCCAGACGTGTGGCTCAGAGTAAGAAAGCATTCACCATAGCAGAGGAGTTGATTCTGCCTGCCGCTGTTGATATGTGCCGTGAGCTAATCGGAGAGGACGCCGCAAAAAAGCTGCTGACCATCCCACTCTCTAACGACACTGTGAGTCATCGTATCGCGGACATGGCCTCAGACATACAGCATCAACTTACAGAAAGAATAAAAAGTAGTCCTTTTTTTTCTTTGCAATTAGACGAGTCCACGGATGTCACGAATGCTGCACTGCTGCTAGTTTTTGTTCGCTATCGCTGGGACAGTAGTTTGCACGAAGACATACTGTTTTGTGGAGAGCTACCAACACGAACTACGGCTCAGGAATGTTTCCGCTGCATGGATAACTACTTCACTGAGAACGGCCTGGACTGGCAGAACTGTGTCGGGGTGTGCAGTGATGGTGCAGCATCAATGACTGGCAAGCATCATGGTGTCATTACACAGATACTTGGTCGTGCACCAGAAGCAAAATGGACACACTGTTTTCTCCACCGTGAAAGCCTTGCAGCAAAACAGATGTCACCGGATCTCCACCAGGTGATGGATGTAAGTGTGAAAACCATAAACTTTATTAAAAGCAATGCTGTGAACTCCAGATGTTTTGCTAAGCTTTGTGAGGACATAGAAGCAGATCATGTCCAGCTGCTATATCACAGTGAAGTGAGATGGCTCTCGAGAGGACTGGTCCTCAATCGTTTGTTTGAACTGAGGAATGAGGTGTTCTCTTTTCTCACATGAGAAAAAATCTCATCTTGCACATTACTATGCTGACACAATGTTCACAGCAAAACTTGCCTACCTCTGTGACATTTTTTCACTACTGAACCAACTGAACACCTCACTTCAAGGAAGAAACAGCAACATATTTTGTGTTGCAGACAAAGTTGAAGCTTTCAAGAGGAAACTTGCTTTGTGGACCAAGAGGGCCCAGGAAAAGAGGATGGACATGTTTCCACTTTTGTCTGACATTTTGGAAAACTCCCCTCAGGTGAAGATCAGTGACTCAGTCTCCCAGCACCTCTCCCAACTGGCAAAGAAATTTGGTGACTACTTTCCTGAGGATCCCAGAGAGGGAAACATGTGGATTTTGGACCCATTTTCAGTGGATTCCACTTTAAATGATGTTGCTTTGCCCTCACACCTGGAATCCCAGCTTCTGGATGTTTCTACTGACAGCACTTTAAAGCTGCAGTGGGGCAAACTGGACCTGGGCTCCTTCTGGATTGCTGTCTCAAAGGAGTACCCATGTCTTGCACTGAGGGCTGTGAAACTCCTTCTCCCATTCACAACTACGTACCTGTGTGAATCAGGATTCTCCATCGTGGCCACAACTAAGACCAAAGCCCGAAACAGACTCAGAGCAACTCTGGAGGCTACTCTGAGAGTGAGCCTTTCTCCCATTCCACCCAGACTGGATCTGATTATGTCTCAGAGGCAGGCCCAAGTGTCTCATTAAGAGGTGAAGATAAAAGGGAGTTGTATTATTGTTGTTAATTGTTGTTATTATTTGTGTCATTGTTCATTTGTCACAGATATAAAGGTTCTTCTGGTTCTGCCATGCAAAAATGGAGACTGCTGAAGCAATTTTACAATGGCTTTGCAGATTATAAGGCTATAGTTTCATTTGCACTTTAATTTCATTTAGTTTATTTATATTTATAGATTTATATTATTTGAATACATTTATTTGATCACCCCCTTTTTATTGATTTCATGATTTATTTATATATATATATATATTTTATTTTATTAATTTAAAGTAAAACTCCTACTATTGGTCTTTTTTAATACGATTAAACAGCCTGAATTGATCCTTAAATTTTTTTGATTTGGTCCATGAATTATAAGCCTGTTCGGTGTCTTGATGTGTGTGTGCAGGTTTATATAAACGTTTAATAAAAGTTTTTGTGATGATCCCCTTTTATCATGTCATTTTATTAGACAATTTTTTTTGCTTGTTAAACAATAAGTGGATTTGGTTTATTATTGAATACAAATCAAACTGTACAATGTTAATATTTAATGGGCCCCGGGCCACTTTGTACTTTAAAAATTGGGCCTCAAGGTCGAAAAGGTTAAGAACCCCTGTCTTAGCCCACACCACAGGCTCTGCCGTCTTCTCCAGGTATCTGCTGAGATTTGATCTCACACAAACATCTACAATTTGCCACACCATGTTTCAATAACACTTTTTTCTATCTGACGCTGGCCCTGCCTCCTGGCAGGATGGAGAGAGCTCAGATCAAGCAGGACGATATCACACAGATCAGATAAGCTAAAAGATCTCTGTGGATAAAAGCTCTTGAAATCAAAACTTTCTGAAAATCTGGCTGAACGGTTGGATTTTCAACCACTTCCAAAAGCTAAGGAAGTTCAAATGTTTACTACAAGAGCCTGCTTACGCCAAAGCGGTACATCAACAGCAGCACGATAGGGATGCAGAGCTGGGGCGATCAAGGTGTGGCCCCTGGACTGATTATTCAGAGCCCAGCCATGACTGCAATTCCAGAAAGATCCAAGTCTGGCTCCTTAGCACAGAGTGTCCACACAGATTGAGACTTTTGATTTTTAACTAGGGCAAAATTAACACACATTCAAACCTTCTTACAATAGAAAATGTTGGGTACAGCACAAAGTATTAGCGTTTTAATCACCACACTTCTCTCTTTAATTTCAGAGTCAATAGGACCACATCTATCCAATGACATTTAATAAAAAGCAGACAGCGGTGCTCCCAAACCTGTATTCAATTACTTTATTACATTTGGACATATACAGCAATTGCTTTCAAAGAAAAAATGACAATTGCTGAAAAGAAACTAAATATTTTTCTAGACGAGTAGAACGTTGTCGACTGCAAAGTAATTGGCAAACTACTGTAGATGCCTTTTTTAAAATAAGGCCAACATACTAAAGCCTTTTTAGGTTTTGGATCTAAAACAATTTACAATTTCCTTTCCTGCTAATAGCCTGACTACAATTTTTGTTCAATTAAAATATTGCATGCTTAGTTAATTGTTGAGCTTTGGACACTGCTAACGTAACGAGACAGTAAACGTAAAACATGCTGAAACTCGACATTAGGCTCCTAGAGCTTGGCACAGTGGCTCTACGCGTACTAATCTTGCTTTTCCCGGCAGAAGCTGATTTCCTGGTTTTCTCAGAAGACAGACGAGCCGATCCCAATTTGGATCAGCCGTTTTTTTCTTTATCTTTTTATCCTAAGAACTAAAACTGCAAAAAGAATCAAACATTTATGTGTGTTTTGAGAGAGGAAGTGGTTTTCAGTCGAACTGAAAATGAAGGAATTGTAAGGATATCCACATGTATGCTTTAAGGCACGTGTCCCCAAACATTTATCTGAATCAACTTGTCTGAGTGAACTGGTGCATCTCTACACTTTCTATCCTTCACTCAAAGTCACATAAAACTCACAAACCCCAGGCTTAAACATTTTACAACAGCAAACTGCTAAACAATTGGATTGCTGTGTTGACCATCAAAACAAAATGACTTTAAAACATCCTCTGGCCTCACTGAATACAAATCGTAGCAAATAATCAGAACTTGGTTCCAAGAGCACAAGAAACCATTACTTTAGCTCCGGTTAATGCTAGAAAGTGAGGTAAAGTGGACCAAAAGATTATTTAAAAAAAAAAAGTAGAGAATCTGATATGGGATATGAAGCCAATACTATCAGTATTATCATGTGTCCCGTTCCTTGTTGCAATACAGCCTTCACCTACAAACACATGCACTATTCATTTGGTCTTACACAGAACTTTTCTGTGCATAGAAAACTGACTTTTTTTGGTTTGCCGCCACCTTCCTGACAAATACTTATATTTAGAACTTTTCTCTTTTGTTTTCTGTTATTACTTACAACAACATTTTAATCAAATGTACATTGTGAATATGCAGTTGAGTTACAAGAACGTCTGTCTAAATCTAGACAGACGTTCTTGTCAGGGTATCAGGAAAGACTAGTGCATGTTTTTTTTTTTGGGGGGGGGGGGGGGGGGGGGGGGGGGGTGGAGATTGGTTTTGCCTCCACAGATGAGCCAACATTCCAGTTTTCTAATTCATTCCTGAATGTGTCCTGACATGAGACGGCGGCAGCACGCTGAGCTGAGCTCTTATTAGCCCATCAGTTATTTACAGACACTGTAAAACTGAAAGCCTGCAGAAGAAAACGACCCAAGACGCTGCTGTCTTGGTGGTAATTGTTTGCGTGCCAGATCTAGACCGTTTAGCCACGTCTGGTCTGGAAAGGCAGCACGAAGCAGACCCCTGTATGATCGGACTAATGCAGCTACATCATCACTCACTGGGCCATCTCCTGTAGATGAGCCATCGGCTAATGCCGACACAATACCACGCGCTGTTGATGTGTGGTCCAGCTTTAAGGGGCGCTGTGGGTCAGGGACTTGCTGGTTACCTGTGTTGTCGAACAGCAGCTGCTGGCAGCTGGAGGCGCTCTTCCAGGGACAGCTGTACACCGCGCCCCTCTCCACCACGGTGCTGGGGGACGACGTGTTGGCTCGAGGCGCTCCGATGAGAACGTCGGCGCTGAGGAAGAAAAGGAAGGTCAGATAGCTGCAAATGAGGGAACATCGCCACGCGCGTGAAGGCCACAGATAACACTGGCAACCAGGCTGATAGGGACGCTGCATTTCCTTAACAGTTTCTAAACAAGGATCGGGTCGTGGCTGGAATTGTCAGCCCACTGTCCAACTCTGAGATGTTTGGACCAAAAGTCCCCTTCAGACGTCCCAACCTAGAAACCTCTCCTTCATGTCTACTTTTACACTGATCTCCGTTTTTTTTAAAAGCATACTGGCACCGGGAAAGGAAATAAAGCCGTTTGCAACAAGCTACGGCAAACGCATAGCAGGAGGTGCTCTGGTCAAACAACACAAGGATCTGACTTTCTGGCCTACAAACAAAACAGCATGTGTGGTGGAAAACTACCTGAACCCATCATACCCAAACAACAAACATGGTAGCGGGTGATATCACGCTGCGGGGACGCTTCTATCAAATATCACAATCACAATGAACCACTAGATCTTTTTTGGACCCCAATAGCCAAAAAAAGGCATATCGTGTCATAAAGTAGAGACATATATCCTTATAAATTGTATAAAGTGCCTTAAACTGTGCCTCCTTTAGCGAATGTTTTTTTAACCATGTAGTAACAGCATCCTGCCACTAGACGTGTCAGTTTTCCCATAACACAATTAAACAACCAAGAAATGTCCAAAAGAAGTAAAGGTGATGCAGAATGATGAGTTTAAAGTGTAACTCACCCTAATATCAACTTTTTATTGCAGATAATCTGTATAAACTGGGCCTAAGGGTTCTACTTTTATGTCACTGTGCAGTTTTTTTTTTATACATTTCTATGTGAACTGAAATTATATTATGAAATCAAAAATGTCCTCCATACAGGTCCAAGCGGCCCTTTTAATGACTTCATGAGGCCAAAGTGGCCCAATGTAGGAATGAGTTTGACACCCCAGGCATAAAAACATCCAGTTGGGGCAGTTCTGCCCACATGCATCAATTGTAGGTGAAACTCATTCGGCATGCTAAGCGATACTTAAAAGAACTACACCTGTAGTTATTTTTGTCTGGTTAAGAAAAATGCTTTTTACCCAATGTATTATGAGTTAAAATACATAATTTGATAACAGTTAACTAATTGATTGCGGGATTGAGCGAGTCCAGGCTTTTATTAGAAATAAGCAGCGAACCGAGGACAACCCGGGACGACCTTCTCTGCCAATGGCACAAGGAGCAGAGCAGTTGCTAAGCAGCAGTGCCTCCAGCACCGTGCACGACAGGGTACGTAAACAGAACAGCATGGCATGCTTGTAAGTGTTGACCATTCATGTAAGAAACTATCATTTACCCGATACGTAGCCATAAATGTCAAAGGAAATTAAGAAAAATCCTTGGATGAAGCCACATTTCCTCTGGAGGATTGTGCGTGAGCTTCAGGCGCGTGTTTAGTCTCGTACACGTCGAGGGTTTCTCATTGGGGAAACAACAGTTGGGGGCGGGGCTTACAGTTCAAATTAAACTGTTCTCCTCGCTCACAGCTCGAATTCGTGGCAAATCAGGTATAGTTCCTTAAAAGCAGCCTCTGTCCCAATTAAATAAAATGTAAAAGTACACAAAAACCACAACATTTATTTAAGGGGAACTCAAAATGTAAGTAAAAGGGGAACATTAAGCTCATAACATGTCTTTGCAAGAACACAGAACATCAATGGACAAAATGTACTACACAGAAACTAGCTTGATCTCTCCATTCTGATAGAATGGAGAGATCAAGCTAGATCACCGCCATGTTCTAACGCCTCACCGTCTAACATCGCAGCACATCCATACACAGTCAGAGCCATAATGGACGGGTTTAGATCAATGTATACTCATGTGTTAGAATCACCTAGTCAAAGTCCATGCCCACGTCTAAATAATTATTTGTGTAAAGACTTGAAAACAGAGAACTCATTTTGAGCTGTTTTGCGAAGAAGGACAAAAATTTCAATCTATTGACGACCAAAGCTGCGGGACACATAACCCAAAGGACTGGCAGCTGGAAACGCAGTGAAAGGTGGGTCTACAAGGTATCAACTCAGGGCCTCTGCCAACAAATCGCCTCCAAAAATGTTCAACATTTTAAAGCCTTTAACAGAAGAGATGTGATGTGATGAACAAAAGTTCATCGCATGTACCAAGTTCCAGCCCAGCGAGAAGCTGGCCTTTCTCTGAGGCTGCGGAGCACAGGAAGGCAAATTAAGTGCTTCAACTTTCCCAGCCAGAAATGGCTAAGCTTCTTGTTACGATGCTGTTTGTTGATGATTGTTGGCCAATATATTCCAAGTGTAATGAACTTGCATTTTACAAGCTGATGTAATATTTAGCCAGTTTTAAAGAGTCTCGGCAGCAGACGGTCACGGCGGACACAAACTACGTCGACGCATGACGACCTACTATAGGGCCGCCCTGACTTATGCGGTGGCTCTTTTTTTTTCTTTCTTACATTTATTGCCCCTTTGTAAATCTTGTAAATACAAGTGCAGCTTGGGGATGTAAAGCAAGCCGTCTGGCTGCCTGCCGTGATGACGGTTCTCATCTGTGTTGAGAACAGCAGGCCTTTGTTCACAGCGGCTTGGTTTGATTGCCGATTTATTTTCAGGAAGCCATCTAGTAGACTACAACGCGCAACAGGGAAAGAAAACGATCCGGGAAGATGCCGTTCTTTTTCTAGGCCACTGATTTATTGGGACATTGATTGGTGCCGTTGTGTGGTAGGGTTTCAGCTGACAACATTAGGGGGGAAACAGCAAATGGATCAATAGAAAGATTCAGACGAACTAGGTATGCTCTGTGTACCAACGCTGGCACAAACTCTAGCCATGACGGGTTCAGACAGCCAGACAAGCACAATTCTCTACTGGAGGATGGGTCCCATTTTATAATGAATGACAGCTCCTAACACATTGCATGGATGGAAGAACATGTTTTGGAACAAAGTTGAAAGCTCATTTAAGCTTAAAAGAACAATTATGGCCTGTTGCTGTTTAGAAATGCCTATAATGAACAACTAATCTTGTTAAAACTGTTAAATATAAATGCAAAATGTGAAACTGAAAATCAAATGAACAGCCCCTTTCGCTTTCAGTCGATGAGATCATCAACATGACCTGGTCTGTACAAAATGGTTTAAATCTAGCCTCAAGTTTACGAGTCAAACAACAGATTCCATCCGCTTTTATCTATGAAACACAGATGAAGCTACATTTTAAAAGCTGTGTGAAAAGAAACTAAGTTCACCCTGGCTGCTTAATGGATTTAAGAGTGAAATGATGTGGCTGAGTGTTGCTGGATGAAAGGCTTGATTAAATAATCATCAGTTTTATAAAAGCACTGGAGCACACGGGTGTGTGTTAACACAGTGCCAGGATGGAAGAGAGCAGCAATGACCTTAGAGAAGAAATCATTGCTCCAAGTCAATGTGGACGGAGCTATAAAGTCAGTTCCAAAGTATTTTAAGTTCATCATTCTACACGAAGAAAGACTATCACCGAGTAGCAGAGGTGGGCATCCCCTAAGTGAAAGGGCATGATGGCAGTGGAGTTGCTTAACTTTTCTTAAACTCTACATACCGTAGTTAGCATCTAAGGAAGAATCTTTATCGTCACTGTGTTACCATAACGAAAGTTTTGATGTGAGACAGGCACTGGATGCCCACAGATAACAAACTACACAGACACAAGACATAATATTTCCACACTTCTTCATGAAATCAGTTGATCACACAGACCAACACGCTTCCTGAGAAGCTAAAAGCGTTCAAACAGACTTTAGGGTCTGATAAGACTCGAATCCGAGTCAAAAAAAGTCTGATATCACCCAACTTTCTGTCGATGACAGACTAATGCCTGCAGTAAATACCGTGCAACCATTTTAAACCTTCATTGACGGGTGTCCAGCCAGTCATTTTCTGAGAAACTAGATTGGCTAATAGGTGTTACCAGTAGTGTTATTGTAACATGTAACAGGCAGCAATCCTCTCAGCAGGGGGCAACAGCACATACAGCTTTTTGAAATGCGCTATTCGTTTTTGATTTAAAGGTCTTGAATCGTTTACCTTTTGGAAGTGGCTCAAACGGTGCATTGCCCGGGTGGGTTGGATCTGAGGAAATGCGCCTGGCCCTTTTCTGGACTTGTGCAGCATGAAACGTGTCTAGATCTTTTAGACGGCATCCGAAAATCCCCTGTGCAGTCTTCACTAACCGTGCAAGATCCTTCCTCTCATGCACTATGCAGCTCCTGTACAACGCTGTTATGCTTAGAGACCAGATGCTTTCTATTGTGGCTCTAAAAAGTTTATTAACAGCTGAGTACACAGTTTAGGCATTTCCAGTTGCCTGAGGAAGAAGAGCTCTTTTTGGGCCTTCTTCACAAGGTGGGAGATATTTCTCAAGCCAGGAGAGTTTATAGGTTTATAGTAATGTCAGAAAAAGGGCTGCAATCCCTCCACAATGATGTGGCTTCACCTTTGCTCAATGAGTAACACCAGTGTAAAATCTGATGGTGTTTTTGTAAATTTCAGGGTAACTTTTATGCTTAAAGTCTTTCTGTAGAATTGAAAGTGCGTGTATACGTCTATGTGCCACATTTTGAAATATTAGCTTAATGCACAATAGGGCTGGGCAATTATTCAATAACAATATACATATCGATCGATAGACGTATATCGATGAGGGAGTCAATAAAAAGTTCAAAAGTTCAATCGTTTTCCTTCCTTTTGCATCCTAGCTTATCGTGTAGGCTAATACTAGTCATTACATCCTCCCAACCAATCACAAACGCAGACCCAGGAACGCTCCCTTGAAAGAGTTCAGAGAGCACGTTCTTTTTTTTCTCTTTTTAAAAACGTGCAGTTTTGGTAAAAAAAAAAAAAGAAAAGTGGTTGAATAAGGGGTTGAGTTTGAATTCAGTGTTTGTGTGTTTTCTGTCTAAAAATAGATCGCTAAGTAACAGTATAAAATGGCCAGGGCTGCACTTTGTTGATCATTTTTGATAAACTAAATTTGTTGATAATTATCAATATCGATCAATATGATTTGTATTTTATGCTTTATTTCTATATAGCCAAGCCCTAATGCACAATAAGCACATGTCAGAACCAGACTGAACAGCATGACGCACATTAGTCTCCACCAGTTTGTTTGGATGAAAACAAAAAATGTTTTAACCACACATTTCTACAAGAGTTACATTTCAACAGACGCTGCTGTATCTGCCAACATGACTGTAAAAGCAGTAACACAAGTAACGGATGGCTGCGCGTTATCTCACAAAGCACATCCTTGTTTAGATTCTGCTGTGTAAAAGCAGCCAGATGAAGCAAACCCAAACATTTCTGGGCCCTGGTGGCCTAAACTCAAGAATCCAGTAACTTTAGACGGCCCCATTTGCCAAATCATTTATTACAGGTTTTATCTTTCTTGAGTCGAGTAACAGCCAAACTGAAAGAAAAACGGCGCTTAGAAAAAGCTTGACAATGGAAGCTGCGGTTATATTTTTCTAACATCTTTTGCTGGTTATGCGTATGTTGAAGGAATGTGTTTTAGTGGCAAAACGTTGGGCTGCGTAATTTAGATGGGAAAGGCCAAATAATTGGTAAAACATTGTAATAAAAAAACAAAACAGGCTTCAGGCGCAATATTCTGCTATCTTTTCAAACAGATATCCTGAAAAAAGCCCCAGTGGGGAAATAGGAGATACAATATTTGCAGCGATGATCCATCCTGTTTCCCCCTCACACAGTGGAAACAATACATCAGTGGCCCCGTAAATATTCCTCTCAGACTGCTTTGAATCACATGTACAGTCCCTTGGAAATGTATTCACAGAACTTGACTTTATCCACTTTTAGTCACATCTCCACCGCAAACATGGACGTTTTTTTTATTGGGATGTTACATGACTGATCATCGTAGTGCATCATTGGGAAGTGGAAGGTTATTTATGGATGAAAAATATGAAAAGTACATTTGCATTAAGTGTCCCACGTCAATGCTCACGCCTTTCACAGCAAAAACAAAAACATGAATATTTTTTGATCATCCAAAAACGTCCCATTGCAGCTGTAATTGTACTTTTGGTCATCGTCCTGCTGAAGCTGAAGCACTATGTTTTGATCCGGTGACCTATGCATCCACTCCAAGATGCCAACGCCTTGCTACCTAACCACTAGGCCACCCCTGCCACTTCAGACACTAATAATCTCACAAGGCACTGTAGCTGTGTGTTAAGTAAATGGTGAGGAGGCTTTTAAAGTCTTTTAAAACTCTAACTAAAATGTTTTTCTTCCATCTAAGTTCTAAAGGTTCAATAATGTTTGCGCACAACGTTCCCTCTTGAAAATAATTATATAATTATGTCAACATTTGACTACAAACGAGGACATGTTTGCCAGGATTCAAGTGGAACTATACGGCTCAAAAATAATTAAAAGGAAAAGGAAGCCTTGGTAAACACATCAGATCTCAATTGGAAAACAAATGCTGCTGGATATCCCTACTGATGTGGAGCAGGTAATGTGTTAGGAACAAAAAGATGCCACATGACTGGATGAAAAGGATCAACCCACAGAGGGATTAATCTGATGTCACAGAGAAAGTGAAACTAAACTGATGAATCGGGGCTGTTTCACTTCTGAAATGTGATGCAGCTCCTCCAGAACCTTCCCCACCTGTCCCATTAGCCCAATAGAGGATGTCAGGCCCAGAGGCCCCCATCATGAAGTCTGTTTGAAATGACTTGGTCAGAGACATTCACGGCAGGTGATGGAGGTGACTTTGTAGAGCTCTGGCAGAACTCGCCCCTTTCCTTCTGGCACAAAGGAGCAGATACCAGTCCTTCTGATGGGCTTAGAACCTCTGAAGGTCCTGCCCAGCTCTCCTAGAGAAACTCTGTCTTCTGGAATCTCCTCCGAGTTCTTCAGACTGTACTGAGAGACACAGCCAACCCTTTGGCTATGGCACGTGCTGATGTACTGCCTGTGTAACCTCTGCAGGGTCCAGCTATCGCCTCACGCCACCAGTACAGACACTGATCCTGGTTAAATACTAAAAACCAGTAAAAAGCATGAAAAAAAGGACTTGATGTTACACATTGATTAAAAAGTGTTCCCTTCAATTTTTTTGAGCAGAGTATATAAAGCTCTTTCATTATTTTCCTACCAAAGAATACAGCAAAAGAAAAAAAATGTAATTACCTTGTCATAAAAGGCATTGAAATAAAAGGCAAAAACCAGGGAGCGCACACACTAAATAAATATGTACTAGGTAAATGAGTTTAATGTACCACACCTATACACATTCTGAAGTCTAGCACCAACTCTGCATTTAAAGCATAACACATTGTTTTTTTTAATGAACCGTGAAATAAGACAGCAGTTTGAACTGAACATTGAACTGTACCTACTGTATGCACACGTTAAACCCGACTTTTGATGTATAAAGGGTCAGCACAGCGAGTGTCTTTTTTCCACAAGGGGCTGTCCGCGTGGTTAGGAAGGAAACTTTTAGCCATGCCGAGGAGCACGGTAGCCCAAATGACGCAGACCTCGCAGACGCGCCAAGCATAAACCAACCAGGCTTTAAAAGAAGCCCAACAAGCTCAGAAAGAAAGCCGGCTCTGTTCAGCGGACTCGACAAAGGGTTCCTCAAACAATTAAGAACATTACGGTCGGACATATCGGTCGATAGACGTGTGGTGCAATAGGAAAAGAAAGGGTCAATAAAAAGTTCAATAGAAGAATAGTTTTCCTTCCTTTTGCATTCTAGCCTATCACGTAGGTTAATACTACAGTCATTACATCCTCCCAACCAATCACAAACGCAGACCCAGCAACTCACCAAGCTCCGCCCCCTTTAAATGGCTCAAAGAACCTGTTTTCTTTTTTCTTTTTAAAAACTTGGCAGTTTTGGTAAAAAAAAATGGTTTAATAATTGGTTGTGTTTTCTGTATCTAAAAGTAGGTTATAAAGCAACAGCATAAATGGCCAGAGCTGCACTTACAATAAACATTTTGAATTTTTTTTGATAATTTTTGATATCCATAAATATGGTTTCTATTTTATTCATATGCTTTTGTCTATATCGTCCAGCACAGTGTTGAGGACAACCCTGAGCATCCTCTTAATCAGTCATCAGACTGTCTTTACAACAAGTGTCTTCAGTCAGAGGCTTCTCCAGAGCCGCTGTAAGACAGAGCGCTACAGGAGATCCTTCCTGCCTGCAACCATCAGCATCTACAACAACCTTTCTAAAAAAAAAAAAAAAAAAACACGAGTTACACCAGCATTTGACTTCTCTTTGGGACTAATTAAGTATTTTTGTATTCACCTAAAGTACTTAGATTATTAACAGAAGCCAAAACAAGAGGATGCTAAAGTGTGAACGCCTTTTAGTTAGAGGTCCTACTTCAATGTATCAAATGCAGCCTTGTAGGTTTATTTCAATTTAATTAAAAAATACTTTATTTATCCCAGAGGGAAATGAAATCTTTCCCAACTAATGTGGTGTATCTTTACCCGCATTACGGAAAAATAACTGTAATATCCCCACAAACTTTAAAAGGAATAGTGGAACTTGAATGAATTTGGGGAAAACACTCAGAAAACAGCCCAGTGAAAGCAGAGGATGGACAAAGTGCTGCTTACGCTCATCCTCCCTCAGCACTATGCGAGCAGCAGTGATTTAACGAGCTCTTACTTCAGGTTGTTTGGGGATTTAAAGAAGTCCACGGAGAAGCCAAAGTAGCTTCCCTCTGGCCCGGTGTACTCGAAGGGCTTCTCCGCGTCCAGGTTGAAGGCGGCGGCGCGCTGGAAGCTCAAACACCCCAGAAGGAGCAGCCCGACGGCCGCCCGTCCTCCTGCCATGGCCGCTGCGGTGGCTGCCGGAGATCCCCCGCGGCTTCGACGCCGACCCTGGACCACGTTCCCCACTCACTTGGTCACTTACTCCGAGGCGCTAATCCACCCACGGAGTCACCTTCGGCGAGCTGGAGCTCTCCCCGCAGCCGGCAGAGAGGTAGTCGTGTGAGGGGATTCTCCGCTTCTCGCTGGAGCCAGAGAGCGAAGCAAGCCGAGGGGGGTAGCAGGGAGCCCGAGTCCGGTTCGGTTCGGTCCGGTGCTCCTTCGGACGTTTCACTGCTTGTTCGTGGCTGACAAAAGACACAGAATGTCGAGAACAACCCCCCCAAGACCGAGGCCAAGACCGCTCCAGTACCAGGAATGTGTGGAAATGTGTCAGGAGAGGCTCGTTCCGCTGTGATTAAGCGGCCGCTAAAAACCCCGGCTGTCAACATCCGCTGGGTTTCCTTTTCCTTTCAAAATAAAAGCACTCAGCAACGCGTGGAAACGTTTAACCAGTGGTTCAGCTTACGGTTGCTGTGATTTTAAAATAACTGGACTTGGACTTTGTCAGTGGAAAACAAAATAAAAAAGGATTAAAAATATTATCCATTGGCATTTGATGGATTGAAGAAACCATTTAATTGGACTAGAGCAATCTTATGAAAAATGTATCCAAAAAGTTCCATGAATTCACATCTTTAAGTGGGAAAGTTGGAGGTTTCGAATTAACCTGACCTCAAAATCCATTTTGTCTTCCCTATGGCCAAAGTAAAACATTTTATTTGTGAATTTGAGCACTTTTACATCAATAAATCTTTAATGCACAGTAAGATGTCTCTCTCCCCCGTTCAGGACTTACAAGCTTCTGCGTTACATTGATGAACAGTCTGCCGAGTGTATACAGCTTCCGTGTATATATCCTTTTACTTCTTATTTTACTGTATTCTTATTTTTTTGTTTGCACCATCAATACCAAGTCAAATTCCTTGTAAGTGCAAACCTACTTGGCGATTAAACTTGATTCTGATTTTGATTCTGATGCAACCTTTAGTGAATCCCAGATGAACATCCCTTAATATGTTGCTACAGTGTTTCAAAGAGCTTATACATTAGGTTGCAATTGGTAATAATAGTGTGGTGAAACAAAAACCACAGGTCTTCAAAGAACTGTGGGATAGTCTAGTTTAAGGTCATTCCCACTTTTTTCAGACTTCACAGTTAAATGGACCACAGCATAGACAGCAGCACTTAGTTCCAGGTTCACTGCTTTGCCTGCTTCTTGTTGTACCAGATATGCTCAAACTGTTTTCCGTGTGACTTTTCCTGGGAGACGTTTCAGATGAAACAAAGTGGTTGAACATCTCATCTTTCTTGGCCCGGTAAACAAGATCTGAAGCATTACAGACCTCATCTGTCTCTGTTAAGGTCGATGCCCATGATTCACCAAGAAGAAACAGAGGGGGGGTGACATCATGGCAGAGTGTCATAGCAGTCTTATATTTTCCATGCAGAGTCGGGCTGTTTGTTACTTTTGTTGCTCAGTGTGTCTCAGTATGCACACTAACAGTTCCCAGGACCTTTCAAAAGAATGCAGGCCCACAGCATTACAGAAGCCCCTCCATACTTAACAGTGGAAAAGAGGTGCTTCTCTGGATATTCATCTTCTGTTTCATGACACCTAACTGGAGTGTAGATGAAGTTGCAGGAAAAAAAAAATCATTATTAGTTTCATCTTATCAAAGCCCCGAGCTCCAGTTTAAGTCTCAAGTAGAGCAAACTCCATAAGTTTCTTTCTGACTTTCTCAAATAGTACTTAAAATGAAAGATGGGGCTCTTACATTCATGAAGCATAGAAGACTCTATTACTCCAGATGTTGCTTTTTAGAGGCCAATTGATGTGATGCTGTTCACTGAAACACATGAGCCTGTAACCTCTGAATATTTTTAAGCCATGGATATGTTGAGTGCGTGCATGCAGTTGTTTGCCCTGTTTTTGCCTCTCATTCAACGATAACCCAAGAGAGGCACCAGCCTCCCAACAACCTGTTATGGATAAGTGGGTATAGATGATGGAGGTATGGCTAGAGAAATAGCTATCCATCCAATGCATTCACTGTCTGTGCATGCTTATCCATGCAGGGTGACGGGGGATGGTGCCTATTTCCAGCAGTCAATGGGAGAGAGGCGGAGTACAGAATGGTTGCCATTCCATGGCAGAGATGGATAACTAGCGTTAAATAAGTACCTTTATTTTGAAGGCCAAATGTTTCTGTCATGGTTTCCCCATCTCTCTGTGTTTATATTTACACACTAAACTCTTGATGGACAACAGGAAGTTTATTCCGGAGCATCAGACAGAAGAGGCAGACAGTTCTGCATGAGACAGCTGTCAGCCGAGATAAGGAATTTCTCTCATCCCGTCCTCTTCTGCTCCAGCCAGCTGGAGGTCATCAGTTCACTGTTATCAGTGCCATGAAGAGTAACAAAAAAAACAAAAAAAAACAAAAGGAAATACAATACTAGATTAACAACCATAATTTACTGGAAGTTTTGGTTTTAATTGGAAAAAATGCATAAAAATCATCAAAGTATGAGTTGAAAATATGGTTGCGGCTGCTCACCGGAAAGGGAAACGTAAACCCGCTCTGTATATTAGATAACTCGCCGCTAAACGTACACTTTACCCAGAACTCAGTTTCCTGTCTTTTAATGATAACTTCACAAAGTAAATTAAAACAAAGACACTTTTTTTTGCCTTGGTGTAAGACAAGGCAACTTTATTTGTGTAGCCATATTTCAGTACAAGGACAACACAAAGTGCTTTACATGATTAAAACATAGAAAAAATAAAAACAGAGTAAAAGCAAGTAAAAAAAAAAACAGTTGTTATAATTAAAATGTTGGAACATTTTTGTTGATACTAGAGCAGACCGTGAAAAAGCACTCTGATTGGACGTAAAGGGAATCTCTTGGCCAAATGTCCCTATTTTATTTTACAGTGAAGAAATAGTTACAAATTTAACAGATATCTTCTTTAGACAAAGGCAGACACACATCGTCTGCTTTAGATGAACTAAGCATTTTGACCTGCTGGTGATTGTTTTAAGATTTGTCTTTCAGCTTTGTACTGGTGTAACGGTATCTCTCTTTGAAAACTGGATAAAAAGAAGGCCACTTGAAAAATAAATATTGTGGGAAAATCTTCATATCCGTTCAAAGAGATTACTCATTTAAAGACAGATATGTTGTAACTTAAGACTGGCAAGTGGTTTATCCAGTTGCTAGCCAGACATCAGAACAGAAAACTTCAGTTCAGGTTTAAGTTCAAGTCATGTTTTTATACTCAAACCAGTGGTTTTCTTCACTTGAATTAAGATTTAGCGTTAAAAAACGTTAATATTGTGAAACCTGGGATCCCAGGAAAAGAGAAGTCAATGGAAAACTGTAATTGATCAAGATTAAATTAAGCAAAATGATTATAAAAAGGATTTAAGCATAGATTAATAAAAATAAAAAAAACAATAATATTACCAAAGATGGGGTGAGACATTAATACATATCTAAATAAATAGCTGTTTTTTGGGGGTTTTTTACTATGTTTTTACTGCTATGTTCTCTTAATTAATCTTCTGGTAGTTCATCATAAAAAATATTAAAAAAAAATAATACTGCTGAGCCAAACCCAATTATTTCTATGACTTTCAGTTTAGGGTATTTGCTAAATAGATAACAGGAAATTAAGGAAAGAAATGTATTTCTCTAATATACTGTTCTGATCTGACAGCCACAATGGAATGAGCAGCCACCTGAACGGTGGCCACTTATAATTAATTTATTGATTATAGTTTACATTGTGCATAAACATTGTGCATGAAATGTGACTGTAAAATGGTGTTTACAAGTATGATTTCACAAGTGTTCTTTTTATGTCTTATAATTGTTACTTATTCTGGTCTTTTGTTATGAAGGGAACAGTATTTGTTATAATCTCAGATCAGCAGAAGCTATTATTTGTGTGTATAGTTAAAAAAAACTTTCAAATTGAATCAATTAAAAAAAGACTTGAAAATAAAGAAACTGCCATTATCAGTTTTGATTAAATACATATTTTATATAAACACAGTAAGACATAATATAGGTGCTGACCTGGTTTTATTCTTTATCAAAAATAAAAAGAAGAAAAGAAAAATCACATCCACTGTCTGTAGCGGGTTGAAAAGGATAAATGAAATATCTTTATTTCAAACATCTACAATAACACATAGCTCTATCACATTAAACCCAGTAATACCATTAACAAGTAAATAAACGGATGGATAACAAACTTCACATGTCTGAAAAGGAGCAGGAAGAAACATGAGCCTATTTTATCCTGCCCCCTTCTCCTCTGCTCAGCACCATACCCAACAACACTCACACTCGCATGAAGAAACCACAAAATAGAAGACCTCAAACCCCCAAAGAGAAAACAACACAATAAATCAATGATAAAACCTAAAGAGGCTAAACCCTTTTCTTCTGTACACCTCTTGAGAATCCTACTTCTGTACAACTTGGTGAACTGGATTATGCTTGGACATCTCCTGAGCTCCACGGTCTGACCCCACGGACAGAAATACGGAATGATTTTAGCGTTTAATGGACTCAGATGTAAGCCGAGGAAAGCCCTTGTAAGGACAGACCTTGAGGCTTCTATGCCTCCAACTTTCCTGTGCGTGACTTCAAACCATCTAAGCTAAGGTTCCAACTTGAGTGCCAAGCTGAGCCAAGTGACTGTCCCTTTTCACGAAAGTGAACGTAATGTTGGCTTCAGAGGACATTACATGCGGTGTTACAGTGAGAACATCTGGATAACCCGCCTGGCTCCAGCTGAGCTACACTTCCCTCGATTTCTTTGTCTACAAATCTGCGAACAGTCACGTCTGCACCCAGCCAGAAGTCGGCGAGTGAGCCTGTTGGGGGCTTTTTCGTCTTATTTGGCCATGAACTGCTCCGAAAAAGTGCAACAATGAAGTGTGCACACAAGAATGTGTGGCAGAACTCCCAAGAGATTCTCGGGGTGTGTGCGTGCGTATGTTTGTGTGTGTGTGTGTGTGTCGGGGGGGGGGGGAGGTAATGTGTGAGTTAGCTTTTAATGCTTTCAGTCTGAAACATCTGACAAGGCTATGAGGTATCAAGATAAATGTGTTTCTAAGCAGGAGAGCGTGTTTGGGAACAGAGCGGTGTGAGGCAGAGACAACACGGTGTGTGTGTGTGTGTGTTTCTATGTGTGTGTGTGTGACAGGAGAGTTGGTGTAAAACAAATTGTGTAAGCCAAAGCTATGCCGGTTACGTAAGCCGCCGGGCCCAGATGCATGCAGGTTTGGCTTCGGCCTGTTGTGTAGCTCATGCACTCTTGATTGGCCGTCCTCATCATCACCAGTCTGAGTTTTTGTTTTGGGTGGGGGTTGGTTGGTGTGAGCATTTTTTGCAAAGTGAGGGTATTTTGGCTGCTCTCGTTTTAGACTGGCCTTTAAAAGGGCTGCTTAACGACCGAGACCAATGAGGAGTTACAGTAAGGGTAGGGACGATAGTGCCAGAACCTGCAGCAGTCTTCACATTTAGTCAGGTGACAACTAACATGAAGGGGTACATACTTGTAAAGAGGAAAGAAAACGATGCAGAGTTTGCAAGTTGTTTCAGAAACGCAAATCTAATTATGTGTTGTTCACATGTTTACTTCCGCTGCAATCACAGCTGCAAGTCTTTTGGGGTGTGTCTCTACCAGCTTTGCACATCTAGAGACTAAACTTGCTGTTATACTCATCAGAGGCGGTTTTTGATAAGGACAATGTGGCTTTCTGCCCAGGGCGGCAAACTGGAGCGGGCCACTTTGCAGCAAATTGATAGTTAGCTGTCAGTTGCAATCACATGGAAGCTCTATTACTTATTGTTTGTAAATGTCACCTCTTGTGGAGTGCACAGTACATGCAAGAAAGCACTGCTGTACATATTGAGTGGCTGATGACACGGAAATTGGTGTCTGATTCACAGTTTATGTCTTGGTGCCGGATTAAGAGTTTTTTTTCTGTTTCGTTCTGAGCCTGGACTGAATTTGACCATCCCAAGTTTAAAAATTGTATATATTATGATTTCATATTAACCAATCATAATGACTATGTATCACCCTCCATATTAAGGGAAACACTCAAATTTGTACTGAGGGGACAGATAATATAATTTTCAGCTTCGTGTAATAAAAAAAGAAAACAGAAACAAGAAGAGCTAATTGATTCTATTCTTAAAATTGATCATCAATATTCAACAACTCCAACACCTGAATTATCCAAAGAAAAATTTAATCTAAAAGCAAAGTATGATTTTTTATCTATCGAAAAGACAGAACAGAACCTGTTAAGATCACGTACACTCTTTTATGAACATGGGGAGAAGGCAGGACGCCTACTTGCTCATCAGATAAAGGCTAAATCTTCTGCCCAACTCATATCATCAATTAGGAAAACACCTCAACAGCAGACAATAGATCCCAAGGAAATTAATGATACTTTTTATTCTAACATTTTATTCTGCGCTATACACCTCCGAATTTCCTCAGGACACTTCCTGTATGGTTAATTTCTTTGGAACGCTAAATACTCCAACAATTACGCTGGAACAAAGGGACAACTTGGACAGGCCACTGAGTAGACAGGAAGTGGAGAACTCAATCAAAGACATGCAGAAGGAAAGGCCCCTGGACCGGATGGCTTCCCGTTCGAATTCTATAAAAAAAATTCCTCAAAACTGATCCCCTTGCTTCTTACTATGTTTAAGTACTCATTTGAACAGAAAGCTCTGCCTCAGAGTCTCACAGAAGCCCTCATTACAGTTTTACTGAAACCCGGTAAAGACCCAACGGATTATAGGCCGATTTCCTTACTAAATGCTGACATTAAGATACTGTCGAAAGTTCTAGCCTATCGAGTAAACACCATAGTATCAGATGTTATTAAACCTTTACTTAAGAAACCATCTCTTGATCAAGATGAGTTAGTGAATTACAGACCTATATCTAATCTTCTTTTCTTATCTAAAATTCTTGAGAAAGTAGTTGCTAATCAACTATGTGAACATTTACAAAGTAATGACCTACTTGAGGAGTTTCAGTCAGGCTTTAGAGCTCATCATAGCACTGAAACAGCTCTGGTGAAGGTCACTAATGACATTCTCATGGCCTCAGATAATGGACTTGTGTCTATACTTGTCCTGTTAGATCTCAGTGCTGGATTTGATACAGATGATCACAATATTCTCCTACAAAGACTTGAACATACTGTAGGGATTAAGGGAAAAGCATTAGGCTGGTTTAAATCTTACCTGTCGGACAGATTCCAGTTTGTCCATGTTAATAATAAATCCTCCTCAAACTGTAGGGTCACTTGTGGTGTACCACAGGGTTCAGTCCTTGGACCAATTCTATTTACTATATATATGCTTCCGATTGGCAAAATTATCAGACAGCATGGGATTAATTTCCACTGTTATGCTGATGACACTCAGACACTTCACCTCCGGAATATCGCCAAAATTAGAAATATTCTGTCCAGGGGTGACGCTGAAAAACTAGTCCATGCATTTGTTACTTCAAGGCTGGACTATTGTAATTCTTTACTATCAGGAAGTCCACAAAATGCAGTTTGAAGTCTTCAGCTGATCCAAAATGCTGCGGCAAGAGTTCTGATGAAAATCAACAAGAGGGATCATATTTCTCCAATTTTAGCTTTCCTTCATTGGCTTCCTGTTAAATCAAGAATAGAATTTAAAATTCTCCTTCTAACGTATAAAGCCCTTAATAATCAAGCTCCATCATATATCAGAGCTCTGATTACCCCGTATGTTCCTAACAGAGCACTTCGCTCTCAGACTGCAGGTCTGCTGGTGGTTCCTAGAGTCTCTAAAAGTAGAATGGGAGGCAGATCCTTTAGCTATCAGGCTCCTCTCCTGTGGAACCAACTCCCAGTTCTGGTCTGTGAGGCAGACACCCTGTCTACTTTTAAGACTAATCTTAAAACTTTCCTTTTTGACAAAGCTTATAGTTAGAGTGGCTCATGTTACCCTGAGCTATCTCTATAGTTGTGCTGTGATAGGCCTAGGCTGCTGGAGGACATCAGGGTCTAATTTTCTCACTCTACTGATTTCTACTGTTCTTCAGTCTACTGTTCTCCAGTTTTGCATTGTATTACATTGAAATGACTGTCGTCATTTCAGCTTTTAACTTTTTGCTCTCTCTCTTTTTCTTCGTAGTAGGTACACCTGGTCTGGCGTTCTGTTAACTGTGACATCATCCAGAGAAGACGGCTCACCCGCTACTACCATCTAATGTAGAACAGATTACTAGATCAATGTGTGCTTCTGTGCTTTTTTGTCTCTCTTGTTGTGTCTCTGCTCTGTCTTCTGTAACCCCCAGTCGGTCGAGGCAGATAGCTGTTCATACTGAGCCCGGTTCTGCCAGAGGCTTTCCTTCCCGTTAATGGGAGTTTTTCTTCCCACTGTCGCTTCATGCTTGCTCAGTATGAGGGATTGCAGCAAAGCCATGTACAATGCAGACGACTCTCCCTGTGTCTCTACGGTTCCCCAGGAGTGAATGCTTCTTGTCAAGACTTTGATGCAATCAACTGGTTTCCTTACATAGGACATTTTTGACCAATCTGTATAATCTGACCCAATCTGTATAATATGATTGAACTTGATTTTGTAAAGTGCCTTGAGATGACATGTTTCATGATTTGGCGCTATATAAATAAAATTGAATTGAATTGAATTGAATATCATTTCAAATGATCAAACCGGTTTTGTGAGAGGATGTCATTCATTCATTAACATACATAGACTTTTGAATGTGGTGCACTCTCCAGCGTCGGGGGTGAGACCAGAGGTGGTGGTTTCCCTGGATGCGGAGAAGGCATTCGATAGAGTAGAATGGGAATATCTTTTTGCGGTACTAGGTAGATTTGGGTTTGGCCAAAAATGTATGGCTTGGATCCGTCTATTATATTCATCCCCAAAGGCTGCAGTAATAACTAATAATTTATGTTCACAGTACTTTCCTTTATCTAGGGGTACGCGTCAAGGGTGCCCACTTAGCCCACTACTGTTCATATTAGCGATCGAGCCCTTGTCAATTAAATTTAGAACAACACCGTCCATACATGGCATTACAAGAATGGGGATGGAATATAAAGCCTCCTTGTATGCTGATGATCTTTTAATTTTCTTATCAGATACGCTATCCTGCAAATCTAAACTTTTGAAGATTCTGGCGGATTTTGGTGGTTTTTCAGGTTATAAAATCAACTATTCAAAAAGTGTGTGTTTTCCCATCAACGATTCGGCGAAGCAGATTCCAGACACAAGCTTGCCATTCTGTATATCACATTCCGGTTTTAAGTACTTAGGAATAAATATCACCCCATCCTTTTCTGAACTATTTAAAGCCAACTACGTTCCCATTATAGAAAAACTAAAATCTGACCTCCAGAGATGGAATGCTATCTATCTTTCTCTAGCTGGAAAAATCAACTGCATCAAAATGAATGTGTTACCTAGATTCCCGGTCTTTCTACCGAAATCCTTCTTCCGTTCAATTGATGCATTACTCTGAAGTTTTATATGGGGAGGCAAATCTTCAAGACTTCGTAAAGCATTGCTTGAAAGGCCAAGAAAGGGGGGTGGGCTTGCTCTCCCAAATTTCAGGGTTTATTATTGGGCAGCGAATCTGCAAAAAATAATTTACTGGTTTCAGGCTCCAGACACGGGTTGGTGCAGTGAAGAGGCAAAGCTCTGTAATCTGTCAACACTTCCTGCACTGTTAACAACAAAACTCCCTCTCTCCCCATGACGGTTTTCCTCAAGTCCGGTAGTGCGTTCAACATTAAGAATTTGGATACAGTTTAGGCAAGCATTTAAATTGTCTGACCTTTCTATGCTAAGTCCTATATGTAATAACCACCTTTTTCCAGCCGCCAATCTCGATATTACCTTTACACAATGGGGCACTAGGGGTCTTACATGCAGGGATTTTTTTTTATAGATAACACTTTTCCTACTTTCACAGATCTGGCCAACAAACACTCTAACATCAAAACTGGATGTTATACTAAAGACCCCCATAACTTTAAAGGGTCAAATCTCTAATTTCCATCCATTTAATCCCTCATGGGGTCGCTGGTGCCTATCTCCAGTGTTCACTGGGCGAGAGGCGGGGTTCACCTGAACAGGTCACCAGTCTGTCGCAGGGCAACACAGAGAGACAAACAGGACAAACAACTTTTCACGCACACCTAAGGACAATTTGGAGAAGCCAATTAACCTAACAGTCATGTTTTTGGACTGTGGGAGGAAGCCGGAGTACCTATCATACTGAGAGATTAGGGATGCAACACCAAAGCATTGCCAAACTGGGAAAACAAATCCTTTTAAATGTTACCAACCGTGTCTGACGGATCCAAACATGTTTTTGGCTGAATCGTCTCACCCAAACAATTTTAAATCTAGTTTCCACAGAAAAGCTTCTTTTTTTTATTAGACTGCAAAGTCCTAAACGTTTCGTCACTTTGTGTCTCAATGGAACAGCACCAGCCAGACTACAAATTTTTGTCTACTTCCTTCTTATTACATCTTACATTCACCTGTTTACCTTGAGTAAGGTTTGAGTGGGATTAATCTTTTTATCTATCCAAGTGACTAAGAGGCTCTGAGTTAGAGCTGAGTGGTGTTTTGGGCTGTGGCCTCTCAGAGAGAGCTGAACAGAACCAGCTGCTGTCACCTCCACCCTCATCAGTGCTCTGCTAGTACACTCACAGTGTCAGGAAAAGTACTTTTTTTTGTCATCCTTTGCACTCGGGGAGTTCCATATTTTACTAACAAAGACATGATAGTTCTCTATCTCCTGATTGTTCTTGTGCTGGTCTTGTTTTTGTAGAATCAATGCGTTTTTCTTCTACCGGTTAAAAAAAACAAAAACCTCTGTGATGAGAATAGTGTTAATTAGAAAAAACTTTAGCAAATGTTGATATGAAATGCCAATCAAGCTGGTTGATATATTCCTAATAAGGTGCAATGGAGCATCCCACTGTGAGGAGACTCTGGGAAAAACCCATGACTGGAGGGACTACATATCCCGTCTAGTCTGGGAACGCCTTGGGATTGCCCAGAATGAGCTGGAAGATGTTGCTGACAGAGCGACGGTGGGGCAGAGGTTAGGGAGTTTGTCCTGCAATTGGTGGGTTGCCAGTTCGATCCCCTGCTCTGAGTGGCTCTGTTGTGTTCTTGGGCAAGACACTTTACCCGCATTGCCTGCTGGCGGTGGTCAGAGGGCCCGGTGGTGCCGTTGTATGGAACCCTTGCCTCTGTCAGTCTGCCCCAGGGCAGCTGTAGCTGCTAACATAGCTCACCACCGTCAGGGTGTGAATGGGAGAATGACTAAACTGTAGCGTGAAGCGCTTTGGATGTCGTCAAGACTAGTTAAAGCGCTATACAAGTACAAGCTGTTTACAATACTTAAAAATCAATCAACTAAAATTCACACACACTTTTTATCCAGTCAGATCGAGCTTGAACTATTGTGCAAAGAAGTACAAGCATTTTCGTTTCTAGATGTACACAGACATACCTTGAAGACATACCCACTTGCAGCTTTACTGACTTGAATGCTATGTATCGCTTTCCGTTCCATTTTCCTTGAACTTATCAATTCACAACCTTAACTTGGTCTGTCACATTAAATCTAAATAAAATACATTGAAATCTAGCAAGACAAAATGTGGAATTGTTCTGTGGGTATGCAGTTTGCCGGACACTGCATGACTAAATCCTGTCTTATCTAAAGGATTTTTTTTTTTTTCCCCCCTTCAATTGTTTCTGAACTTATCAGCACCCCTTGCGACCCCATGAGGGATAAACGGATGGATGGATGAATGGATGTTTCTAAACTTTACCAAAATCTTTTTTTATTTTTAATAAATATCTTCATGAAAATGCATCAGCCTATTGTTTTCTAAATTATAATCCCTTCAGTGATTACTATGGTTGTTTTATTTAATCCTTTTTATTGATTAATGGATCAATGGTAACAATGGATATTGTAGTAAACAAAGCCATTTTCCTAACAAATGCTCAATGTCAGTATTCCAGTTTTTATTCCAGTTATTTATTTATTTTATTCGGGCACTCGCTTGACACCTAGGTTTGTCCAGCCTATAGTTTTTTTTTTTTACTTAAGAAAAGTACTAATTTTGCGAAACTCTTTTTTTAAGAGAAAAATTAATCTATACTTGCAATAATGTACAAAATCCAGCAGATGGCGGCATAAGCTACCTGTTAGAGGTACTGCTCAGTGCTCCTCCATGCCTCGCTTGCTACTGAGTGAAACTAGATGACACAGGTAAAAACAGCTCTTATATATATATATATATATATATATATATATATATATATATATATATATATATATATATATATATATATATATATATATATATATATATATAAACAGAATTTAAGGCTCACTTGTGTCCAGTCAGAAAGAAACATAACAAACTCTGTTCCAACTCTGTTTCATTTCCCTTAGGGTTCAGATTGTGGATAAACTTAGCTCCTGGGTCAGACCTTTCTGGATTTTTCCCCTCTAACTTAAAGACATGACTTTCCTTGTGTTTCTCAATGACTCATTGCTCACCTTACTGAAGAATGCCACATTTTTGTTTAAAAACACTGTTCTGCGTATCAGTGTTTGGACAAAGACTTTCTTCATGCAGTCTGCCAGAGGTCCCATGATACAGCGGTTTTTAATTGAGGAAATATTTCAGACTTAGACGAACAGAAAAAAGAAGCTTTATTCTTTCCACAGTTAGAAAATTATCCTAGTTGCGGATGTGGATTTAATAATGTTCAGAATCAGATGATTACAAATAAAAGATGTTTAATTTATATTATTTCCATCCAACAGTTAATATATTAATGATGGTGGTAAACAATGGGCAGCATATTACGTATTAAAGAAATAGAGACTAATCAGGCTTTAGTCAGTTATAAGATTAGCGTATTACTTCTCCTTTTACTGTGACACACTGTGCCGTCAAGGTATGGCCTCCACAACCACCCTGAATTTGTTCCCTGGTCTCTGCCAACAAGATGTTAGCAGCAGATTCTTTAAGTCCTGAAATATGCCAGGGGGAACCTCCACGGATCAGATGTTTTTATCCAGCACGTCCAGTTAGTCCTCAATAGGAATGAGTTCTGTGTAATTCCGAGGCCAAGTCAATCGCCCAAACTCAGTTCACCTCTGTTGGACCACGTTTAACAGATATTGACCACAGCAGACAAACAAGATCTGAAGTTTCACAGATGCTCTGATCCTTTTGTCTAGCTATTCCACTTTGGCCCTCAATACACTCCATCAAATCCTTATGCTTACCCATTTTGCGTTCTTCTAACACATTAACACAGACACCATGTTCATTTGCTGCCAAGTAAAGCCTATCCCACAAACCAGCAGGTTCCTCTGTGATGCGATTACTCCTAAGCACCTCACCTGTCAGAGGTCACATTTTAATTGGTGCGAATGGTAGGTGTAGTTAAAAAAAGGTTAAACAATAAAACAACTGGACTTCTGGTTGGTGTAGTTCCGTGGAGACCAGCATCATTTCCTGTAGTACTGGAAATATGGAGCAGTATTTTATGGTGAACCCCAGTAGGTTAGAACTATGTATTACTTTGGTAACAAATAATATAATAATCCTAAAGACTCTGCTTTGCTTGGTAAAAGCAACAGTGAAGAAATGAACTGACACTGAAGTGAGGAATAAATGCATACTCAACATTTATGATGCAAACCTACATTCGTATAAGGGTGCAGAACATGTTTATTACCATAAAACTTTACGTTAAACAAAATTGCAGTCACAGAACTCACACACAACATGGGAATGTGAACATTGATAAATCTATGAACAAGGCAATAAAGACAATAAAATCAGTTTATTTCTTATAAATCTTTCCTTTTGCATGCCTTAAGTCTATCCATTCCCTCTGTTTAACCTCTTAAAAATCTTAGAAAAATATCTGAACACCACCGTCCTGATCTGAGGCAGCTTCAGCCCATAGACCAGGGGGTTAACAATCGGGGGGATGATTAAAAACTCCAGAGACAGAGCAACAACGATAAGCGGATTAATTTCATCGTCTCTCAAGCGATTCAGTAAAAGTTCCCCAACAAAGCAAACCGAATAGTTGACACACGTCACAATGTGGGGCAAGCAGGTCTGCAGCGCCTTCCCCCTCAGCTCATGAGAGCTCCTCCTGGAGACGAGCAGAATCCGCAGGTAGCTGTAAAGGACAAACAGCAGGGGAATGAAGATGGTTGCCACCATCGCTAGCAGACCTGCTATGTTGTTCACACCCGTGTCCACGCAGGACAGCCGGACAAGAGGCCAGTTGGTGCAGAATAACCTCTGCACCTTGATCCCACACAGCGGCAGGCGGATCGTCAGGGAGATGCAGCAGCTGCAGATGAAGGCGGGGTAGAGCTCGGCCAGGACAATGAGCCTCAGCACCGTCCTGAATGTCATTTTGCTGCGATAGCGTAAAGGCTGGCAGACAGCTACGAACCTATCATAGGCCATGATGCCGAGAATGGCCATTTCGCCGGTGGCATACATGTACAACACAAACACCTGGACAAAGCAAGACAGGCGGGATATGAAATGAGTGTCGGACAGGAGGTCAGATAAAAACCTGGGGAAGAAGCCGGCCGCACCGCGCAGGGAGTTAAAGGACAGGCAGCAAATGAAAACATACATGGGCTGATGCAGGGACCTCTCCAGGCACACCGTCAGGATAATGGCAACATTAGCACAGTTTATGAGCAGGTAGATGAGAAAACACAGGCTGAAGTACAGATATCTTAAACTGCCCATATCTGTAAAAAGGGCTAAGTGAAAATAAGAGCTGTGGCTGCTGTTGTTCTTCATGTCTGCGCAGCAGTGGAGCTGAAAGAGGAAAAAAGGGGTAAAGAGAAAGAAAAGGCAAATGTCATTAATGGAATCTTTCCTGTAATAAAAACATAAAAGAAATCTGATGTTTCACTTTTTTGAAAATGGTTCCTGTTGCAATTCCTGAAAATTTTCTAACAGACAGTGAAAAAAATAAGTTAATCATAACTAAAAATCTATATGTTGTCCTCATCTAAAATAATTTGTTGACTGATATATAATATGATTAAAAAACAGGTTCAAATAGGCTTTAAACCTGAGCAGCTAAGTCACCTGCTGATACAACTAATAAGCTATTACAGCAGCAAAAATGTCTTAAGCTCATATATCTGCTAATAAACTACATATCCACTTTTACTCAAACAGGTTTTTAAAGCATAAACGACATACTGAAAGACAGTTTGCACCAGTTTCCTCACGCTGTGGTCTTTGACTCACGGCCCCCTCCACCTAAACCGCTGCTCAACTTTTAAGTGTGTCATAATGCTGTGCAGACAAGAACCACCTTTACTAATGGAGTCCAGAGGGACTTAATGTGGAGTGTATCACAGATGTTTTCTCTTTAGTTCTTCTTAAACAACAGCAAAAAAACATCATTAGGGTAATAATTGCCTTTTTTGTCATACCATGAAGCGTCACTATTTTCCATGTCATTTTTGTTAGAGAACATTAGTGAACTAACAGCATTATGAAGACCAAAAAACAGCTCAATGTTGTGGACAATATCAAAGTAGAGTTTGGTTAGAAAGCAAGATCCCAAGGTTTGAACATCTGACAGAGTCCTGTTCAGTCTATCATCTGAAAATGGAAAAAGTAGGGAGCAACATCAAAATCCATCAAAACACATGGTATGCACATTCTTTTCTGAGTATCTCAGTTAAATTTCAGGCATAAATTGATATAAGATTTTTTTGTTACATTATTTATTAGGATAAAATAATACAACTAATGTTCATACATTTTATAATCCAATTGAACCAAGCTTGAGCTACTTTACAAAGAACTGTCAAAAAGATCTGTGTCTATACTAATAGAGAAAGACCAACCAAAAGAAGGTGTAAATGCAGAAAAAACAGTTCCTAAATAGTGTGAATATAGGACACAGCTTTCAGATTTGTAGTTATAAGACATAGATTTTCCTTCCATTTCAAAAATCCACAATACTTTGTTTCAGTGGCAGGCCGTTCATTTCACACGTGGGCCTTCCGTGGAGTGAAATACATATGAGAGAGGGCTAGCATACTGATAGTGCAGACATTTGGTGCATGTGTCGTCCACCATAGCAACAATAAACTGACTTTTTTTAATTTTCGATCGCTTCAGAAATGGCATAAATCGGGTCATTTTGGATTTTTCCTGAAGTTCCAGTGAAAACGTTGTTAGTAGTCTGGTGGTACTGCAAAACTGTGTTGTTTTGAGCAAGAAAAGAAGAAGCTCCACATAATTTCCTCTGTTGGTGGACTGAACGCTTTCACCGTGTCCCCTAAAAGAAAGTTCCTGTTTACCCAAAAACATAACACAATCAATTAGTCTTCTCAATATCTCAAGATTTTTTTCACCCTTTCATTGTGCAGCTCTGTTGCTCTGCACGCTTGTTTATTTAACTGTAGATCCACGCGGGTGTCCCCAGAGCTTTTCACAAGCGTCGTTGCTTGCAAGTGTCCAGCTGTGCTTTGGTGTCTTGTTCCTGTCTTGGTTAAACAACTCAAATTTACAAACCCAGTGTGGCTTCAAACGCTAAATCGATCACTTGCAAATAATAGGTATTTTCAGCAGTACAGTTTGCAGTTCCTATCGGAGGCTGTTAGCCATCTGTACCACTCATAGCTAGCTATTTGAAAGTGGCGGACAAATCCCTTTCCTGGTTGAGACAGGTTTGCTAGCGCGGGGGTCGGCAGACCTCTGCTTACGATGTCTATCTTTTCTTGAAAGGTTTGTCTTGAGAATGGCACTGCAACCAAATCGTCGACCAAATCAATAACTTCTCCTCCTTCCGCCATTGAAAACTAGCATTGTAGTACACAAATTAGCTATTCAATTCAATTCAATTCAATTCAGTTTTATTTATATAACGCCAATTCATGAAACATGTCATCTCAAGACACTTTCCAAAGTCAAATTTAATCAGATTATACAGATTGGTAAAAAAAAATCCTATCCAAGGAAACCCAGTAGATTGCATCAAGTCTTGCATCAAGCTAGTTTATCAAGTTAAGTTTGGCAGCTTTGCATAGCCCTGCCTCTCAATATTGCACAGCCAATCAAAAGACATCCTCGTTACTATGTCTGCTTGCTGACCTACAGTAGCCAATTCGAAAGTTGATTGGTTAACGCGAGAGTTTCATTTCTATTCAAATTAAGTTACAGGTGCCCACACTGCTGATTCTCAAGGCCTGAGGGCAGATTTTAGACCCTGGCAATGATGGGTGAATATGATTAAATAAAAAAAAAATCTAACATAAAGGCCAGCCCTCCAAATCTCAAACTGAGGCTGGAAACAGTGCAACCGAGAGGAAAGCTGGGAAATTGAGAGTATATCTGCGGGGGGAAATTATGTATTAAATTGTTAAAGAAAAATGTCAACATTTGATTTATAGCTTGATGACAAGATTCTCTCCTACTGGATCCTTGATTTCCTCTCTCGCCTAGCCCTTCTGGAAACCTCTGCCCTGTGGACTGTTTCCCTGTGCATGACCCCTAGAACTGACTAGAACTTCCCTGCTAGCCTTTGCCCTGACTAACCGTGTTGTGATTTGAATCAGTCAGTTAGTGATCCAAATCATCCAGATGGAGCCGCTGGGATCAATCATCTGAGTATTGTCATCACAATTGAGTTATTCTCAACCACTAAGCCTGCTCTTTTCCCCACAGTGATTCCAGTACGCACTCCAGTCAGGTCCTGTTCCAGCAACACCAGTTTATTCTCAATAAACTCTTTTAAACGTTCATTTCCTGTGTCACTTGAATTATAGGGTCTCCAGATTCTGTCTAGGCATTGCATCTGAGTTAATTATATTAAAAAGAGTATGAGTTTTGTAAAACAATTGATGATTTTTTACCACACCATTCTGCTTGCTGGATATGATAAGAGGAAGCAGATTCTCTAAACGGGATGCAAGTCCTTTAGAAAGCACCTTTACGTCGGCATTGAGCAGAAGCAAGGGTCTATAAGAACTACAGAAGTGAGGTATTTATCTTTTCTCTGTACTCTTTGCTATACAGGAGTTGATGATTGATTCAAAAACTACAAGGTGACCACCCTATGACTGTAGAGCTAGCTTAAGTCACCAGCCAAACACCCCGATGCTTAATACTATAAGTTGCTGGAGTTGATACAGTCATGTTAAAAAAGAAAGCGCAACCTAACTTGTAGTTTTTTATATATATATAAAGGCATCGTGACAATGATTTTTTTTAAGATATTGGCTGAAACCAGATAATTTTCATGTATTGATACATAAAACCTAACAACAAAACAGACATAGGTGTACTTTCTTTTCATCTAGACTGTGTTAGCACAGACACCTCATATCACCTTCCGTGCACAACAGAGGAGTGCTGGTGATCTGGGCCGGTTTTGCAGCCTCGGATAGTTTGGATTAATGTATTTGTTGATTGCGACAAAATATCATTATGTAATGACTGGATTATATAGTTATCTGTAAAGTTTCTCTTTATAACAAATCAAGAAAGTAAAATGTCTGTAAGGGCCTTTAATACTTTTCAAGAACATTTTTTTCCCCATACAACCAACAATTTTAATCTTTGCCATACATGATAATAAACATAATCAAAGATCTTTCATTCATATTCTAATTTGTTTCCTTTACAAAAGTCATTAAAAATAGCTGTCGAGAAAAAATCTCATAGTTTAATATGAGTTCATTGTTAAACCATCATTCTTTTTCTGATTACAACATCAATGTCCTTGCAGTCATCCCAGTGTTGCTACATCATCATTGTTTGGCTGGAGTCAATGATCTTTGGAGACAACAATTGGGGTTCATCCTCTTCTTGCTGCTCCTCGCTGCCTGCGACTGCCAGCTGCTAGCCTGGCAACCCCGACTGGCACGGCGTAAGTCAGTCTGTCTTGCCAGGCTACACAGCTGAAGCCAGTATGGGCTCATGGGGCATGCTGACCCACCCCGGCTGGCTCTCTGGTGGGCCGGTCCTCTCTAGTCATCAGGCAGGCCCTATGCTTTGGGAGGGCTAGGGCATTCAGGACCATGGAATCCTCTTTTGACTCACGCTTGAGTGATCGGGGGGCCAAGTATGGTTGCTTAACTCTTCCCCCTGGTTCCAGGGAGCCTCTGCTCCATGGCCACAAGGCCTCTATTGCTGTCTCTCCTGTCCTGTCCTCTGGGTTCATGCGTAATGTCCCTGGTGTGGGCTGCCTGGCCTCTGTGCTTCGTGGGGGTTGCTGCTTTTCTGGGTCTTGGAGTCCTCTCTGCTCGCTTCTGATCCTAGGAGGGAGGCATAGCAAAAATGTTTGGCATAACTACAGCAACCACGATTTTACTTGCCAGGAAACTGGACATGACAAGGGAAATAAAAGGAATATAATTAGCACAAACAAGGCAAAAGGCCTTTAAAAATATCATAGATTTAAACACAGCAATGTATAGGGCCTAGGATGTTAAGTTGCAAACGTTGCCGCTCATGGAAATATAAGAAACAAATCTGTGCTGCTCCACCCAAAAATTTTATAATTCTTTTTTTTTCTTTTCTCCTTTTTTTCTTTTATTCCCCTTTTCTTTTCTTTTTTTTTTCTCTTTTTTCTTCTTCTTTTTTTCCTTTAAAAAATGTTTTTACAATTCTACCTTCAAGCAACTATAGTGATAAAACATGTGACCAGAGCTCGTACTGACAGGTTCACAGGCCTGTAACCACAGTCCATTCAAATGAAGGTGCATGGCATGGTGCATTTAGATCAAAATGATGATGCCACAGAAATATAATGCTTACGTATAGCGTGACAAATTTTGTTCAGCATCATAGTGTATCTTCACAAAGTGGATGGATGCAGGATGATGCATCACACCTCTCCCCACCCTGTTAGTGTGAACAGAAAGCCTTTTTCACCCTGATCTGAATTACTGCATGTCACCACAGAACTGGTGTGAATGTTCATGCTAGGACGAGAGAGATGCATCATCCTGTGACCATGCAAAGTAAAAGTTAAAGCTCAAAGATGAAGGAGGATCGTCAAAATTTTGGAAAAACATTTTGCTTTCCTGCCAGTTTGGTTAAAATCAGGCAGATGGGAAAAGTAGGAAGACCCGGAGAACCTGCAAAAACAGCAAGGATGGGGCCATCACACACAATATAGACAAAATAATCCACAGTGTGTAATTTGTTGTAGTGGTAAAGATAAATTTACCCCGACTCTTGTCACTGCGCCAGCATTGGTCCTGCATATGTTGGGAAATCTAGCATTTCTCCATCATTCCTCGTTTGTTTCCCATTTCCTTCATTGTTTCTTAGTCTGTCTCAGTGGGCAGTTCATGATTTATCATTGTACTTTGAAGGCCACACCTTTGTTTTAGAGATTTTGATTCTGCCTCAGCTCTACCTAACCACAATCTAGTTACCAACTGATACCCAAGCTCCTTGGCCAGCCTGTGCTGGCTGTTCTGCTTTGGATCATTGTCCTGCAGTATAACGTGGGTGTGCTTCAGCTGATGCTTTAGTCATTAGGATTTTCTGACAGAATGGAATTCATGGTTCCATCATTTACAGCAACCAGTCCAGACCCTGATGCAACAAAGCCATGTTTTTACTATATTCATGAGTTTTACTCCAGATTTAATGTAATACAACTGCTAAAAAGTTTGACTTTTGCATTTTTTTTTTTTTTTGCATTTTAGGCTTACAGAATAAATGTTCCAAAGGTCTGGTGCATCATAAAGATATCTGTCTTGGCTTATTTGAGACGCCCCATAGTGTTTGTTTAGGCTAAACAAAGGATTTTTTTTTTCACTTTGCAATTCTCCTAAGGATGCCAGTTTTCCCTGTCTGTAAAAATTGTTTTTTAGTACTTCTGAGCAATATCAATGATTTTGTTTCTCATTTATTCCTTGTATTTCTTTAAATCTGTGCATGTTGTGTTGAATTTTAAATAATATTCGTCCATTTCATGTTCTCAGACAGGTTCCTGTTAAATGACTTAATTCTACAGATCAGGCAGCAAACAGGCCTGCAAATTCATGATTTAACAAAAAGAGTTATAACTATTTTGCACTGGACCTGTTTGGTTTAGACTGCTTTTCCCTTGTAAAATGAACAATATTAAAAGCCAATTTTATTTTTTTACTCAATTTAACTTTGTTTAAAGTTGTGCTATGTTTGATTATCCACAAACTTGACTAATTGCATTTACAGTACATACTCAGAATTTATTGTAAGTATGTACCTAATTTATTTACCTATTTTATTTACCCAGTTATACCATGGACAGGTTGCTAGGGCAACACAAAGACAAAACAGGCAAAAAAAAACATGCACACACAAGATCCCTCCTGCTTAGCGAGACAAATTATTCTAACATTCAAATTTGTGGACTCCTTGGAGAAAGACTCAAAATCATGATGTACTTGCACGGTATGTTAGAAAAACTTTCAAGTTGTCAAAGGGTGTCCTTACTTTTTGGCATGACACTACAATAAAGAGGTACATACAGTCAAAGTCCCCATAGAGCAGTTTTATCTGAGACTATAACATTTTTGCTTTTGACCCTTTTCTGTTTTTGTGTGTGAATTGGTGCAGCAATGTATGTCTGGTTGTTTTTCTGTCTTTTATGATCAGTAAACAGTTGATACATACTAATAAAAAAATCCGATTCAGTAACTAAGTGAGAAATTATAATGAGCTGAACAGGCTGATCACTGATTTCTTCAGAAATTGGGTTTTATTGTGACTCAGACATATTAACCAAACAGCAAACTGAAATAGAATCCTGGAATGACAGGATTGACTTGCTACAAAGGAAACAACACGATTAATAATTAATCAGTTCATCCTGACTCAGCAGAAGAGCTTCTTGAGGTGTTTAGAGATCTCTTTCATTTTCAGTCCATACATAATGGGGTTAAACAGAGGGTGGTACAGAATCACTTGCAAAGTCATGATCAAATGTACAATCTTTGGAAAATCTGGTTCTAATCCCACTATAATGACGTCATAAGCACACAAACTGAAAAAGTTGATCAGTACAATCAAGTGAGGTAAACAGGTCTGTGCAGCTTTTCTCTTCACTTCTCTACTACTTTTGTATGTTATTAGAAGTATCCTGGTGTAGGTGAAAATGATGAACAGCACAGGAAAGAGAGCAACATTGACCAGTATGATCATATCACGTATAACACGTGCCTGGGAGAGAACACACTGCAGTTTGTATAGTGAATTATTGCAGAAAATCCCCTTTAAAACAAACCTACAGAGTTTTTCCTTGGCACTAAATCCAGTCGGCACTGCAAGCTGACACGCAGGCACAAACCATGCTAAAATCAAGAAAACACACACTGTGGTTTTATTCATAATTGTTGGATATTGCAGAGGTTTACATATAGACACATACCTGTCATAAGCCATAGCTGCCAACAGTAAAAACTCTGAACCACCCAAAGAGTAAAATAAGTGAAACTGGAACAGACAAGCTGGATAAGATATGATTTGTTCTTGAGATAAAAAGTCAATCAGAAGCTTCGGGTAGATGACAGTACTGAAAACCACAGCATTAAGTAACAAGGCCGCTATAAAAACGTACATAGGCTCGTGGAGATTTTTGTGGTTCCAGATAAGGTACACAATAGTACAATTAGTGCAGATTATTAGAATATAGACAGTACATAAAATGCAAAAGTAAACATATCTGTATTTCGTGACTTCCACATGTCCATCAAAGGTCAAATATGTAACATTTAAAGCATCACCCATTTAAAACACCATGTGCAGAAGAAGTTAAATGAAGTCCTGATGGCAAGAGTTATGTTGTATAAAATGCAAATTATCAATAATGGAGACATAAACTTGTAAAACCAACAGTTGAATGGGTTACAACAAATACACTTACCAAAATCTATGGCACACTGACCTTGTGCCTCAACAGAGAGATTCAGACAATAAGTTGCTTACCCACTGAATGGGTTTTATTAGCTTTTCTCACTCTCCAAGGAGCTCATTATGTTTTCAGAAAGAGAAGTCCAAGCTCCTTATGATGTTATTTTCAACCCCCTCATCTTTATTGATGTCATTAAACTTTGCCATCAAACACATAACTTTTCTGGCTTGAATCTTTTTACAGGTTGAAATAAGGCTTTTCAAAAGCCATGAGAATATATCTAAATAGCTTAAAAACATATTTATATCAGGAGATAAATTGGGTAAAGAACATAGGAAAAAAAATTAAAGAAGAAAAACCTATTGTACCTGTAGCCCTGTGTTCAACCATGCACCTAAGACCTTTGATTAGTTACAAATTAACTACAAGAGGGTTTGTAATGATTTGTATGAAATATGGAACTGAGGTGCATGTGCAAGTATTGCACATGCACCTTGTGTAAATGAGAAATTGAAATGGTTATGTATTTTAAGTGCTTTTAAGATGAGAAAACTCAGATGCTCTGGAAATGGAAACCCACGCAAAATCTGTGAATGTGGGAAGTTGAAATCACGATAAGGCCCTGGGTGATTGGAATCACAACGAGGGCCTGGGTGTGGAACAACTGGTGCTCAGATTTTTTGTGAGATGCAGCTGTCTCTCTATAACTGGATGTGAGGAATCCAGCTGACCCTCAGTGTCATGAGCTAGGAACAGAAGAGGCTGTGACAGAGGCAGAAGCAGGTTGTGGCTATGGCATGGAGACAAGCCAGTGAGCTGATTTTCACTACTACACTTTGCTTAGCCTGGCTCCAACCTGTGCACATGCTTGTGGGTTACCAAACTCCATTCGGGCCCACCATCAATTCATCTCTCCTGTGTAGACCTTCTCCTCAAGAGGTCAGTGGAAAGGAGTGTGTCTCTTCTGTGCTGCTCGAAGCAGCGGGCAAAGAAGATTGTACCGGGGGCTAGGTTTTATAAAGTTAGCACCCTGCTGTGAGGGAGCAGTTTTTTAGCGAGTGACTACAACCGTCTGTCATTTCTTGTTCTTTCCTGGCTGATTTCCCAACATCATTAACTGACATCTTCAGATTGAAGCACATTACATCAGTTATATCCTGCATCCACTAGCCACTTGTTCATTTTAGAATAGATTTTGATATTGGTAGTGACATGCTTTGTCTGCTGCCTTATGGTTGGGTTGGGCTTTGGATGTGATGCTTCCTGTCTGTCTTCCATTTTTTGGGCTGGCTGGCTGTTTTTCACTCTTTGCTCTGTTCCACTCCACTCAGTTAATTAGTGGAGCAGTGACACCTGCGCTTACCTTAACTACCTGCATGATATTATATCTTGTTACTTACTCTGCCTTTGAATACCTGCCTCTCTCTACCAGTAGCTATCCGTGCCATGAGCTTAGTACTAGTGCTGGTCTGATTCACCATTTCACACACATGTGCAGCTCCGCCCCGTTCTCATTAGTCTTCACCTGATCAACCTGCACCACTGACTATATAACCAGCTCTCAGACCAGTCACTAGTGCCAGATTATTATTAGCCACCGGTGAGTTTAATCCAGCGTTCTGAATCCTGCCTGCCTGTTTCTGATCTGTTTCTCAATCAATCAATCAACTGCAATTTGCATTGCAATCGAAAATTGAGTTTCAGTACAACCGTCCATCACATACACTTTACAAACATTTTGGGGGAATGATTGACTGAGGCCTTGCGTTGCCAAGGAAACCCAGCCAGTCGGCCGCTGCTATCAGCGCAGCCGTTAGGTGCATTCCTGCAAACTGCCTCAGACCCCATTTACATGGAGTACACAGGCGCTGCCCTTGAAATCTGTTGAAGAAATATTTACATTGGGAAAGTGGAGGGAGATAAAAAAAGACAGGTGCTTCACAATTTATGTTCCTTCTGATTCTGTCTTCTGATTGTCTGAACCTGCCAAGGATCTGGTTGTTGTACTGTCTGGATCTCTGATCTGCTTTCTGTGCCCTGACTCTGCCCCTGGATTCTGCTTTGGATTTTCCCTGGATCTCTAACCACCCGGCTCTGACCCTGGAACTGCTCTCGGACTCCGGTTATTCCCCTGACCATCCTGCCTGTTTCTGCCGTCACGGTTCTGACCCTGTGCCTGTCCTTTGACCACCGATTACCTGCCAGTCCCATGAGTAAGATCCTTCAAGCTGCCCTGATCAGACTCTGGATCACATTGGGCTTCACCAGCGACGTTACCCGCCAACACGAGCTTTCACTCACCTCCCCAGCCTGTTTCCAGATTGTGAGAAGTGGTTCCTGTCCCAGACGCAGGTGATTCACCCTCAACCTGCAGCAGTATACGGTACAATAAACCTTTTAAAACGTAACTCTGTGTCCAGTTGAATATCGGGTTCCCCTGCGGTAATCATTACAATCCGATTGTCTCAAGCCTTGAGTGGTTGTTCAGCGTTTTTATCTGCAATGCCCGTGAATGATGTAATCTTCTCGTTTTCGATTTTCCTATCCTGCCTCGCCCTCATTCAGACAGCTTATTCGGCTCTTTGACTTCTGGACTTGACTTGAAGTGTTTATTGATCACACATCTTACTCAGCCCTTTGGACCTGTTAGCCTTCTCCTGCCTGCCTACCTGTGTTTGAACTTTGCTTGTCTCACAAACCTCCTTTCTGCCTCCAGCCCATTCTGACTGTCATCTACTTCTGTGAGCAGCCTGATGTCAGCTCAGCCAGTCTCTTGCTCACCCTGTGCTTGTGCCTGTCATGTTTAGCTTAATTGACTCTGAAATGAGCACAAGTACGGAGACAGGAATCGGTTTAAAGGTTTTATTGAAAAATAATAAATGTAGAGGTGAGGGCTGCTAGCTGGGTCTCTGGGTATTTGCGGGCTGACGAAGGGAAGGTGAGAGGTGAGCAATGAGAACGTGAAGGTTTGAATGATGATGGTTTGTGGAGAGCACAGAAACTCACTGGGCTGAAGGTGAGGTCTGAGTTCGGGAGGGTGATGTCCAGGAAGGTAGGTGCAGAGCCGGGTAGTGTTCTTCAGTTGTTGTAGTCTGAGGGTGGACAGGCAGGCGAGCTCAGGTAGGAGGGCTTACATAGGTTGTGGATCTGAGACTTGATGATATCCAGAACGTAAACTTGGAGTGTCTCGGTGCAGTCTTCAATAAACATAAGCAACGGAGGTGTGGGTCTTGGGCTTGAATCCAGGATTTCTAGGAGGAAGGAATGAGAGCAGGATTAGGTTTAGGCAAAACACGAGGAGTCAAGGCTTGGAACGGGTTTAGGTCTGTACCACGCATGAGCGTTAATGAACTGACACCCTCCTCCTGGTTCCAGCTCTTTAAGAAGGGTTGTAATCAGCTCAGATGTGAAGCACCTGCCCATCCAACTCTACAGAAAAGGAGAGAGAAAGAAAACCCAGCCTACACCTAGAAACTGGCTAGAAACAACAGGTTTTATCTGAGAGACATGAAAAGTGGGATGGACACAAAGATGAGATGGGAGTCTGAGACGGACTGCAGTGGGACTGATGATCTGATCTATTTCAAAAGGACTGAGGAACCGCCATCTTTCTGGAGACCACCTTTAATGGAATGTCCTTGGTAAGAGCCATACTTTTTGCCCAGGGGTGTAAGCGGGTGCAGGAAGGCGATGACGGTCAGCAAACCTCTTGTCCCGGATGGAGGTGCATTCTAAAGCAGCTCGGGTCTGGTCCCACATTCTGCGGCAACGGGAGAGATGTGACCTGACGGAGGGAAGGGTGGAATCAGGGAATGATGAGGGGAGAAGAGATGGTTGATAACCCAATGAAGCCTCAAATGGAGAGAAACCAGTGGCTGCAGATGTGTGTGAATTATAAAAGTATTCGACCCAGGCGAGGTGCTGACTCCAGGTGTCGGGATTATGGGAACAGAGGCTGCAGAGGGTGTTTTCAAGTTCTTGATTTAGTCACTCGCATTGTAAATTTGACTGTGGATGGAAACCTGAATTGAGTGAAACCTTGGAACCTAAGCACAGACAGAAGTCACGCCAGACCCGAGAGATGAACTGTGGACCACGGTCGGAGTGAATTTCTGCGGGTAGACCATGGAGTTTGAATATGTGATTGATAAGGAGATGAGCAGTCTCCGGTCAATTATGGAGAGGATGACTGTTTTGTGGTTGGAGGGTGTTAAACCAGTGACGAAATCCAGGGCTATGTGGGACCAGGGACGACTGGGTCTTGGGAGAGGTTGCAAGAGACCCGCAGGAGGTCTACTGGAACCTTTGTCCTTGGCACAAACGGAGCAGGCTGAAACAAATTCTAAGACGTCTTTATTTAGAGATGGCCACCAAAAGTAACACAGGATGAGTGCAATGGTGCGACTGGAACCGGGATGACCAGAGAATTGGGATGAATGAGCCCAGTGAATAGCCTGAGACGGGACGGAAGAGGGCACGAAGAGTCTTCGGGGGGGACCTCCTCCAGGGTCAGGTTCATTAATCAAGGCCTGTTGTATATGCCTCTCCAGGTACCAGGTGATGGCACCTACAACACAGGACTCTGGGATGATGTTTTCCGGATCTGCTGAATCGTCGGTGGTGGAAAACAGTCGAGAAAGTGCATCTAGCTTGGTGTTTTTAGAACCTGGACGATATGTGATGGTGAAGTTAAACCGGGAGAAAAACAGGCACCAACGACGAGTTAAATTTTTTGGCTGATTGGATGTATGCAAGGTTTTTATGGTCGATCCAGATAATGATGGGTAACTCTGTTCCCTCCAGCCAGTGGCAGCACTCTTAAAGAGCCAATTTAATAGGTAGGAGCTCCCGGTCCCCCACGTCATAGTTCCATTTAGAGGGATTGAATTGCTTGGAGAGGGGAAAAAGGCACAGGGATGAAGCTTTCCATCTGACTCCGACATCTGAGACAGGACAGCTCTCACTTCCGGGTCCGAGGCATTAACCTCCAGGGTGAATTGGGCTGCAGGATCTGGATAGGTGAGAATGGGGGCTTGGGAGAACCTTTCTTACAAACAGAGATCTGAAGTTGATTTACCAGGGCGGGATCAATAAGGTTCTGCTCAGAACCTGAATCAACTAAGGCTAAAACTGGGTGTTGAGACCCCTGCAGATTAATAACCGCCTTTAACTGGAACTTTGGACCGGCGTTCTCAATTGTCACGCCCAGCTCAAAGGCTATGACAAGAATGGGAGGCAGACGAGCAGATCTAGGTCAAAAAACGTTTATTTAGAAGAACCCATGTGTAGCGACCACAACATGTAGTAGTGCACATGCACTGCTGCCTTCTCCCACCAGATTCCATCTGGAGGCCAAACCAAGCAGGGCGTGACTGGCTTGAAACCAGCCTTTTAACAGCAGCCAGGTGTGCTCAATCACACTGGCTGGGTCTCTGGGTCATTGTGGGCTGAGGAAGGGAAGGTGAGAGGTGAGCAACAAGAACGTGAAGGTTTAAATGATGATGGTTTGTGGAGAGCACGGAAACTCACTGGGCTGAAGGTGAAGTCTGAGTTCGGGAGGGTGATGTCCAGGAAGGTAGATGCAGAGCCGGGTAGTGTTCTTCAGTTGTTGTGGTCTGAGGGTGGACAGGCAGGCGAGCTCAGGTAGGAGGGCTTACGTATGTTTTTGATCTGAGACTTGATGATACCCCGAACGTGAACTTGGAGTGTCTCGGTGGAGTCTTCAGGGAGCATAAGCAACAGAGGTGTGGGTCTTGGGCTTGAATCCAGGCTTTCTAGGAGGAAGGAATGAGAGCAAAAACACGAGGAGTCAAGGCTTTGAACGGGTTTAGGTCTGTACCACGCATGAGTGTTAACGAACTGACGCCCTCCTCCTGGTTCCAGCTCTTTAAGAAGGGTGGTAATCAGCTCAGATGTGAAGCACCTGCCCGTCCAACCCTGCAGAAAAGGAGAGAGAAAGAAAACCCGGCCTGCATCTGGGCCTGGACTATGACAGTGCCTTCCTGAACCGCATTTGTTTTTCAATAAACCTTTTATGCTCCACACCACGTCCCGCTGGATTATCGGGTTCTCGTTTCCAGAGCATCACATTGGACTGCTGTGCCGCTCCTGGCTGGTGTAAATGGGTTTGGAGGGATGTCGACTGGTGGCTTGGAGCCTGCTCTGGTTCCCAGTGGGGTGGCTGCCTGTGCACTGGGTGGGGGGGGGGGGGATGCGGTTAGGGAATGGGGTTGTGAGGTTAGTTAAGGGATTTGGATTTGGTGCATAGTGGGGGTTGAGGCTGAGTACACCTGCCAAGGGCTGTATGTTGCTTTCAGTCTAGGCAGGTCTGGCGAATCTCTGGGTCCTGGGCTTGTTTGTGCGACCGGGGCAAATCCTGTAGTGGTAGATCTCATCTGGTGGCCTATGGAGGTGTGTCACTTTAGCTTTGGGCCAGGGGTTGCTGGGACTGGACTGGGTTCTGGTGGACGTCATTCTCTTGATCTCCCATCGGCTAGTTAACCAGGGAAGATAGTAGTGTGCCCTCCCTATTGTGATCCTTCTGGGTTCGAGCTGCCTTGGTGAGCTGGTTGGGGACTCTGCAGAGTTGCCTCTGCTGGATGCCTTGGGGTCTTGCTGCCAAGGATTGGTGTGGGCCCTCGAACCAGGTGGGCTGGTTCGTGGGTTAGGCCTGCATGGCTGTATCAGGGGGGCTTGATACCCTGCATCCAATTTTGTGCCTGTTTGGTCTGGGCGCTACTTCTAAAGTGCCTTGCAGACAACCTACCTCTGTGTATGGCTGCCCTGGGGTAATGCTTTCTGTCTCATCCTGTATCTGCTGTGGGCTTCCAGAGCTGGTCCCACATGTCCTTTGCTGCTCTTGGGTACCGTGGGATGTGGGCCTTCTACTATTAGAGCCCACAAGTGACAAACTCAAATATATCTTGCATGCACCCACTCAACAAAAACCTTTATTTTGACACATACCCTCACCCACCCACACACGTAGACTTACTCACCAACACTCAGATAATCCAAGTGGTTAATGTTATACACAGAGGTGGGTAGTAACAAGTTACATTTACTTGAGTAACTTTTTGAACAAAATGTACTTGTGAGTAGTTTTACGGTGCTGTACTTTTTACTTTTACTTGAGTCATAGTATTATTCAAGTATTGCTACTCTTACTTGAGTAAGTTTCTGGCTACTGTACATACTGTGAGTAACTTCACTGAATAAAGAACAGACTTATTTTAACCAGTTTAAGTTAAAGTGAGACTTCTTTTTTGTACACAAGCTTTGTTATTTGAATGTTATTTTCTATCTGCTGAGCTCATGGAGCCATTTGGAGGTCAAGTGAACATACAGTAAACATCATCATTGGAAGTACTTTGCACTGTTCTAACTATATTTATATTAAGCACTGTAAGTTTTGGTTTCAAGTTTAACGTTGAAAAAATTATTTAGAAAAGTCTTTATTCTGGCTGAATTTCCATCCATCCATCCATTTTCTGACCCACTTAATCTCTCATTGGGTTGCGGGGGTTGCTGGTGCCTATCTCCAGCGTTCCCTGGGCGAGAGGCGGGGTACACCCTGGACAGGTCCCCAGTATGTTGCAGGGCTCTGCCTGAATTTGATACGTTGTAATTGTTATTCTTTGTATATTTTTTCATTTTTGTTTTTAAAATACCAGAATTTGCACATAAGCTTATATTTTTTTGTCTGTCAATAGTAATTTATCAGTTGTGATGTATGACCTCTGGTCATACATCACAAAATACTAAATACTAAATACTCTGCTGGCCATGGCAACAATATTACTACAGCAATTAGCAGGAGAAAGTCAGGTGTCCAAATAGACATAAAACAAGCAACCATGCCTTCTAAGTGCACTACATTTTAATCTTTGGGCTTTTTCATAACAGACTCATAAAAGTATGAAAGAGGTGTCCTAATTTGTGGGCTTTCCAAATGATTATTTATTGATATTTTTATGTCCGACTGATTTAATAATAACATAGTATTTTTTCAAGATCCTATTCTGGTTTAAATGTATGTGAATAACCTTTCAATCCATTTCCATCTATAAACTGAAAATAAATAATTACATGAAACCATTGTTGTTACTCAAATTTAATTAAAATTTTCTCCTGTTTAATCAAGACAGCCACATTCAAGCAAGCACAAAATGACTATGACAGACTACTGAAGCTTGTTTATGTAACCTGCAAACTGTACCACAACACAATTTGATGGGGCTGCATCATGCATGACAAATGTAGAGGAAAGAGCCACATCACATTTACCAAGATAACATGTTTATTATTCAGACAGTTTTGTGACAGTAAAACTGATACATTTTTTCTCACTGATGGAGGGTTTGAAAGTTTGAAAGCAGATTTTTACACAGCATGAAGCCATCATTAAGTGTCTGAAAATACAATATTGCAATGCTTAGTACTAATTTGCTTGTACAACATAAAAATTAACAAACTGCTCTGAACTTTTAAAGATGTTTGCAAATGCAAATGTATCTACAGTTTTTCTTTCAGAGCTGTATTTAGTTTTAGTCAAACAAATACATCTTAGCATGATATCCCTTATCTTTTAACTTGTAAATTGCATTGTATTACATTGAAATGACTGTCGTCATTTCAGCTTTTAACTTTTTGCTCTCTCTCGTTTCTCTTCATAGTAGGTACACCTGGTCTGGCGTTCTGTTAACTGTGACATCATCCAGAGAAGACGGCTCACCCGCTGCTACCATCTAATGTAGAACAGATTACTAGATCAATGTGTGCTTCTGTGCTTTTTTGTCTCTCTTGTTGTGTCTCTGCTCTGTCTTCTGTAACCCCAGTCGGTCGAGGCAGATGACCGTTCATACTGAGCCCGGTTCTGCCGGAGGTTTTCCTTCCCGTTAATGGGGAGTTTTTCTTCCCACTGTCGCTTCATGCTTGCTCAGTATGAGGGATTGCAGCAAAGCCATGTACAATGCAGATGACTCTTCCTGTGGCTCTACGGTTCCCCAGGAGTGAAAGCTGCTTGTCGGGACTTTGATGCAATCAACTGGTTTCCTTATATAGGACATTTTTGACCAATCTGTATAATCTGACCCAATCTGTATAATATGATTGAACTTGATTTTGTAAAGTGCCTTGAGATGACATGTTTCATGATTTGGCGCTATATAAATAAAATTGAATTGAATTGAATTAAATCAGTTCCATTTTGTTTGACAAAACAACCTTTTGAGATGTTTAGAAATCGCTTCCATTTTTAGTCCATATATCAGGGGATTACAGAGAGGATTATATATAATTATTTGAAGTGTCATTAAAAGTCGTGCACTTTTCGGAACATCTGATTCCAACTTAACTATAACAACATCATACGTAATCAGAACAGAGTAGTTTAATAAGACCAGCAGGTGAGGCAAACAAGTGTGTGCAGCTTTACGTCTGACCTCTCCACAGCTCTGAAAAACTATCGCCATTATTCTTGTGTATGTAAAAATTATGAAAAGCACGGGAAATATACCAACATTTAATAGAACAACTACCCCATAAACAGACAGTGTCACTGAATTCACACAGTAGAGATTGTGGATTGCATTGTTACAAAAAATCCCTTTTAAAGTATAAGTGCAGAGTGTTCTATTGGAACTCAATATTACAGACACTGAAACTTGACAGGCAGGTATAAGCCAAGCCAAAACTACCAAAACACTTACAGCAGTTTTAGTCATGATAGTTGGATACTGCAGAGGTTTGCATATAGACACATATCTGTCATAAGACATGGCTGCCAGCAGTAGGAATTCTGAACCACTTAAAGAATAGAATGCAAAGATCTGAAAGAGACAAGCTTGATAAGATATGATCTGCCTTTCTGATAAAAAGTCTATGAAAAGCTTGGGGTAAATGTTAGTGCTGAAAAGAATAGAGTTGAATAGCAAAGCAGCAATAAAAGCATACATAGGCTCATGGAGGTTTTTGTGAACAATAATGAGGCAAACAATAGAAGTATTAAAACAAATTATTAGAAGATATGCAGTTAACATAATCAGAAAATACATGTATCTGTACCTTTGTAGTTCTACATAGCCTCCAAGAATTATGTAGGTTATGTTAAACCTGGGTTCCATTTTTATTATTATTATACTCAACCAAGTGAAAAAAAACAAAATAGCCACTGACAGTTAACAAGTATGTGGTTACAGTCAATGTGATTGAGATGGCTTCAGAAGAGCAACGGTTTTTATCAGTGTTTTCATCATCATCGCTATCGTCATCCTCATCACCATCACATTGTGGTTGTCTGCGCTCACACAGGTTGGAGCCCCCCACAGGACCAGTTGCACACCGATCCGGTGGGGGGCTCCAACATCAAGTAATAATTAATTGGTTAGATAAGGTTAAAGAATTTCAATGAATTCTATCTACATTCTTATTTTCACATATTTTAATTTCTGGAAATAATCAGACAGGATAAATTGGATTCTGACAAGAGTTAAAGAATGGAAGAATGTGATTAAAGTGAGAGAACAAGTTTCCTACAAGTCTGTTTCATTTTCTATTTTATTGGGGAAAATCGCAAACAGTAAAAGTGCAGTTTTTCCTAATAACCTTTAATGTACTTATTTAAGAATGAATGAATGAGTAAAAGAATGCATAGAATACACTAATGCTTAGTTTTGTGAAGCTTAAAGCTGTGTATATGTCTACATATAGAATATGCAGGGTCAGGTGAGGGTTATACTGGAATGGGTTCGCCATTGACATATTAATTACTGGATAAGGCATCCCCTATTCCAGGGGTGTCCAACTCCAGTCCTCGAGAGCCGGTGTCCTGAAACTTTTAGAGGTTTCCCTGGCCCCACACACCTGAATCAAATAGCACAATTAGCTCCTCAGTATGAGTCCTTCTAATTACCTGATTATTAGACTCAGGTGTGTCCGACCAGGGACACATCTAAAGGTTGCAGGACACAGGCTCTCGAGGACAGGAGTTGGACACCCCTGTCCTATTCGCCTTTACATACTTAAAGAAGGTGCCATTGCTATGCATTGAGTCTTGTCAACAAAACCATGTTGTTCTCATGCAGGGTGAGCAAACATCTGCCGAAAAATGATCGGAGCACTCTTAATTCTTATCCAGTTTTCCTAGAACTATCTATGACGAAATCTATGGGTACTGTCATCTCGCCATATTTTGGTGTGAGACTTGCATCTCATTGGTCAGTTGTTCTGTGACGTGTTCAAATTAATTGTTGTTATTGGTGGAAATCTGACCACATGCAAACCTTTAAAGAACAATTTTCACAGGTGAATTTAAGGAACAAATTTTCTTGACTTTGTGTTCATTGAGATGAGACAAATCATGACAAAACACAAGTGCTACATGGAGCCTGATGATCAGAGGACAATCTCTGCATTTTTTGTTGTGTCCTTGGCGGTGACTACCGCCTGTGTGGCTGAGGAGGAACGGCCAGGAAAATGTCCCAACATGTGGCCTGCAGTAGTGGACGGTTGCTCTGGGGAGGAATTCTTTTTTGGGGGATTTTTTGCAGCTTCTAGTGGCTTGCTTTTATTAATAGCAGACTGACAGGAAAGGGCTGGAAGAAGCGTAGCGACATGTGGCAAGGGACTGTGGGTTGGATTTGAACCTGGGTTGTCAGCGTTGAGGACTAAAGGCCTCCAAACATGGGTTGCGCTACCCGCTACGCCACGAGTGTACCATCTGGGGAGGAATTTAACTACAATTTCTAAGTGTAGTTATGATTACTTTGTAGTAGCAGACACTCTGTGTTGTTAGATTACATGATATAGAAAGTGATTTAGGACAGAGCTGGTGGCACTGGTCACCTCATATGGATATGTTTGAGTAAGAATAAACAGACCAATAGTTTGCTAGGCTAGACCTTCTTAAGATAAACATTATGTATTTGCTTTTATTGTTACCTTTCTACTAGTGTTTGTACATATTGTTAGCAATAAACATCTGTTCATTTGACCTTAAGAAGATTGTGGTGTTGGATGTTTTCTTTTGTATCTTAAGTTGTATATTTAAAGTGGACTGAAAGCTTAAGTTGCTGGAAATGGCCTCCATTTGTACTTGAGATTCCTCCTCTGGGGAGCCAAAGACCCACCCTCCAGAGCTGAGGCAGACACCGGGGAAACGAGAACCTCAGACATCCCAGGAAATCCCCCAAAAGCCGCAATTCCCCCGAAGCCCTCGGGAACTGCAGCGACGACACCGTGGGCTCTGCTGGCAGCCAGCTGCGCCAGAGCGATCCAGCCACGGGCCCAGAGACCCAAGGCCCAGGGGCACCCAGCGGGGACCCAGCGGGCACCCAGCAGGCCCTCGGCACAGCCATGGAGCCCAGGCCCTGCAAAGATGCTACCAGGAGTGAGTGAGTGAGTACACACCGAGCACCCAGCACCGAACAGCAAGGAACACCAATGCACCAATGGGTCAAGGCGCCAGCCAATGGAGGTGAACTGCATGGGGGATGCCCCATGAGAGGAGGCATTCCTAAACCCAACCTGACAGAAAGACATACAGATAAACAAGTACACAGTCACATCCACATGTCCCCTCCTTAGTGCCCCCATCTGAAGGCTCCGCTACACAAGGATGTAACTTTGTGTATGAAGTTGGTGGGGACCCACTGTGGAGGAGGGGGGAAGACGCACCCCCAGTATGCCACCGGAGCACTTTTGTGCTAAGGATAAGACCAAAACATAAATGTGAATGCCATAAATTCATTTAATGCTTCTGTACTGGTGAAAACACAACATTTACAATATTTAGTAATATTTTCGTGTAGAATTATTACAAAAATATAGTTGGCTTAAAAGGTGCCAAACACCTGCCTTCTTCTGTCACTAATTGACACAAACTGCTGACATAGCTGAATGGTGTCTACATTGTCTAGTTTTGTCTGGTGAGCATGGCACACAGTTGCATTATTAAGTTCTATTTGAGTCATTGTTGATCTGAGCCATGTCTCTAGCCTCCTAAGAGAGCTAAAACTCCTCTCTGCCACAGCAGAAGACACAGTGTTCATCGAACAAAATCTAACACGTGTTTCAACTTGATCAAACAAAACTCTGACTTCCGTTGACATTCCTCTGAGCAATGTGACCACTTCATGAAGCATAGAATGAAGCATATCCAACTGAACCTTCAGACTGTGACAACTTAGCTCTGGATATTGGTCCACAGTGTCATCCACATTTCCAGTAAGTAAAAAGGACTCCAGTTTCTCCAACACATCCAAATTAGTCTGCGTGAACCTTTTCTGAAACTACACATCAACAGTGTCAAGCATACAATAGAATTCATCTCCGTAATGAGAAGCAGCATTTAGTTCCTATCCTACTTATCTGGAACAAACTTCCAGAAAACTGTAAAAGTGCTGAAAGCCTGAGTTCTTTTAAATCGATATTAAAAACCCATTTCTTCAGGATTGCCTTCCACTGTTCTAATTAAACTGTTTTACTGAAACTTCTTTAGTTCAACTTTGTAGTCCAATTGTTTTTAATATTTGCTTTTAGTTTCATTTTTTCCATGTTTTATTTTGTTTCTACATTTCATTCCAACTTGCTTTTATTCTGTTTTATTTTCCTATGTTTTAATCATGTAAAGCACTTTGCATTGTCTTTGTGCTGAAATGTGCTATACAAATACATTTGCCTTGCCTTACCTAATGCTCCTCAGCTGTCTTTGCAGAGTTTTGGCTTCCACTGCTATTGTAGGACTTTGGTGGCCTCTGTCAGTAAGGCATTTTGATCTCTTCTAAACCAAGAGCATCTACCGTTTGTGTAGTTTTATCAGAAATTTCCAGAAACTTCCCATCATTTCTCTTTTCAGCCAGGCTGGATCTCACACAAATATTGTGTTAATTTAGATAAACAGCATTACATAGTGATGTTCTCTGGATGTTCATTTTATATCTGTTATTAAATTCTTGAACTTGAAAAGAAGTTGTCACTCCTTTATTCTATGTGTGTGCAGAGTTAGCTGTTAAAAGATCGCTAGTGCTCGAATTCATCCCTTTCAACCATTGTCCTGATATCAGCTTAAGAGCTAATCATCAAGACAATACTTAACAGTTATTTATGAAACAATAACTTTAAACAGTGTATAATTGCACAACAGTTCAAAAGATTTAGAAAAGTGCTTCTTCTGCCTGAATTTGATACGTTGCAATTGTTATTTTGTATATTTTTTCATTTTTGTTTTTAAAATACCAGAATTTGCACATAAGCTTATTGTCCATCTTCTCAAATAATTATTAAATATTAATCAATTGTCATGGTTACTCAGTACTTGAGCTTTCTTACAAAATACTTTTGAGTAATTTCTTGGCTGGCTACTTTTTAGTTAAACATGTTGAAGCAGTGCTACTTTTACTTGGACAGTTTTTACCTACTCTACCCACCTCGGGTCATACATCACAAGTTACCATTACTTCAATGTGGCCTACCTACTGGTTAATCACACAATTATGATGTCCCCTTGAAATGTACATGTAGGGAATTAACTTATCGATATGGTATGCCTTAATTGCTGACAAGGGATGTGCAAAAAACAAAAACAGAATACATCCTAAACTTGCATCATTTTTTAAAAATCCCGCAATGGACCGATCCAACCATATATTTCTGTATTAACTGAGTTTCTGTGTGTGCGGAAGATCCAGAGTGTCATGAACGGGGACAGATGGACCCAGTATTCAGCCAGACAAACAGGAGGTATGATTGGTCAAACTGGGGGCCCGTTCTTCGTACGTTGCTTAAAACATCTGAGATCAAATGACACATTCAAGATGATTTATCTAATCATGATCCGGCTAATTGGGTTCTTCCAACACACCTGTTGTTTATGATTAGTATGGCTGGATTGAGTTATCTGAGATAACTGCGCGTTCATGCGTTTGTTTAAAAGGGGAAATGTGTCGATAGTAGAAACATTGATCAGCAACGCTGCTATTGGCTGTTCAGCATGGCCAAAGAACGCCCACAGTTCTTCTCCCAAGCAGAACACGTGCTTTTAATGGAGGGTTATGCTGAAATTGAGTCATTAATTAAAATGACAGGGAACAACTCAAAATCTGTTAAAGCCAGGAGAGAAGGCTGGCAAAAAGCAGCAGGCAAATTAAATGTGTAAGTGCTATTCATGTTAGATGTTTCTATCACTTTCTACAGTATGAATTTTTGCATTTTAATAATTTCATATTTACTTTGTTCTTTTATATCAGAACCTCCACGGGACCCACTAGAACATGGGGACAAGTAAAAGTGAAATACAAGAATATTCTACAAAATGGGAGCCTTTAATTAATATAGGCTACTTTATTTTTAAAAGCCACTTGTTATGTCAAGAGATCCAAATTTCAGTGTCATTCCTTAGACACTGGAAGTAAAGGACACGTGCAAACTGGAAATTTTAACAAAAAAATTTCTTTATTTCTAAAAAATTAAGTTCTTCCTTTTCCAAGTCATCCACGGTTTACACGGTAAAACTGTATTGCTCCGTGTCTAGTTAATCCATCCATAGTTTTTTCTAATACAATATATGGCTCGACAGGAAGCAAGCCTTTCAAAGTAAAACTAAACTTCACAATAAAATGGCATGAACAAATCTTCTTAGTGAATATGATAAAAAAAAGCAAAGCATCATGCAAATAACTTAAATATTTTCTATTTATGGCTCCAACACCACTTTTTGCTCTTTAAAAGCCACTGTAAAATGATGTGTCTGTCTGTTTATAACAGCCATCAAGAAAAATCTCTCTACAATTACACTGTCACGCTGCGCTACAGGATCCTGTCTATTGCGCAATATGCAATTAATTTGAAAAGCTCTGAAATTATTCTTGCACTTTCCGCAACAGGTTACAGTCAAAAAAATGGACATAGCTACGACAGACTTCCCTATCTCCTCCGCTTATACAGCCGTGATCTAATCTTGTGTACATGAAATAAGCCTGCGAGCGAGCAGGCTTAAGCTGGCGCACATGTTGCTATGACAACATGTGCAGGATGTCTTTCGAAGAACCAAACGATCCAAGATCATGCCAAATCGTCAACAATCAAATCCAGCTAACTGAGTTAGCGACGTACTAAGAACAGGGCCCAGGTAATCAGATTAGCGAGAATGTCCAGGGCAGAATCCAAAAACAGAGTCAGAACAGATCTAAGGTTGGTAACAGGCAGGCTAAATAGACAGACGGGGATCAGGCAAGCTCAGATAGTCCTGGGTAGTGATGTTACGTGATGTGCCGAGGCTTCGAGGCGTGTGTCGAGTAATGGAGGGGGCGTTTCCCTAAAGCGCGTATCAAAGATTGCTTCATTTAGGGGAGGAGCCGAAAACGATGACGTCCGAAGCCTCGCTGCCTGGCTGTACCACGTGACTGCTTCGGGAAGTGGCTCAGATTTTGCCAGATGACCGGTTCATTCAGAACCAGTCATGGCTGCACGCTGGATCATAAAACAGTTCTGCTAACCAGATGCAGTTTAAAACGGCACTTGGTCTGTTTATAAGTTTCGTGTTTATTAATTCTGCATTTTTTAACTACATGCACCATATTTCTGTGCCTCAGCGCTTGCTCCCCCCCCCCACCCCTTTCCCTCGGAGCAGGTGCTTTCATTACCGTTCACCATTCAAAACGTGAATCACTACGTTTAATGTCCTCACATCGGTAGCAACGTGTGCCATTTAAAGTCAATAGGAGAGTTACTAGCTGTGTTTCATGCTCTTTCGTTTTTAACAACATAGAATCAGTGGCGCTTCGGTGGGCTGCTGCCTCGCGCTTTAAGTCAGGTGCGCACTTTTAAGGGTCATTTTAAAGAACTTGTAACATCAGGGGCTTCATCTCAGACCTGTCAGTACCCCTGTTCCCTTTATAGGAGCCCTTTACAGTATTTAGTTATGCATTTTTCCCCACTGCTTATCCGCCCGCCGCACTGACGAGAGCAATAGAAATTTGTCTGGTCAACGCGGCGACTGACTGAGAAACCTGTCGCTGTGAAAGGTGATGAGAATGTTATAAACTGTAACAGTCTAGAAGAGCATTGAGCTGAAAGGAGGGAGACATCAGCAGCTGAATCGTGCATAAAGACGCAGCGGGAACGTCTGTGTGCTTCAGTGTTGCTGCTGAGGGGAAATTGTTGACCATAATCCCCCCCCCACAGCCCCCAAAATTAGCATAATCTCACTCTTAATTTTTGATCAAAGTTTAGAGGTCTGATTATTACACACCATGCCATATCACATGACACTACTATTTTGGGAATAATTACACACAGAGAATACATTTAAACAATATTTTATTATACACATGTGTATACATAATTTATGTAGACAAATGATTTCATCCTACACCTTTTGTGAAGTCATTCCCAAGAGTCATAATAGACAAAAAATCAATGCATCACATGTGTTAAGATACAGCTGGCTGTGATTATACACCTGGCTAGTAGGTGGTTTCGTGTGCACATGAAGCTCCAAGAAATAAACCCTTTCTCCAACCAGTTGGTTCAAGTGGTTCAATGCCTCATGAGGCTTCATCTCACCATCACTAGTCCTGGGGCAGAATCAGGTCAGGCAAAACAGGCAGGCAGTCAGATAAGGCAGGAAAAATAGGTTCAGGGGTCAGGCTGGATCAGAATCCAAAAAGACAAATTGGGTCAATATTCACAGGACTAACAGAAAAGAGTATGCTGGACAAGGCTCCCCAAAATGGCACAAAATGATCTGGCAGATTGCAGGGGGCAGAGACAGGTATAAGTAGAGGAGTGAGCAGGTGAATGGAGTGACAATGATTACCGGAATGGGTGGAGCTAATCAGGGGAAGGGAAGTGACTGGAAGTAATCTGAAGCTGATTGGATGGTGACTGGAGAAGGGGAGTGGTGGACTAAGAGGTGAAAGAATGCTGGCAGGTGAACTAAATAAAGGCTGGTGATAGAAGTGATTGAAGCAGGTCAGAAGAACTGATAACATAAAACAAAATACAAAATCAAACCACAATAAAACACAAACTATTCCATAAACCAAAACTAATACAGAACCTAAACCTAAGACTAAACAGAACATACAACCATAACAAAACCCAAATCCTGACACAGAGGTCATCTACACAGTTCTTCTAAAATGTTTCAAGAACTGAACATAAACACTGGGGTGACTGAACCTTCCCAAAGGCAGAACCCATACTCTATAAACAGCTCAGTCTGGATCTTCAATCACTGACCTCTGCCTTTTATTGAGGAAGACTTTTAATACTCAATTGCACTGTGGCATATTATTCCACAATTCTAACTTTTAGTTTTTGTCTTTTATCAGTTTTATTTGTTTTTGAATGATTGTTGTGATTTTATTGCAAAGCACATTGGCTATCCGGTTGGCTAACATTTATATAAATGAATGAATAAAAACGATCTATCGCTTTATGCAATTAATGTTTATCAGATCAACACCTTTTAATTGTGAGGTGTTGTTAATAGTTTACATAATAAAAATAAGTTTTGTCTTTATGTGCTTTAATTTGCAGAAAGGGCTATGTTGATGGAGTGGGAGAGGGTTTGGCTGTATGTGGGACTTCAGACGGAGGGGATTGACAAGGATGCCCATTTTTGCAAGAACCAACTCTGTTTGCCAAAGTTTCAAAGGTATAAGTCATACTATGCTGTTGGCTATTGGTTAGAAGAGACTGTAATCAGGAAATTACACATTTATACAAACAGCATTTTTATAGATCAATATGAGTTGATTAGGGGTCATTAACAGAAATGTTAACTTTTCACTGAATATTACAGAAATGAAAAGGGTGACATTTTTTTTTGTCATTGGTTCAATATGAAAGAAGCTGAAGCTAAGCAGCTAGAAAAAAACAAGGTAGAGAACAGAGAAGATCAAGTATGAAGGGGTAAGAAAAAAGGAAATAATTCACATAGAAATGTTAATGACAGTAACGCAAAAGTGATCAGGAAGAGATGGAAGAGGAAGGACATCACAAAGATGAGGTGTAAGAAGAAGAGTGCAAGGAACCAGACCATGTGCAGATCTCAGAAAGTGAAAGGAGAAAGTCAGAACAAACACAGCTGCCTGTGCAATGTGGTACTGTATGTTAATTATTACTCCATGCTATTGTAGATCAACAAAAGGGTGCATTAATGCAATTCTAAACCTATACAGATTACCTATTTAGAGTAACTTCAAGTAATCATTTTTATAGGTTATAACAAATAATTGTTTTATCTACTATTTTATTATCTATTGTATTTTCCTTTTTTACAGTTGGAGTAGCTGCAGTGCTGGATTGACAATAGTAAATACTCGGCTGGCCATGGCAACAATATTACTACAGCAATTAGCAGGAGAAAGTCAAGTGTCCAAATAGACATAAAACAAGCAACCATGCATTCTAAGTGCACTGCATTTTAATATTTGGGCTTTTTCATAACAGACTCATAAAAGTATGAAAGAGGTGTCCTAATTTGTGGGCTTTCCAAATGATTATTGATTGATATTTTTATGCCCGACTGATTCAATAATAACATAATATTTTTTCAAGATCCTCTTCTGGTTTAAATGTAAGTGAAAAACCCTTTTAATCCATTTCCATCTATAAACTGAAAATACAGAATTACATAAAACCATTGTAGTTATTCAAATTCAATTTTTATTTTCTCCTGTTTCATCAAGACAGCCACTTTCAAGCAAGCACAAAATGACTATGACAGACTACTGAAGCTTGTTTATGTAACCTGCAAACTGTACCACAACACAATTTGATGGGGCTGCATCATGCATGACAAATGTAGAGGAAAGAGCCACATCACATTTACCAAGATAACATGTTTATTATTCAGACAGTTTAGTGACAGTAAAACTGATATATTTTTTCTCACTTATGGAGGGTTTGAAAGTTTGAAAGCAGATTTTTATACAGCATGAAGCCATCATCAAGTGTCTGAAAATACAATATTGCAATGCTTAGTACTAATTTGCTTGTACGACACAAAAATTAACAAACTGCTCTGAACTTTTAAAGATGTTTGCAAATGCAAATGTATATCAAGTTTTTTTTTTTCAGAGCTGTATTTAGTTTTAGTCAAACAAATACATCTTAACATGAAATCCCTTATCTTTTAACTTGTAAATCAGTTCCATTTTGTTTGACAAAACAACCTTTTGAGATGTTTAGAAATCGCTTCCATTTTTAGTCCATATATCAGGGGATTAAAGAGAGGATTATATATAATTATTTGAAGTGTCATTAAAAGTCGTGCAGTTTTCGGAACATCTGATTCCAACTTTACTATAACAACATCATACGTAAACAGAACAGAATAGTTTAATAAGACCAGCAGGTGAGGCAAACAAGTGTGTGCAGCTTTACGCCTGACTTCTCCACAGCTCTGATAAATTATCACCATTATTCTTGTATATGTAAAAATTATGAAAAGCATGGGAAATATACCAACATTTAATAGAACAACTACCCCATAAACAGACAGTGTCACTGAATTCACACAGTAGAGATTGTGGCCTGCATTGTTACAAAAAATCCCTTTTAAAGTATAATTGCAGAGTTTTCTATTGGAACCCAATATAACCGCCACTGAAACTTGACAGGCAGGTATAAGCCAAGCCAAAACTACCAAAACACTTACAGTAGTTTTAGTCATGATGGATGGATACTGCAGAGGTTTGCATATAGACACATATCTGTCATAAGACATGGCTGCCAGCAGTAGGAATTCTGAACCACTTAAAGAATAGAATGCAAAGATCTGAAAGAGACAAGCTTGATAAGATATGATCTGCCTTTCTGATAAAAAGTCTATGAAAAGCTTGGGGTAAATGTTAGTGCTGAAAAGAATAGAGTTAAATAGCAAAGCAGCAATAAAAACATACATAGGCTCATGGAGGTTTTTGTGAACAATAATGAGACAAATAATATAAGTGTTGAAACAAATTATTAGAAGATATGCAGTTAACATAATCAGCAAATACATGTATCTGTACATTTGTAGTTCTACATAGCCTCCAAGAATTATGTAGGTTTTCATCATCATCACCATCGTCATCCTCATCACCATCACATTGTGGCTGTCTGCACTCACACATGTTGGAGCCCCCCACAGGATCAGTTGCACACCGATCCTGTGGGGGGCTCTAACATCAAGTAATAATTAAGAATCAAAAGACTAGCCATTGGTTAGATAAGGTTAAAGAATTTCAACAAATTTTATCTACATTCCTATTTTCACATATTTCAATTTCTTGAAACAATCAGACAGGATAAATTGGATTCTGACAAGAGTTAAAGAATGGAAGAATGTGATTAAAGTGAGAGAACAAGTTTCCTACAAGTCTGCTTCATTTTCTCTTTTATTGGGGAAAATCGCAAACAGTAAAAGTGCAGTTTTCCTAACAACCTTTAATGTACTTATTTAAGAACGAATGAATAAATAAAAAGAATGTATAGAATACACTAATGCTTCATTTTGTAAAGCTTAAAGCTGTGTCTATGTCTACATATAGAATATGCAGGGTCAGGTGAGGGTTATACTGGGATAGGTTCACCATTGATATATTAATTACTGGATAAGGCATCCCCCTAATCGCCTTTTCATACTTAAAGAAGGTGCCATTGGTATGCATTGAGTCTTGTCAACAAAACCATGCTGTTCTCATGCATGATGAGCATACATCTGCCAAAAAATGATCAGAGCACTCTTAATTCTTATCCAGTTTTCCTAAAACGATCTATGAAGAAATCTATGAGTGCTGTCATCTCGCCTTATTTTAGCGTGAGACTGTTATGATATATTTTTCTGGGATGAACCTGGACACAGCACGCACACACAGAGTCAGTTCTTATGAGTGAGTTTTATTGAATAGTGTGGAAGATGGAGACCAGATGATGAGACCAGAGTCTTTCAACGGACGGAGGTGAAGGGTGTAGAAGCTGGCCGGCAGGAGGAGTGTGGAGAGACTGACCGGGAGGAACTCTGGAGCCGAACACTGGAGAGCAGAACATCTGAGCCGAGTGCTGGAGAGCAGAGCATCAGAGCCGAGCGCTGGAGAGCAGAGCATCAGAGCCGAGCGCTGGAGAGCAGAACGTCAGAACCGTGCAGTGGAGAGCCGAATCTCAGAGCCGTGCAGTGGAGAGCCGAACCTCAGAGCCGTGCAGTGGAGAGCCGAACCTCAGAGCCGTGCAGTGGAGAGCTGAACCTCAGAGCTGTGCAGTGGAGAGCAGAACGTCAGAGCCGAGCAGTGGAGGGCTGAACGTCAGAGCCGAGCAGTGGAGGGCAGAACGTCAGAGCAGAGCAGTGGAGGGCTGAACGTCTGAGCCGTGCAGTGGAGGGCTGAACGTCTGAGCCAAGCTCTGGAGAAAACAAACTGTCGGAAAGTCTTTGGGCTGACTGTAACAAGACCAGGTGAAAGGAGTCTTCAGGCTGACGGTAACAAACGGAGCTGACAAGAATACTGGCAGGGACTGAGCGGGAGTGAACGCTATGGACCGGCGACGGGAACAGAAAGAGGTGAGTCTTATAAAGCGGTGGAAACAGGTGGAAGCAGTTGTGGGTTAATTGCAGCCTGCCAGGTGAAACCGATCAGGCTGCGCAGGAACAAGAGAGAGAGAGAGAGGCTCAGCATGCAGCCAATAAGCTGCATCCTGACAGAAACTTGCATCTTATAATTTTCCTAGAATATGGCTCAAATTGAGTAAAGTGTAGATGTTATAGAAATCTGTATTTTCCCTAAACAAAATGTATAAGCAATGTTTATAACCAATGTGGGAACTCTGCAATTATAGTGTTGACAGACATTTTTATGGGGTTATTGGCTAATTTACAGTTACAGCCAAAGCTAGTTATAGGGTTTTCTGTACATAAGCTGGGTTCTCCGCAGAGGATGGAATGAGGGCGCAGCGTCAACATACCCATAGCTCAGTGCCGATATATTGATTTTCAAATCTAGGGTGTTTCTTTACGATTTTCCCTGATTTTCCCCGATCAAATTTATGGACATTCCTCAGCAGCCGCGCCACTTTCCATGGACGGCATTTCTTTTTCAGTGAAATCTCGGAGTACTGTCATCTCGTCATATTTTGGTGTGAGACTTGCGTCTCATTGGTCAGTTGTTCTGTGACGTGTTCAAATTAAATGTTGTTATTGGTGGAAATCTGAACCTCAGACGTCCCAGGAAATCCCCCACAAGCCACAGTTCCCCCGAAGCCCTGGGGAACCGCAGCGACGACACCGTGGGCTCTGCTGGCAGCCAGCTGCGCCAGAGCGGATCCAGCCATGGGCCCAGAGACCCAAGGCCCAGGGGCACCCAGCGGGCACCCAGTGGGCCCTCGGCACAGCTGAGGAGCCCAGGCCCCGCAAAAATCCCACCAGGAGTGAGTAAGACATTCCATGTCATCAAGTACCAACAATGCCAAAAGAAGGCCCAGAACAGTTATGTCAGTTTTGAAATCTCTCCAAAAGACCATTTGCCTTACTTGATGCCGTATGTTCCAAGCTTGAGATAACAGAATCATACTGACTTAGAACATCAGTAATAGCTTTACCATAGAGTGTCCATCTGGTGGAACATAATGGTCTAAGAGTCACACTTGATCCTGTTGCACTTAATGCAGTAGCAGCAAATAATGACTTAAATTTCCCTGAATGTGATTAAACCTTGTGGTAGCATTCTTCGAGTTTGTAAACCCCTTTAGTGAAATCCTGGCTCTGCTTTTGTAGACAGTACTTTTTTGAATTATGTATGTTTTAACACAATAAAAGCAAACAATGCCTTTTACTTGGTCATTGTATACCACTTGTCCTGAAAATCAAAGTTCTGCTTGAAAGTTTTTGAGTCCCAATGAGATTTGGCTTATTTGGTTTGATGACTGTATCCAAAAAATCCGCTCTATCCTTCTCTTCATGACTGCAGCCTCTCCCTTCCTCCCCATCTTCATCCTCAGATTCCTGCCTGCTCTCTAAGGATACGTGAGTTTCCTTGAGAACATACAAGTTCAGATAATTTCCACTGTATTCTGACAAAATACCAGTTGGCATTAATTTAATATATTTGACATTTTTTCTGCCTGTCTTGTCTCACCTGGGATTCTGATGGGGGGGAGGGGCTGGGGGAGACCATGAGCTGAGTAAGAATGAACCTTTCTGAAACTCAGCTCCTTCCTGGCATAGGGAGAAACTGCCAGCCGATTCAAAGATAAGTCTCTCGCATCTGCCTAAAACAGATGCAGAAGTGAAGGAATCCATGTATGCCAGCATTGTTTTGCTTTCTCAGCGGACCCCTGACGGAGCTGGTTCCAGGCAACACAGAGCTGAAAGTCAGCAGCAGAGCCCATGTTGAATGCTCACGAGGAGAATCTGCTTAGATCAGACTGCAACCGGGTCAGAGGCTGCCTGGAGGACCTACAGGCCTTCATTCCCTCCACACGCTCTGGTTAGCCCACATGCTGCCGTAGAGCTAACGCTAGCCCGCCAACAACAAGCCAACAGCTTCCTCCTTCAACGCTTCTTCCATGAAAGGTAAAATTGGACAGAACTGACATGAGACAAAGGACAGGTTTGGCTGATGGTGAAGTAAAAGGTTTATTAGAAAGTGTTTTGTAAAATGTTGGACACATGGTGTTTAGAACAAAAGGGCTAACAGGTAGCTCAGGCTAGCCTTAATGCTATTAGCCTTGCTAACATCCGGTTTTGGACATTTCAAGAGGAATTCGTTTTAAAGCATAAAACCGTAACTGTTCTGCTCCATCATCCTTCGATGGTGTTATGAGCCTTATTCCTTCATCAATATGGTATATTAATGCCGGTTTTCAAAGCAATTTTGATAACTATAGATTTTAACCAGGTTAGCGACGATCGCTGTAGCGACCCCTAGCGCCCGGATGCAGAATCGCATAAAAAAAGGCAAGCTATTCTGAATTTCACAGGACAAACCGGTCCTCAGAATATTATTTCATCAAACAATGTTTTGTTTAACTTGGGCTTTGCATTGTGAATGGGTTGAAACTAGGGCTGTCAATCGATTAAAAAAATGTATCTAATTAATTACATACTCTGTAATTAATTAATCTAAATTGATCGCATATAATTTTTGCTGTGAAAGTATTTTAAATATTTAAATTCAAATGATTCAATGAATAATCAGCATTAGATACATTAAAGTTCAAAAATTCTTATTCACATTTCATGCCTTCAGACTTTTTAACATGTGTCGTTGTGGCATATGTGGCACACAGTAACGTAGGGGTCACAATGAAAATATAGGGGACATAATGAAAAAGAATAAAAAGCTAGCAGATGTGCATAATCAAAAAAAATATCATAAATACAAGTATAAAGCATTCAGTATTATTAGAAAGGTCACGCAATTTTCTGGAAAAATACATTATTGTATGAGTTAAGTTCTATTCCGTTTTATGCCTCTTTCCTTGTAAGTTTGAAATGTCCCATGCTCCTGAATGCACCATAGCTTTCTGACAGTCGCGAATGCATCACACTGGTCTATGAACGCTGTCCTATTTACTGTAGAAGCACGTTTGATCTTCCGTTTAAGACAAAGCTTTGCAGTTTCAAAACTCACATCGGTTCTCACGGTTTATTGTTGTATGTGAATGACAAGAGACCACAACAAATAAATCAGCCGTACCTCAGATAAAAATTTTGGATTTATGGTGTTCATTACACCCGTACTTTTGTAAACGAATCTTCCCAATAAACACCGTTTTTTTCACACAAGAGGTAAATTCAAACGTTTTGATATCCCTAATATAAGAACAAGTAACTCCGTTGGTCACATTTTTATCCGTTTTCTTCGTCGATATTCAGCTGTACAGAGCGAGGCGCGCTCCCGCGACAGGGGATGCATATCTCGGCAGGCATGCACGTTTCGGCATAACACCGGCCGCCAGCCACCGCAGAAGCTGTAACGCATTTTCCCCGCCCGTCCACCGGGCGATACACACGAAGGCGTTGGGCAGCGCTTGCCCATGACTCAATAAAAATCTAGTGCAGATCGGTGGATGCAGCGAGGAGATACAGCCGTTGAATAATGATAATGCATTTAAATCGTTTGGCCAGCATTCACAGACTCGCTATCTGGACGGCATCTGGCAATCTGATACCATCAACCATCAACTTACTCTTAAAATGATCTTGTGATACGTTATCTAAAGAAGAAAAATACATCGAGAACTCGTCCTTTGCTCTGTTTGCGTCTGCCGCTGTGCTCGCCTTCTGCCTTCCAGTCCGGCACGCAGGCGCGAAAAACCCGGATGAAAACAATAGCAGTGAACTACCCTATAGTTCACGCAATAATTTGCGTTATTTTTTTTAATCCGTTAATTTTTTTTAAATTAATTAATAGAAATTAACACGTTATTTTGACAGCCCTAGTTGAAACACATGCCAAATGTTTCTGATTATGATCAACCATTTTTGTTTTGTCTTTTGTTTGTTTTGCATGTAAATATTTCCTTAACTTAGCTTCTTTTTATCTTCATTTTCCTTAGTAGTTTAGTTAAGTTTCACTTCTCTAGTAGAGAGGATTTGTTAATCGAAATATGGTGTTAATTCAGATAAACAGCATTACATAGTGATGTTCTCTGGATGTTCATTTTATTTCTATTATCAAATTCTTGGACTTCAAAAGAAGTTGTCACTCCTTTATTGTATGTGTGTGCAGTTTTTGCTGTTAAAAGATTCCTAGTGCTTGAATTCATCCCTTTCAACCATTGTCTTGATATCAGCTTAAGAGCTGATCATCCCCAGACAATACTTAACAGACAGAGAGTTATTAATGAAACATTAAATAACTTTAAACAGTGTATAATTTCACAACAGTGGTATCAAAGAAAACACCTTCTACACCAATCTTCACCAGCAAATATTTCTATAAATCTGTTTCACCTGTGACTCTGACTCCATAGCTGTCTCTGAATTAGCTGGCATAAGTATTCCTGTGCCTTGCTAAATAACACATAGCAGACAACATATGATGAGTTTTAGCATACTTACTTCTTTGCTGTAAAACGATACTGAGACAGATTTTAGTGCATTTTGTACATCTCAGTCCACCTGTCTCACCTGTGAGTCAGCAGTTGTCCCTGCTTCTGTATTCTGCTAAAAAGTACATGAAGATGTTTACACATTTAATCATTTAATCAGTATCTGTCATCTTTCTCTGATGAGCTAAGCTGAATAATTTTTGTTGCCTTGTCGTAAGCCGACAGTAAATGCTGCTGTATGTCATATTTGTTCAAACTTAGAGCAGACATTATCATTCTAACTGGTGACTTATACGTTGTTGATGTTTGGTGAAAAAGCTCCGGGTATCTAGTGGTTTCTCTGGTGGCATCCTTTTACCAACTATGTGTCCTAACTTTAAAAATAAAAACGAAACATGGCTTCAAAACCTTTTAGAAAGCTATCACTGAATTCCATCAGCTACCGGTGAAATTTGACTGATACCATACCGATATTGCATTGTTGCCACTCCTCTGGTTAAGTAGATACATATGTAGTGGACAGACATCACCAATCATATGACATCTCAAAGTGACAAATCCAATCATTTTATACCAGGTGGGTGGGAGCAGCGGGGACTTGCCAGGCTGTTTTAAAAGGGAAGGGAAAAAAAGTATGTGCGCTGACTGAAAACCTTTGACTTCTACAAGTGAGTGCTCAGTTGCTGCCCGCCCCACTACTGTCAGCAAATGTAGATGCGTGGAAAGGAAAAAAAGCCTTGTGAGTAAGAGCAAAGTTGGTGGGGATGTGCCCATACCAGTCCTTCAGAAAGTTACACCTATACTCTTTCCCACACAAGAAAAGAAAAAAGGGACTCTGTACACACACACACACACACACACACACACACACACACACACACACACACACACACACACACACACACATACGGGTATAAGTGGTTTAGCCCGTCTTTTTCCCCAAACAGGCCCGGAGGTGGTTTAGATGGACTACCCTTTCCCAAGTACCTAGAGCAATGGGAGGTGGCTTTCAACACTACAAAAAATCTGAAAAAAATTTAGCTCGTCTTTGCTCTCAGATAGGAGCTACACAGCCGTTTTTACAGCAACCTGGCAACATGGTGACTTATCTGGACATCAACAAAATGTGGTTTATGAGAACCAAACAAAGGAATGTAAGGACTTTAAAGGGACAACTACGTCATATTTAAAACACCCCTTATTAGCATAAATACACAACCTGACAGCACAAAGCATTAACAGAACAGTCATTTTATTTGCACAATATGTAAAATAAGCACTTCATTTACTTTTCCTTACAAAAATATGAAAATAAAAAAGGAAAACTAAATATAATAAAAAGTAAAATTAAAGTGCCTCAAGAAAAAAAAATACAAAAAAATAAATAAATATGACCCTTCAGGGCCTATACCATTACTGGTTACTCTGAATATAATTACTACAATGGCAAAACTAAATTCTTCAACCTCTTCCGAATATTGGTTATCCTAGGAAACGGAACAAAATGTTTCCACATTAGAAAAATCTGTTTAAGAGTAACGGCTTCAAACATCTTACATTACGTAACGCATTCTGTGCTTACCTCAGCACAACAAACTGAAATGTAAACGACCTTTAAAGCCCAGGGTGTTAAAGACAAAATAAAAACAGTATTTGTCTAAAAGGTGACATAACTAAAATCGTTGTTAGAACAGAAGAGTAAATAACTGGTTACTTGATGTCAGATTTGTAGCTTTTTGCTCTGTGTCTGCCTCTTAGCAGTTAGTCCCCGGTTTCTCACAAAGTCCCGGATATTTTGTGCTGTTCTTTGAGCCAGCACAGAACCTTCAACCAACTTACAGTGATTACACTCATTTTTAGGGGCAAGCTTTCCTTTACTTATGTGACCTTTAAAATGCCTCATAACAGCAGAAACCTCAGCACTTGACCATGGTTTTTTTGGTTGTCTTCTGGCTGTGCCCCATGATTTCTCTGCAAATAAATAAATAAAAAAGGAAAACCATTAAACAGCTAATTAAAACAGAACACCTTTACACAGGATAACAACTCCACTACAAAGTTAAGAAAGATTGGAGTTTATTCCTACACACTGCCTCTTTCTTGTTTTCATGATCCCACAGACATATGCAGACAATAGAGTAAAAAACTAGTAGATTAGTTGCAGGCTTTCCTATTAGTAAGTAACCCAACCACATTCTAATAGATGGCATAGGGGAGTCATAACCCATGTAAAGGTAGCCTTATTGACATTAAAACATAAAAAGAAATTAAAAGATGACTTGGGGAAAAAAAAAACAATCAGGAAAAAAATAAGTGAAAACATAGATTAAAAAAAATAACTAATGATAAGGAGCAGGGGGGCATACACTCAGATGAACTGGCTTTGCTTGGCTGGATGTTTCAAGAGTGCAATCACCCATGTTATCGGTGTGAAGAGGAGGGCAGCACTTTGATGCACTAGGTACAACCAAACAACTTGAGTCTGGCAAGGATAAAATAAGATCAGGTATTGTTGGATATCCTTGATGTTGTCCAATTTGAGAGTTGATGGACTGAAGAGGAATGCTAACATCCGAGTCTTCATCAGATTCTGAATTTGGTATGTAGTCCTTATCAGACATATGGTCATCATCTGACATTTCACTTTGCTTTGGAGGTGCTGTGCTGTCCTCATCTGATGAGGGGTCATCATATGAAAATTTAAAAAGCTCTCTGGCCTGAAATGGTGGGAAACATAATTTATGTAATGATGGACACTTAACAGTGACTAATATATATATATATATATATATATATATATATATATATATATATATATATATATATATATATATATATATATATATATATATATATATATATTCACCTGGGATGGGTCATCATTTTTAATCCGTGTAAGGCAGTACGAATGCCAGACTTTTGAACAACCTGCGAATTTAAATGTATAAATGCTAACACAGCAGATGGAAAAAATCCAAAATCTTGGAAAACCTGACAATTCATTATTCTAGGATCAGTTAGAAAAAGTAGATGTGTATTTTCTTTGTTTTAAACTGCAAGTTGAAATTCCTGGAGAGAAAAGGTTAAAGGTCTGAAAGCAGAGGAAGGTTTTTCAAAATAACTTCAAAGTGACCATAATTATATAAATGGCAATGCATTTTTATCTATACACTCAAAATTATGTTCTTTATTTAATGATCAAAAATTAAAAACAATTAACACTATTTTTTGTATTAGTGGTAGTAATTACCAAAAAATCTCACCTTTGCATTGATAACCAAGCCACTTCATTGAAGAACAGGGTCCAAAACACTCAGTACACTTCTCCAAAGATGATACAGTCGTGCACACCAGTTGATGTTTTTGACACTATAGGGAAAAAGATTGGAAGAAAAAAACATTACGTATGAACTTAAAGTAATTTGTTTCGCCTGAAAGGGTTCCAATCTAGAGTAAAATGCTGTTTTTTAAAACTTTCAAACTGAAAAAATAGAAGTCTGATTCGGTGGTTAAGTTTTAGAGAAATCATCTAAAAATCCTCATATCTCCTTTAACTTTGAAGAAAATGTAAGTCCCAATTCTCCAAATATGTTCCTGGTTGCTGAGTGAGTGAGTAACCTCAGGACTTTGGAAAATCTTCTCCTCCATATCCTGCTAAAAAGTAGAGAATGAATATTATATTTTTCACAAGGCGATTTTCTGTGAAATTGCAGAGAAAATAGTTTAAATGTTTATTCTAGAGCAGTGGTCCTCAATCCTGGTCCTCGAGGGCCGGTGTCCCTGCAGGTTTTACATGTGTCCCTGATCCAACACACCTGACTTACATCCCCAGTGTGCTGTCAAGTTCTCCAGAGTCCTCCTAATGACCTCATTATTTGACTCAGGTGTGTTGAAGCAGAGTAACAAATAAAAGTTGCAGGACACCGGCCCTCGAGGACCAGGATTGGGGACCACTGTTCTAGAGTATTGAGTTCAGGGAAACTAGTCTGAAAGACCAATTATGATCGAAATTAATGACAAAAAATGGTTTACACTGTAAAATATTACAGTTTCACCAGGACTGACCAGAGTGAAGTCTGATTTTGTTGTGAAATGTAATAAAATCATATAAAATCATCTTATTTTCCCTTTCATTTTCAAGAAATTTAAATCCCTATTCTCCAAATTTGATCCTAGTTGCCGAATCCACATTTATTATGGGTCAAACAAATATTTCTAAGTTCACCAAAGCTCACACAGATATTTTTATCAATTCAATAACGCAACGTCTCCATATACACTATGGTCATCCTAAATCACATTGGGGCAGGTAACCCTAAAACACACACACACACAAACTCAGTTTTCCATTTGGAAGCCATCATCTGAGACTGTCCTTACAAACCATCGTCCATATAAACCACATAACACCCAGGTCCACACACAGACACACTCAAGTTGAACAGCTTGGCTGACTGACATTTAGCTGAACCTTAAACATAAAAATACCTCTGCATTGTTGGGGAGTACAGCAATCACAGGATCTGTTTCATTTGAGATGCTGTCTTCCATCTGTTCTGGGGCATTTTCAGCTTCAACCTGAAACAGATAATGAATACCAGTCAACACCATACTGAACTTGACTTCATTTAATTCAATCTTATTATATAGCACCAATTCACCACACATCATCTCAAGGCACTTTGCAAATTCAGATTTAATGAGATGATACAAATTAGTCCAAAAATGTCCCATCTAAGGAAAACCAGCAAGTTGCATCGAGTCTTCACAAGAAGCATTCACTCCTTCTGAAAGAGCGTAGAGCCACAGTGGACAGTCGTCTGCATTGTTGATGGCTTTGCAGCAATCCCTCATACTGAGCATGCATAAAGCGACGGTGGAGAGGAAAACTCCCCTTTAACAGGGAGGAAAATCCTCAAGCAGAACCAGGCTCAGTGTGAACATCATCTGCCTCGTCCCACTGGGGGTTCGAGAAGATCTTATCTTAATAGTGGAGATATTCTGAAGCTATAGTGTTCTATGGCTGCCCACACTCATGAAAGGAAACTAGTTTTAATTCCAATTGGATGTTTTGTAAAATTCAAACTGAGAACCCATTATCTGTACCTGTTCGCTGTTGCCAGGTGTAGAACGGAGGTGAGTAACCTCAGGACTCTGGAAAATCTTCTCCTCCATATCCTGCTAAAAAGTAGAGAATAAAAATTATATTTTCACAAGGCGATTTTCTGTGAAATTGCAGCGAAAATAGTTTAAATGTTTATCCTAGAGTATTGAGTTCAGGGAAACTAGTCTGAAAGACCAATTCTGATGATCGAAATGAATGACAAAACATGTTTACACTGTAAAATATTACAGTTTCACCAGGACTGACCAGAGTGAAGTCTGATTTTGTTGTGAAATGTAATAAAATCATCTTATTTTCCTTTACCTGTCAAGAAATTTAAATCCCTATTCTCCAAGTTTGTTCCTAGTTGCTGAGTCCACATTTATTATGGGTCAAACAAATATTTCTAAGTTCACCAAAGCTCACACAGATATTTTTATCAATTCAATAACGCAACGTCTCCATATACACTATGGTCATCCTAAATCACATTGGGGCAGGTAACCCTAAAACACACACACACACAAACTCAGTTTTCCATTTGGAAGCCATCATCTGAGACTGTCCTTACAAACCATCGTCCATATAAACCACATAACACCCAGGTCCACACACAGACACACTCAAGTTGAACAGCTTGGCTGACTGACATTTAGCTGAATCTTAAACATAAAAATACCTCTGCATTGTTGGGGAGTACAGCAATCACAGGATCTGTTTCATTTGAGATGCTGTCTTCCATCTGTTCTGGGGCATTTTCAGCTTCAACCTGAAACAGATAATGAATACCAGTCAACACCATACTGAACTTGACTTCATTTAATTCAATCTTATTATATAGCACCAATTCACCACACATCATCTCAAGGCACTTTGTAAATTCAGATTCAATGAGATGATACAAATTAGTCCAAAAATGTCCCATCTAAGGAAAACCAGCAAGTTGCATCGAGTCTTGACAAGAAGCATTCACTCCTCCTGAAAGAGCGTAGAGCCACAGCGGACAGCCGTATGGAATTGTTGATGGCTTTGCAGCAATCCCTCATACTGAGCATGCATAAAGCGACGGTGGAGAGGAAAACTCCCCTTTAACAGGAAGAAAAATCCTCAAGCAGAACCAGGCTCAGTGTGAACGGTCATCTGCCTCGTCCCACTGGGGGTTCGAGAAGATCTTATCTTAATAGTGGAGATATTCTGAAGCTATAGTGTTCTATGGCTGCCCACACTCATGAAAGGAAACTAGTTTTAATTCCAATTGGATGTTTTGTAAAATTCAAATTGAGAACCCATTATCTGTACCTGTTCGCTGTTGCCAGGTGTAGAACGGAGGTGAGTAACCTCAGGACTCTGGAAAATCTTCTCCTCCATATCCTGCTAAAAAGTAGAGAATAAAAATTATATTTTCACAAGGCGATTTTCTGTGAAATTGCAGCGAAAATAGTTTAAATGTTTATCCTAGAGTATTGAGTTCAGGGAAACTAGTCTGAAAGACCAATTCTGATGATCGAAATGAATGACAAAACATGTTTACACTGTAAAATATTACAGTTTCACCAGGACTGACCAGAGTGAAGTCTGATTTTGTTGTGAAATGTAATAAAATCATATAAAATCATCTTATTTTCCTTTACCTGTCAAGAAATTTAAATCCCTATTCTCCAAGTTTGTTCCTAGTTGCTGAGTCCACATTTATTATGGGTCAAACAAATATTTCTAAGTTCACCAAAGCTCACACAGATATTTTTATCAATTCAATAACGCAACGTCTCCATATACACTATGGTCATCCTAAATCACATTGGGGCAGGTAACCCTAAAACACACACACACACACAAACTCAGTTTTCCATTTGGAAGCCATCATCTGAGACTGTCCTTACAAACCATCGTCCATATAAACCACATAACACCCAGGTCCACACACAGACACACTCAAGTTGAACAGCTTGGCTGACTGACATTTAGCTGAATCTTAAACATAAAAATACCTCTGCATTGTTGGGGAGTACAGCAATCACAGGATCTGTTTCATTTGGGATGCTGTCTTCCATCTGTTCTGGGGCATTTTCAGCTTCAACCTGAAACAGATAATGAATACCAGTCAACACCATACTTAGTTTGACCTAATCATTGAGATATTTTAAATGATAGTTTTCTTGCCGTGTGTCAGGATCTTGTGTCATTAAAGCTTTTGAGAAGATAATTTGTACACTTTCATTTGGTCTTTGTTTGATATAATTTCATTCAATCTCAAGCCAACTGTGATGTCGATGGCACCACAGAATCTTGCCCAGTTAACATTTTTTTTTTTATTACAAACTTGTATTGGCATTAAGTAAAAAAGTAAAACTCATCTTCAACTACCATAAACACCATTATACTGTAATCATTTTGCTATGCAGTCATGGACAGTTTATCTGGACAGTAATGGCTTGTACATTTAATACCATCTATAATTGCAAAAAAAAGGGTAGCATAAAGATGGGTTGAGAGTATAAAGTTGTATAGTTGTAAACTCTCATTATTAAATCATTTCTTGTTTAAGCATTTTGATTAGATTCATTCTTTATTTTTTAGTACCTTGCATCTCCATGGCCAGTCTGAGTCTCCGTAATTATAGGTAATCTCTTCTCCCTTATTAATTTCTTGAGTTGCAAACAAACACAAATGTGGCTTCCCTTGCACAGTCAGGTACTTCAATTTAGCATTTCGGCCGATATGGTCATCATTTACAAGCCTTCCAAGGGAGCCATCTTCTTTTGCTGCATCAACACTACAAATACATAACATTAGGAATTATTTACTATCCAGCAGTATAGATGGTATACTTCCCAAGAGTCTGGCATCCATCATGTTTAGCATGTTGACATATGTCCTTTAATTCTAAATAGACTTATGATTTAAACTCACCACTTTATGATTTAAACTCATAACTTTTAATACTCACCACCAAAGTTTTCCATTAAAGACAAATTCAAACATGAACACTTTAAGGTTGTCATGGTAAACTCTTTGTCTCCTCTCACATTCCTCTTTACTGATTAGTTCACCTCGATACTCCAACAGAAAGTCTCCTTTCTGAAAAGAGGTCGTGGCAAAAATACCACGGCCTAATTAAGAAAACATATTAACAAAAAAAATAAACAATGTATTAAGGTATAATTGTAATTAAACCACTTAAAAACAATCACCATACCTTCAAAGGCATTGATGTACTTGATGTCAAGACCCACTCTGTCCTTTCTGGTATCAATACAATATTTGGCATCTTCCTTTGGATTTATGCGTCTTCGCCGCTGCATGTTTTACTGACAAGTATAAAATGTTTAACAGTCAAATAAACTTTTATTAATTACAGAATTTATTTTAACAGCTATGAATTAAATTATAGATGTGGAAACATATACAGGCAGACCACATACACACCCCTAATAGCTACAGCACTAACATGTTACTTTCCTCTGATTAGAGAAAAAAAAAAAAAGAATGAACCTCATGTGATGGTTGGAGCCTCACAAACTCACCCTTCATAAGAAGCTTCATCTTATTATTTTTTTTTATTAAAACCATCATAATCTCCTCCCTGTCCCTATGACCTTATTTGCGCTGAACACTGACAAACGTCATGACTGCATCTGTATTGGTCCTCCAGCTTCAACATGTTTATGTCTGTAATGCACCTTCACATTGGACTTAATCACTGCCAGCTCCTCAACAAAAAACTAAATACACAGTTCTGCTTCTTATTAAAATGAAAAGAAAAATCTAGTAATAGCAACTGTGAGTAAACTAACAGCATTAACTGGTGATAATCGCATGTCAACCTTTTACAGTACACATCTTAAAAGTCATCGGTAAATCAGCCTGGTGCTAAGTAATACCTTTATCCACAGGTTATTTTACTAAAGTTAAACCATTTTCACACAAACCTGTACTTTATGTTGATCTCCTGCAGCTTGCTCCTCAACACGGACTAAAGGCAATTGAGCTAAACGAGTTTAACAAGCTGGGCGTCACCGCTCCAAAATTCAGCATTGCTCCTACGGTGCAATCAGCTAACACAAACAAGCAGCTTGTCGATGTCGTTGTTCAATATAAAGAGGAGAACCTTAAAACCCATCACCTGCCCTATCTTTCCCCCAAAGTATTCTGTACTGGTCACACACACACACACACAGCTTATATTTCCTCCAGCCATCACACAAGGTTAGCAGGCCTCTCCTAGCCAAGCTACTTCTTACTTTAGAACACGTCAACAATACTGCTTCAAGTAAGTTTTTTGAGAAAATAACATTCATATTTAAAACTAATGGATAAAAATACGCAAAATTATTTAAGGTTTAATGTAAACTAAATTAAAATATAAAATAGCTCTCATTTTACACAATATTTTCTTATTGTTCTTATATTTACTTTACTTTTTTAGTTTTACTTAAATAACTTCCTCCAAGCAAAGATTATTTTTAATTTACCATTAAAGCTTACCTGTGCACAGTTATTCCACAAAGAGATGTATTTTAGGATCTGCAGCTTCAAATCAAAAAAACGCAGCTTCCCGCGGGCCATGGTAATGAGGCCCTCCCACAGGTTTCTTCCAGCCAATCGGATGACAACCGCTAAAAAGCGCGCGTAGTGTATGAAAAATGTGTATAAAATTGCAATTCATACACTGAAAGCAGGGGCGCTGTTTTATACACTGGAATACACAAAAACCAGGTCACCTGATTTAAAAGGACTATTAAATAAAGTAAGAAAACAAGCTCTTCATTCACTAAAATCTATAAATTCATGGTCCAAATCATGCAAATACTGGCATAGCTCCTTTATGACTTGAAATTTCTGAGGAAAAATGTTGTTTAGATACTGAAAATTAAAAATACACACCTTGATTTACGAGGACATTGGTGTTGTCCCTGTAATACCCTTAGGTCCTTGTAACGTAAGCACGTATTCAGGTCAAATGGTAGGCTAAACCACATAGACACACACACACACACACACACACACACACACACACACACACACACACACACACACACACACACACACACACACACACACACACACACCCAGTGTTGGGCAAGCTACTTGTCCAGTGTAGTAAGCTAAGCTATCAGTTACTCAACAATAAATTAAGCTTCACTACACAAAAGCTACCACCTATAGAAATATAGCAAGCTAAGTTACACAAATGTGTTTAAAGGCATACTATGCAACATTTTTCAGTTAATTAATATGTTCCATACCGTTTTGGATGATTAAATGAGTCATTTCAGGTTGAACTAAGGTTTTCTCGGCCGCCCTGGTGGTCTGTGGGGGAAATACCGCACTTGCAATTGCAAGAGCCCTCGGCCCGCACGCACAGGCTCAGTAGTCTCGTGTGCATCGCGAGAGTCGGTCTTGCTTTACGGCGAGAACTGCTACACGCCCGCAGTGAAAGGTGTGCTCGTTGGTAGCGCAGTGGCGATATTTGTGCAGTTATCATGGCGGAACCAGCGAGAAAACAGCGAAAGCCCATGTTGGAGCAGGCAAGAAAGAGGAAAAGGGTTCTGGACAGAGAGAGGAGTCGTACACGGGTGAACATAGAAGGCTGCAAGGCTGACGCGGACCTCGCGTTTCTGCTGATGCGATTGTAAGTAACATTGTAGGGTTTCCCTCACGCTACCGCCTCGCCGACATTCCAAAAAAATAATAATAAAAAAATAAAACTAACTCGATATGAGCGCCGCTCCGCTCCGCCGGTCAGCGGTGCAAAGTTTGTCTCCGCTCAGCCGGTCAGCGGTGCAAAGTTTGTCTCCCCCCCGCTCCGCTCAGCCGGTCAGCGGTGCAAAGTTTGTCTCCCCCCCCCCGCTCCGCCGGTCGTCCCAAATTCCTAGGGGAAACACTGCACATTGGAATGGTTTCTCTCTCTCTCTGTGCATGTTCATACTTTCACTGTGTTAGTCATTGTTTGTACTGCCGTTTTTTCGACTTTTGTATTCGTTGCGTTCGCCTGTCTGCTAAGCTCAAAACAACCGCGCCTGGCTTGACGGACAAACCAGGAGAACAGCTGAGCATATTTACGACAGTGCACTTTTACTTTCGCCCTCTGGGGGGAGCCTCCCTGGAAAATCAACCCCGGTTGCATAGTATACCTTTAAAGTAGCTTAACTACATCAGAAGCTACTTAATGTTGTACCAACCTAATGTCAGATCAATTCAAAATGAGTCTGATACACTGGTTAAAACATTTATTAAAGATCAGCCAATGACCTAACACAGTGTAGACATTGCTTTATGAGCAGCATAATAAAATACAAACTGAAGTAATTACTGCTAGAAATAAAACAAAAAGGTTATTGGCCTAGTACGTGCGGTGGCGTTAATAACGTTTGGTGGCGTTTTTTGCATATTATATTATCAGGAGGTTGTCTTTTATGTGCTCAGCCACTAGATTTAAAGGTGTTTTACCCAATAAGAACACTGCAGCACCAGACACAACCAGGAGGTCCCTGATCGTTGGGGAAAGGCAGAAAGAAAATGCACCATAAGCTTTTTCATATTTCTTTTGTCATTTTAAACATGAAACTACCAAAGCACAAGCCAAGTAGTAGAACTAAATGTTGAAATGAAATTAAAAGCTAAATAAAATAAACCAGGTCACTTAATAAAGCTGCATTTTCTGTATGCTTTGTATTTATATTCACATGATAATATTTTCAGAATTAATAATAACATTTCTGTTAAAGATTTCATTTATCTTCTGCACCAAGGGCATAAGTAGGGAGAACAAGCAGAGTGAGTTTTGTGTAATATCAGACTTTATTATTGAACTAAGCAGGATTTAGACAGGATCAGAAAGGAAGGTGCATCTTCTTTCTGCCTTTCCCCAACGATCAGGCTGGCTGGAAACGCACGGTGACGTAAAAAACGCGCGCTCGCGTAAAATACGGGTTGGACCTGTGCGTTATTGTATGGACGATAATATGCCTAATTGGCTTGCCATAAGTTCCACTGCCGTATGCATGCGCATGTTTCGATAGATACAGACAGGAGAGGCAAAGTAGAAGCTCGCGCATGAACATGTCCAACCAACAACTCAGATTGATTATTCACTCTGAATGTTATTTCAAAATAGCAAACCTGGTTTCATTTCTTAGTCATGTCCTGGATTTTGTAGCGTTTGTGGACGCTACGTCGCTACTTGATCAAAAAAATAACGTCACTACAGGAAAGTTACTTAATTCATAAAGCAGCGACGCTACGGTCAAGCTACTGGAAAATGTAGTTTAACTAATAGCTTCACTACATATAGCGGCGCTACTGCCCATCACTGCACACACCCTATACTCCTAGGTCCAGGTACTGGCACCCAAGAGGGGTATCTAACCCCCAGACCCGGGACGTGAGTCCCTCTCTATTCTCACTGACAGGTGTGCATTGGGAGCCTGCTGGAAAAGAAACGGCTCTAGGTGCTCAGCTAGCTAATCATAGATTTTACCATCTGTTCTGCCGCTTTATCCCACTGGCAGAAAGTGTGGGAATTGCAAGAATTTGCCACAAGATCTGTAGGCAACAGTACGCTCAGCTATCAAGGGTAAAAGGTCCGCGGTGAGTCAGTGCGGAGTCCACACAGCTGACACTACGCCCAAATATGTGGAAGCCTTTAGACAGCCCGCACCCGGAGTACGCGCTAGCAACAATAAACCTAGTAAGTTAATTCAGTATAAAAGTTATATTTATTTTGGCCTTATGTTAGAAACAGGGCAGTGTAGTCGAACTACTCTGACCTCCCGACAGAGACGGATGGCTCTCTCTTTTAGAAGAGCGCTGTGTACGTAAAGGGGTGGAGGGATATTACACACTTGGGAAGAATATTTAGTGCGCCTTATAATCCGGTGCGCCTTATGGTCCCAAAAATATGGTACTTAAAGCGCTGTACAAGCCATTTACCATTTAAAGAGATTTTGAAAAACTTTAGCCAGCTCTATAACACGGCAGCACAAGCAGGTCTGTTTATAGCTTTTGCTTATAGTTATAGTGTAACGATTGTAGGATTGCAACGATTGAGCCAAACACAGAGTTACGTCAAAAAAGGGTTTATTGAAAAAGCAAAAACAGACCAGAAGATGCAGGTGGAGGCAGTGTTGAGCCGATGCAGGTGGAGCATGTCCACAAACTGAAACAAACAAAAACCTAAATCATGACATATAGTTGCTTACTTTTATAGACCAAAACAAGTGAATTCAAATAACCATAAACATACTGCATATAACCTTGTCAGAAAATACTGTCTAACCCCTTTTAAAATGACTGTTATTTTAACTGCTTTCTGCAATTCAGTAGTTAAATACTTCTTAAAAAAACTGAAAAGAAAGGAAAGCAAAGAGAAAATTGAGGAAAAAACGCATTTTAATCATTGGACCTGAGGCTCAGAGAGAAAAATGCCTTCATAAATTGCAAACATTGTTTTTAAATCCTTCACACAAATCATTAACCTGGAGGTCCATTTTGACCATGAGCTTAATTCTATCCCTGTATAAAAATATATTAAAAACAGGAACTTATCATTTAAAAAAAAACATACCCAGAGTCTTCTCCCTCAGGCCAAAATTGTCACTCTAATGGCTGCTTTTAGTTCTACCTGAAAAGATTATTGCAATGCCCTGCTTTTTCTGCTCTCTAAAAAAAAAAAAAAAAAAAAATCCAGCGATTCCTGCAAAACTTGCTGCTCGTGTGCTAACTTAGCTCAGGAAGCAGGCACATTGCATACATGTTCAAAAATCGTTGCATTTGCTCCCTGTATGTCTCGGGAATGATTTTAAGACTCAAGAAAAACCACTTACGGAGAGGCTTTTCTCCAGTATTACAGCCTCCATCTGAGGAATGGTCTGTTGGAGCACCTGAGGGCTGCAGAGAATGTTGATGCTTTGAGAGCAGGCTGTAGGACCGATCTTTTTAGCTATACCTCCCAATCTGGCTCCTCTGTTGTGGGTCCACACATTTTAGATGTATTGTCTGTTTTATCATGTTTAGGAGTAGTTGGGGTGTGACAGTGGGTTCATTGTTTTTAATTCTGTACGTAACTTTTAACTAGTTTTAGCATGAAGGATAGTTTCTAAATAAATGTTTACAAATTTGATTGATTGATATGCAATGGTGTTAATCTACGGGTATAGAACTGATTTTATAGAACATGCAAATACAAAATGGGGATAATGAATGACAAAAAGGAATGATTCCAAAAACATTACAAATATATTAAACAGTATATCTCATGGCTTTAAGTGTCTTTATTATTAGCATAGTATACATATACCCTTTAAAAGTTATTCTTTAACAAAGTGTTATAAATATTGTAATGAGTATAATGGCCCAGTTTAACATAATTAGGTCAAACTACGAAAAAACAAGAAAAGATAACAATATATTAATATTTTACAATAAAAGCAATAGAAGAAAAACTATGAACAGAACATTTAAGTTTGATTTTCAGAAACCTTATGTTAATGAACTATAAGATGTAATTACACATATGTCATTATACTCACAAGACACTAGATCTATGGCTGTAATTTATTTTAAGATATTCAAATCATATATCAATATCAGATTGGAGACAAACTGTCAATTATTTATCAGTGCAGCAGATACACAGAATCTGCCTCGACTGAAAAGCCTCTTGAGTTGTTTATTGATATCTGTCATCTTTAGACCATAGATTACTGGATTAAAAAGAGGTTGATACAAAACCACCTGTAAAGTCATTATTGAACGTGCAGTTCTGGGTAAATCAATTTCCAGTCGGGCTATGATAACATCATATGAACACAAAAAGGAAAAACTGATTAGTATCAGCAGGTGTGGAGTACACGTCTGCACAGCCTTTTTCCTGACAATTGAGCCTCTTCTATAGGATATAATGAGTATTTTACTGTAGGTAAAAAGTATGAACACCAAAGGAACAAATACAGTGTTAAATACCAGAAACACACCATATATAATATAGGATCCATTTGAGCTCATACAGTACAGCTTTGTAACAGCATTGTTGCAAAAAATTCCATTCAAAGTATAATTACAGATTTTTAAACTATTACCTAATATAAACCCAGGTACAAGCTGACAGGGTGGCAAAAGCCAAGCTAAAACCAGCAAAGTAGTCACAGTTTTTTTTCTCATAATAGTTTGATATTGCAGAGGTTTACAGATGGAGACGTACCTGTCGTAGGCCATGGCTGCCAAAAGGAGAAACTCAGAACCACTTAAAGAGTAATAAATCATAGCCTGAATTCTACATGACAAAAACGTTATAATCTGAAAGTCAGATAAAAGGTCGATCAGAAGTTTTGGATAAATGTTTGTACTTAAAAAAAGCGAGTTACAAAGCAAACCTGCAATGAAAATGTACATAGGTTCATGAAGGCTTTTGTGGATCCAGATGAGATACAAGATGGTTGAGTTACTGCAGATTATTAGAAGATACACAGTAAACGTGACTGCAAAGTACAGAAATCTGTATTTCTGCAATTCGACATGTCCCCCAAAGGTAATATATGTTACATTCAGTTCATCATTAATTTTATCCATTGAAAATTTTAACAAAATAACAGGAATCTAGCTAGGGTTGCCCAATAGAAATACAGTGCCTGTTAGGGTAGATTTTAACTTTCTTGTTTGGATGTGCCCATCTCAAAATGAGCTGTCTGATTCTGTCAAAGTTTTTATCCAGCTGCTTCTTTCTCTGGAGACATCATTAAACTGTTTACATCTGATATGAAGTCAGGCTCATTAAAGCCTGAAAACTGGGGGCCCATAGCCTCAGCTTGCTTACTGTTTGCTTCTCATACATCAGAAAAAAGTAGGGACAATTCTAGGATCAGACCTTTAGGAGGAGCTGAACCACCAGAGAACAGCAAGCAGTTTGCTTGTACCAAAACGATGAGGCCAGATTTAAGCTCTTTTAGAATAGGCAGGTCCAGTAAATTTCAAAATATGGCAAAAATTTATTTGCCATAAAATATGATTATGTGATGGAAACTAAAATCTTCCCTAGCAGCAGCATCAGAGCCAATGACTTATAAGAGCTGAAAAAGCTGATAAGGCTCTACAGCCTCTACCCTAACATGAATAATATAAAGGACAACCCTGATCCTCCTCTTCATGGTTTTCTAATACAACAATAAAGTTATTAGTTAGATTTGGTGTGATACAGTAAACTCAGAGCTGGAAAGAGTACCAAAATAACTGAACTTGTACAGTTACTTTCATAAAAATTTACTTAAATACAAGTAAAGTTAGAAGTGTAAAATGTTACTCAAGTAAAAGTACCTCATAAAAGGTACAAAAAAAATTACTTTTTCATGAGCAGAATAAAGTCCTTCTCATGCATTTCACAAAGGAAATATTGGTCCTTTTAATTAAAGGAGCCCTCTTGAGCTCCTGAGATTGCGGTAAGGCGTAATTGCGTCACTTCTTGTTTTATGTTGCTACATTGTGGATTGTGGTTTGGTGTTCCAAACCACAATCTCTCGATTGTATATATTAAACTCTCTCGATTATATTAACTCTCTCAATTTTATATTACATTTCTTTGCTGTGACATCACTCTGTTTCTAACACCTAAGCACATCTAAAGTTAGTGTTTCTTCGGTGTGTAGGTTTGCTAAAACAATGTTGTAAAAACAATGGAATTTTCTCTAAACCCCTGCCTGATCTGTTTAACACATCTCTCTGCAGCTTCTGTACTTTTACCCACCCATTATTCTATTGAGACAGTGTCTTTCCCACGGCCAAAACTAAACATATTTAAAACCACTCCAAAAGGTGAAAATCTTGTAAAAATCAACACAACTCAACTTGAACCAAAAATAAACCAGTGAAATGTGGTCTATTAAATATAAGCTCTCTCCGCCCAAAGACTTTGTTAGTTAATGAATTGATTTTGGATAATCAGATTGATTTATTTTGTCTCACAGAAACCTGCCTACAAGAGGACTATGTTAGTATAAATGAATCAGCTCCTAATTATTTAAATTTCTACATTTCCAGAACTACGGGACGAGGAGGATTCAGTCTGATTTATTACTTAATCCCAGGCCAATTAATAAGTACAATTCTTTTGAACATTTAACCCTCAGTTTGCCTCATCCAAACTGCAAAGCAATAAAACTTCTTCTGTTTGTTGTTTTGTATCGTCCACCAGGCCCTTACTCTCAGTTTTTAGATCAGTTCTCAGACTTCTAATCTGATTTAGTGTTAAAAAGTGACACGGTTATTATAGTGTGGGATTCATGTTGACACTGAATGTGATAACCTTAATGTAGTCTTTATTACTATCCTAGATTCATTTGGTTTTGCTGAAAATGTGCATAAACTGACATACTCTTGCTTTCATATGTTGGACCTTCTGCTGACATACAGTATCATATTGATTGTGAAGAATTAACAGTATTTCCTCACAACCCTGTCCTACCTGACCCTTTTTAATAACCTTTTAATTCAATTTAACTGAATTCTCCACCCCCAAAAGAAAGTTTCATTTTAGTAGACCTTGGTCAGAAAATGCTGTATCAAACTTTAAAGAGTCTGTCCCCCTTTTAATATCACCAGTATCACAGAAATGCCCTGCAGATGGCAGCAAGTTGCTTCTTCCCATTCACAAATTGACACTTTTGTTGACTGTGTTACTTCCTTGTTGCGTTTTGCATTAGACAATGCAGCTCCTTTGAAAAAGAAGGTGATTATTCACAGGAAGCTGGCTCCCTGGTTTAATTTATTGCAGTTTTCTTTGAAACACTACGTTAGGAAATAGGAGAGAAAGTGGCACTCAACACATCTAGAGGAATCCTAACTAATCTGGAAAAACAGTCTACTGTTGTATAAAAAGACCCTTCAGAGTTAGAGCAGCATATTTTTCATCATTAGTGGAGGACAATAAAAATAATCCTAATTTTCTCTTTAGTACAGTTGCCAAACTTACCCAGAGTCATAGCTTTGTTGGTACACCCATTCCCTTAGCTCTCCAGCAGTAATGACTTTATGGGATTCTTCATAAATAGAATTGATTCCATTAAAATTTAAATAATTGGCATCCTCTCAAATATGATTACATCGTCCTCAGTAAGTGAGGCAGCATTGGAGGAAGCTTTAAAACCTGATTTGTGTTTGAACTGTTTAGACTAGGGGTGTCAAACATACGGCCCGCGGGCCGGGCCAAACAATTTAGTCCGGCCCGGTGGCTAAATGCATTATCATTATTCAATAATGATTTTTTTCCCCCAATGTCCTGTGTGGCAATGTGGCAATAAGAATTGTTGTCTTAATGCCAAAAAGAGCTCATCAGATTTGACTTTCACAAGTGGAGCAGTACGGCTTTTGCCATAGTGCGCCGCTTGATCTATGAATGTGAATAGTTTTATTATGATTCATGCGGGGAATATCTCAAATGATATGGACACTACAATGGGAAAGTAGGAGAGGACAGGAAGAACAAGAAGAAAAAAGAAAAGGTGAAAGAAAGAGGAGATAAAAGGAAGAGAATGATAATACAATTATTATAAAAAAACATGCACTTCGTTTAATTGAAAATCTGCATTTCCATCCTGGTGCTGCATTTGAAACAGTTGATCACAATATTAGCCATGGGAGGGAGCATTCAGGCTAATTTTACTAACTCCTTCTGTACCAACTGCACTATTCGGACAGCCCTTGTCATGGCGACCACTGACACACTTCCGCTTTGGCTAAAGAGTTCTTGCTCTATAGGGTAGTTCACGCGTGACGTCGGCGCTACTTCCGGGTCCCGCGTGTAGGCAAAAACAGGACTGTTCTCGCATTCTATCATTACAAAACGGGTGAATTAGAGCGTGCTTTTAGTTCGTTTATTTTCGAAATGTAAACAATGCTTACGACTTGTTGTGCTCCCGGTTGCACACAGAGGCATTTCAAATCGTTAGATGTACGTTTCTTTCGTTTACCGAAGGACGAAGAAAGACGAAAGAAATGGATATTTTCAATGAAAAAGGACCCAGGCAGACAATCCCAATCGTCTGTGGAAGCCATCATACCCCGACAGAATTTGTAGTCTACACTTCATCTCCGGTAAATACAACTTAATTTTGCACTGGTCATTGTTCTGTAAAGCCGCAAGCGGCGTCGATCGGCCCTCTTAGCCAAGCACTGCTCCGGCCTATTGGCCACCGCGGGGGTTCACGCACCGCCGGCCGCCACAGAAGCTGTTACGCATTTTCCCCGCCCGTCCACCGGGCGATACACACGAACGTGTTGGGCAGCGCTCCCCCACGACTCACAAAAAATCTGGTGCAGATCGGTCGATGTAGCGAGGAGATACAGCCAATGAATAATAATTATAATAATGCATTTAGCCACCGGGCCGGACTAAATTGTTTGGCAAGCATTCACAGACTCGCTCCGTCCTTTCAGGCAAAAGCCTAAAGGGACGGTATCTGGACAGTATCTGGATGGTATCTGGCAATCTGATACCATCAACCATCAACTTACTCTTAAAACGATCTTGTGATATGTTATCTAAAGAAGAAAAATACGTCGAGAACCAGTCGTTTGCTCTGTTTGCGTCTGCCACTGTGCTCGCATTCCGCCTTCCAGCCTGGCGCACAAAACCCGGATGAAAACAATAGCAGTGAACTGGTTCATGAGGATATTCGGATTGAGCTTCAGTCAGATGCAAATTAATCACCCACCCATCACTGGGTCGTTAGAAGTCGTTAGAAGCTATTGGTTGGTGTGAATGGAGTACTTGGTTACCTTAATCATGACGAGATGTCCTGATTACATCGAAGAGTCTCCCGTATCAAAGATGGGGGCCTAGTCCACTACACCACAGAGGACCCATCCTCATAGGCTCATTGCTCCTGGCTGAATTATGCGGTTTAGTTTCATATCATGTCAAAACAAGCCAAGCCCATTTCTTTTCCATACCTGTTTGCTGCAATGCAGTTTTTTTGTAGGTCTGCTTTAATAAGTATGCATTTTGTCAATCATTATTAAACTGTTCAACACTGTGCTGTTTCTGCCTGCCTGTTTGCACTTGGGTCCACACTCCAAGAAACACATTCTTAACAGTCCCATTATTTTTGCCACTATGCAGCCCCTTCAGTTCTCCCATGAGAGTAACAGCCACATTCATGCTTCATATCCCAGCGTAAACACTTTAAAAAAGACAATGACAGGACGCTAAAGTCTCTGACATCCAAATATTAATGAATGGGAGAAAAGCAGGGAATTTGTTTCTTTTCAGAACCCCCAAATATGTTGAATTGATTCTCCAAAACATTTATCTATTAGTTTTAATGATTTGAAAAAAAGTTGAGTTAATCATGGATATTTTAAGGGAAATACATGTATTTGCCTGTATTCTTTGTGACATGCTTCTTTCAAAAGCTAAAACCTGGTCTTGATAATATTGTTGTTTATTGGTTTCAATGTTTAGATTTAAGGAATGTTAGCGGATTTAGGAGCAACAAATTGATAACTAGGTAAGAGTGGGCTTACATTTTGTGCAAAACCAGTTAAGTCTTAAGAAAACTTTAGATGGGAAGAGTACTCAGATCCCAAAAGAACAGCTTCAATGAAATATTAGCTATTACAATTAAATCATGGGAGATAACAGTTTTGGACAGTCCTGATTATTGATATCCTATTTTATTTTTATGTATTTCATAGTTTTGACTTAATCTGCATGATCACTTGAAGCAACATTTCATCACTGAAAAACTTCCTTTACAAGATTCAACATGAATTCAAAACACATTACTGATATTAAACAGAATTTTCCACATCTTCAAATAGTTAAATATGACTACAAAAAAATAAATGGATTCGAGCATGAAAGAGTTCCAAACCAATAAGCAATGAAACATTTTTTCTTCACTGGAGCAGAAATCACAAACTAATGAAATTGGAAAATAAATCCTTATTTTTTGCAGCTATTGTGATTGGTACAGGTAACATATGTGTACACACATACAGTATTTATTCAATCAAATTATGTTATTAAACAATATATTATTACCACTGAATATATCTTTATATTATCCAGTATTATGTCTACAAAGTCACAACAATCAATGTAGTTACGGAAAGGTTAATCTAAAGAAAAGTATTAAGTTTTAAACTACATGGCAAGTGTAAAGCAATGTTAAACATGACAAATCTTAGACGGTTTAAACATTTAATGTACATCTTGCCTTTCAAGCACAGAGGAAATGTTTCAACAGACATTAACTTTGTGTTTTTCATGAGAAAAAATCTTTCTGAGGTGTGTACGGATTTGTTCCACCTTTAATCCATATATTATTGGATTGAAGAGTGGGTGATACAGAACCACCTGTAAAGTCATTATGAAACGTGCAGTCTTGTCTAGGTCAATTTTCAGTCGGGCTATAACAATATCATATGAACACAAGCAAGAGAAGCTGATCAGAACCAGCAGGTGAGGGGAACAGGTCTTTGCAGCTTTTTTCCTCATATTCACAGAGCTTCTGTAGGATATTATCAGTATTTTGGTGTAAGTAAAAAATATGAAAAGCATGGGTAGAAATATTGTGTTAAGTACAATAAACACACCATATACAACATATGAAGCTCTCGAATCCATACAAAAAACTTGGGAAATTGCGTTATTACAGAAAATCCCATTCAAAGTTAAATGACACACTTTGTAACTCTTACTGATAAAAAGCGAGGGCACAAGCTGGCAGGCAGGTAAAACCCAAGCTAAAATCAGCAAAATAATCACATTTCTGTTTCCCATAATAATGTCATACTGTAGCGGTTTACATATTGACACGTACCTGTCATAAGCCATGGCTGACAGAAGTAAGAACTCAGCTCCACATAGAGAGTAATAGGTAAAACTCTGCAAACTGCATAAAGATAAAGATGTGATCTGCTTCTCAGATAAAAAGTCTACCAAAAGTTTTGGGTAGATGACAGTACTGAAAAGAAGTGAATTGAAAAGCAAAGCTGCGATAAAAATGTACATAGGCTTATGGAGCCTTTTCTGAACCCAGATGAGAATAAAGATGGTTGAGTTACTACAGATTATTAGAACATATACAATAAACATGATCGTAAAATAGAGAAACCTATATTTGTGCAGCTCTACGTGCCCACCAAAGGTTATATATGTAGCATTCAGCTCATCAGTCAGTGGATCCATAACTCAATTTAAAGTAAAAAGAAAATAGTGTCTTGTAAAAACAATTTACATAAAGAGATGTGTTTGGGAGGGCACCCTGAAAGGCACAAGTTAGAGTATGTGATTTAGTATTTATCTGACTTTGTCCCTCCTCTGAGGATCTCATTAAAGTGTTGACAAATCAAATGACAAAAGGTTATAGCCTGGAGGCTTGAGACTCGTTGGTTTCAGAATTTATGAACTTTATTTTTCTCAAATTTCATTCATATGTGGGTAACTGAGGAATATTTCTCATAATTAGCTGTGATGTATTTAAGATAAGATACATCAAAACAGTGACTGATATTTGTTTTCCATGAAACCCTTCAGTTTTGTTTCAAGTTTTGCAAGCACTATCAAAAGTATGAACGGACAAATGGTGCAAGGAATAATTTTGTTTCAAGTCTGCTTAGCTGCTCTTAGTTGCAGTTGTTGCTCAGCTGAGTTTAACTGCATTTCTGCCCACAGTGCCCTATTTCACCTTAAAATGTAACTTTTCTGACTTAACCGAATGGTGTCTTCAAAAGCATTCTTTTCCCATTTCCCACTGAGCAGATTTCACTGGGTCTGGTTTAACATCAGAGATGTTGGCAGTTGTGTGTTGTCAAGAGATGTTGTTTCTAGTCACAGGCCAGTATAAGGCTATTTATTTTTTTCCATGTCCTGTCTGGCAATGCAGCATTAAGAACTGCCGTCTTAATACCAAAGAGAGCCCATTAGATTTTACTTTTACAAGTGGGGCATTACTGATTTTGCCCTAGTGCTCCGCTTGATTATATATGAAAAAGCTTTATTAGATTTTATTCTGGGACTTTTTCATGTTGAGTGGACACAGAAACGGGAAGGTAGAAGTGAGAAAAAGTGATTAAAATAGAAGGAAAGGGAGCTAGCAATATAACATCCTCTGAGTCTGCTTCTACACCTGCAAAGAGATATATAAAAAGAACAGTAAAACAAACCAGTAAAAGTCTTACAGGTACAAACAACTCTCTCCCCCCAAAGACTTTGTTAGTTCATGAATTTGTCATGATTTCGGCACTGTTGTCTGGACTTAATTCTCTATTATACACCTGCTTAGCTCCGCCTATTTCACATTACCACAGATTTGTTCCACCTGCTTCCACTAGTATATAACCAGCTCTAAGACCAGACAACAGTGCCAGTTTATTTCGTCAGCCTTTTGATCGACTTATTCCAGCATTCTGTTTCCTGACTACCTGATCGTGACCTGTTCTGTCCTCCGACTTCCGAGCTAACCTAGCCCCACCTGATCCGTGTACCCGACCTGTCTTTAGACACCGACCGACCTGAGTTTCTGCCTGTTGCTTGCCCGACCGTGTACCGAACCCTGATCTGCGACCTGACTACGATTTGGATTATCCTTTTGTACTTCATCGGCTCTCTGACCTCCCGGTTCTGACCCTCTGCCTGTCCACCGACCTTCGACTCTGCTACACAGACCCTCGAGGCTTCACATCGTGCCGCGTCTGGCGGGCTGCTCATCAGCTGGAATCTCGTCCCGTCCCCGGATCCACACTGGACATAATCACCTTTATCACCCAGTGTGAGATCCACTTTGAGCTCCAACCATCAGTTTATCCAACTGATCGGTCAAAAGTGGCTTATGTCATCTCGCTGTTGTCAGGAAAGGCTAAGATTTGGGGGACATCTGAATGGCAGAATAACCAGGCTCTCTGTTATTCTTATCGGGCTTTTTTTCAAGAACTTGTCAGGGTTTTTTGTCCGGTTCTTCCCAGTCGAGAGGCTTCTAGAGGGCTTAAGGCGCTTAAGCAGGGTGGACGATCAGTGGCTTAGTATATCATTGACTTTCATTTACTGTCTTCAGAGAGCACCTGGAATGAGGATGCTCTCATGGACACTTTCATTGGAGGACTCAATGAAAAGATTAAAGATGTGCTCTCTACCCGCGAGTTCCCTTTGACCCTGAGACAGCTCGAGGAGATGGCCACCCAGATTGACCTTCGGTTGACGGATCGTCGCAGAGAACGAGGAGCACCGATGTCTGCTAGTCCTCAACCGAGGTCCGACACATCTTCAGCTTCTGCTCCCGCTCATATACTGGATCCAGAGCCGATGCAACTGGGACGTACCCGGCTGACACCACAGGAGAGAAGCAGACGTCACCAGCTGAACCTCTGTCTCTACTGTGGCGGAGAGGGTCATCGCGTCAGCTCCTGCTCTCTAAAAGGTACAAGCTCTGTAGAGAAGAGGGAGACTCTGTTGAGTCGCACCAGACTTTCCATCTCTCCTGAACTCCTTTTTCCAGTAACTCTCTCGTTCAGTTCCAAGAGACACAAGTTTACAGCATTTGTGGACTTGGGGACAGATACCAAGTTCATGGATGATTGTCTGGCTAGGTGACTGGGAATTAGGCTTCTTCCATCGCCAGCCTCTCGTAGGGTTTTAGCTCTAGATGGTCACCAACTGAATCAGTCATCGCTCGTTTCTGAACCTGCAGAGTTTTTGGTGGGGGGTAATCATTACGAAAAGTTATCTTTCTTAATAATCGATTCACCTCAGGTTCCTATTATACTAGGTTCTACATGGTTGCGCAAGCACAACCCTCACATTGACTGGCAGAGGTTGGAAGTTTTTGGGTGGGCACCTGCCTGTTCAGGTTCTTGTTTACGCTCCGCTCAGCAGGATCATACACCTGAGAACGAGATTGAAGAGGTTTATCCGGACCTCTCTAAGGTCCCAGAAGTTTATCATGACTTGAGGGAGGTGTTTAACAAATGTAGGGCCACTGCGTTACCTGCTCATCGGCCATATGATTGCGCCATTGATTTGCGACCTGGTACTACACCTCCCAGGGGGAGGTTGTACTCGCTGTCGGCTCCTGAGTCCCAGGCCGTGCAGAGATACATTTCTGATTCCCTTAAGGCAGGGATTATCCGTCCTTCTTCCTCCCCAGCTGGGGCAGGCTTCTTTTTTGTTGGTAAGAAGGATGGTTCCCTTAGACCCTGCATTGATTACAGGGGACTCAACGAAATAACGATAAAGAATCGTCATCCTATCCCCCTCATAAATTCAGCCTTCGAGCAGATTCAGGGAGCTAGGGTGTTCACTAAGCTCGACCTCCGTAACCCTTATCATTTAGTACGCATTCGGGAGGGAGATGAATGGAAGACAGCTTTTAACACTCCGACAGGTCATTATGAGTACTTAGTGATGCCATTTGGGCTCACTAACGCGCCTGCAGTCTTCCAACACCTCGTGAATGAGGTGCTCATGAACATGGTGGGACAGTTTGTGTTTGTTTACTAAGATGATATCATTATTTACTCCCGTGATTTGGATTCCCACAAGAAGCATGTCAGGGCAGTTTTGTTATGTCTTCTGCAGAATCAGTTATTTGTCAAGGCCGAAAAGTGTGAGTTTCATGTCTCTACCATGACTTTTTTGGGTTTTGTCGTTTCCCCGGATAAGATTGCTATGGACTCCACTAAGGTGAGCGCAGTGACTGACTGGTCTGTCCCAAGGGACAGAAAACAGCTACAGAGGTTTTTGGGGTTTGCTAACTTTTATCGCCGTTTTATCAGAACCTACAACCAGGTAGCTGCTCCTCTGCATGCACTCACCTCTTCCAAAGTAAGGTTCTGTTGGAACGAGCAGGCAGACAAAGCGTTCCATAAACTGAAGAAATTATTTACTTCAGCGCCTATTCTTATCTCGCCTGACCCTGAGAAGCAGTTCACTGTTGAGGTGGATGCTTCTAGTACTGGAGTTGGGGCTATCCTTAGCCAGGAGGCTAAGGATGGTAAGATGCATCCATGTGCCTTCTTCTCCATGGGACTTTCAAAAGCCGAGAGGAACTATGACGTGGGGGACCGGGAACTGCTAGCTGTTAAGCTAGCCCTTGAGGAGTGGAGACATTGGCTAGAGGGGGCCAAGTTTCCATTCCTGGTCTGGACGGATCATAAGAACTTAGAGTACTTGAAGTCAGCTAAGAGACTAAATCCCAGGCAAGCGAGGTGGGCTCTTTTCTTTGGACGCTTTAATTTTTCTTTGTCTTACAGGCCCGGGACAAAGAATGTAAAGCCTGACGCACTTTCTCGGATGTTTGAGGTGGACGAGGAGAGATCCAGTGGGGCAGAGGAGTTTATTTTGCACGAGTCTATAAGATGTGCTATTACTATGATAGATTTGGAGAGAGAAGTTAGAGGGGCTCTTTGTAACCTCCAGCCTCCGGAAACCTGCCCTAGAAATAAGTTGTTTGTTCCTGACGGTCTTAGAGGAAAGGTGTTAGAGTTTTGTCATGGATCCCATCTGTTCTGTCATCCTGGTGTTACCCGAACTATCAAATCTATCCAAACACAGTTTTGGTGGCCTTCTCTGTCGGCCGATGCACGGGAGTTTGTGGCAGCATGCCTACAGTGCAATCGGGCGAAGACCTCTAGAAGACCCCAATCCGGCTTGTTAAGACCCTTACCTGTGCCGTCCCGACCATGGTCCAATATTGCCATGGATTTTATTACGGGTTTGCCCAGTTCCAACGGTAATACAGTCATCCTCACGATCATTGACAGATTTTCCAAAATGGTTCATCTTGTGCCACTACCAAACTCCCGTCCGCTAAGGAGATGGGGGGATCCTGGCCCGAGAGGTTTTTCGGCTTCATGGTCTCCCGACAGACATCGTCTCCGACAGGGGTCCCCAGTTTGTAGCTCGTTATTGGAGAGAATTCTGTGCCATGCTGGGGATCTCTGTCAGTCTGTCATCGGGATTCCACCCCCAGACGGACGGGCAGACAGAGAGGGCCAACCAGGAAGTAGAGACGAAACTGCGTATTCTGTGTGAGTCAGATCCCACTAAGTGGGCCGGTCATCTGCCTTGGGTGGAACATGCTTTAAATTCCATTCCCTCCAGCGCTACTGGGCTCTCTCCGTTCTATATTGTTTTTGGGTTTCAGCCACCGGTGTTCTCCCTTCAGGAGAGAGATTCTAAAGTTCCTTCGGCCCGATTATCTGCTCTGAGGTGCCAGCGAGCCTGGAGGAGGGCTAGAAGGACTATCCTTAGAACAGTGGCGAGCCAGACTAAAACTGCTAATCGCCGGAGGATTCCGGCACCTGAGTACAGGGAAGGTCAGAAGGTCTGGCTCTCCACCAAGGATCTGCCACTTAGAGTGGAGAGTAAAAAGCTGGCACCTCGGTTCATCGGGCCATTCCCTATTTCCAAGGTAGTGAACCAGGTGGCCGTCCGCCTCCAGCTTCCTCGTGCCATGAGAATTCACCCAACTTTTCATGTGTCCCGGGTTAAACCTGTATTGACAGGTTTAACCTCCGCCTATGTCCCATTACCACAGATTTGTTCCACCTGCTTCCACTAGTATATAACCAGCTCTAAGACCAGACAACAGTGCCAGTTTATTTCGTCAGCCTTTTGATCGACTTATTCCAGCATTCTGTTTCCTGACTACCTGATCGTGACATGTTCTGTCCTCCGACTTCCGAGCTAACCTAGCCCCACCTGATCAGTGTACCCGACCTGTCTTTAGACACCCGACCGACCTGAGTTTCTGCCTGTTGCTTGCCCGACCGTGTACCGAACCCTGAACTGCGACCTGACTACGATTTGGATTATCCTTTTGTACTTCATCGGCTCTCTGACCTCCCGGTTCCGACCCTCTGCCTGTCCACCGACCTTCGACTCTGCTACACAGACCCTCGAGGCTTCACATCGTGCCGCGTCTGGCGGGCTGCTCATCAGCTGGAATCTCGTCCCGTCCCCGGATCCACACTGGACATAAGGACCAGGTTAGTGACCCACCCAATCGTGTCTAGTCATATTCAGACTGACGAGGTCACTAACCTGTTGTCTCTCCCCGCAGAGGATCCAGCTGCTAGCGCTGACGTCGGTCACTTCCGGTCTTTCTTAAAATAAACTGTTTGTCGCCTCGAATACTGGGTCCTTCTGTTCTATTCGTAACAGAATTGATTTTGGATAATCAGATTGATTTATTTTGTCTCACAGAAACCTGCCTACAATAGGACTATGTTGGTATAAATGAATCAACTCCTTCTAATTATTTAAATTTCTACATTTCCAGAACTACGGGACGAGGAGGATTCAGTCTGATTTATTACTTAATCCCAGGCCAATTAATAAGTACAATTCTTTTGAACATTTAACCCTCAGTTTGCCTCATCCAAACTGCAATGCAATAAAACTTCTTCTGTTTGTTGTTTCGTATAGTTCACCAGTCCCTTACTCTCAGTTTTTAGATCAGTTCTCAGACTTCTAATCTGATTTAGTGTTAAACAGTGACACGGTTATTATAGTGGGGGATTTTAACGTTCATGTTCACACTGAATGTGATAACCTTAATGTAGTCTTTATTACTATCCTAGATTCATTTGGTTTTGCTGAAAATGTGCATAAACTGACATACTCTTGCTTTCATACGTTGGACCTTCTGCTGACATACAGTATCATATTGATTGTGAAGAATTAACAGTATTTCCTCACGACCCTGTCCTACCTGACCCTTTTTAATAACCTTTCAGTTCAATTTAACTGAATTCTCCACCCCCAAAAGAAAGTTTAATTTTAGTAGACCTTGGTCAGAAAATGCTGTATCAAACTTTAAAGAGTCTGTCCCCCTTTTAATATCATCAGTATCACAGAAATGCCCTGCAGATGGCAGCAATGTTTCTTCTTCATATTCACAAATTGACACTTTTGTTGACTGTGTTACTTCCTTGTTGGGTTTTGCATTAGACAATGCAGCTCCTTTGAAAAAGAAGGTGATTATTCACAGGAAGCTGGCTCCCTGGTTTAATTTAGTGCTGTTTTCTTTGAAACACTACGTTAGGAAATAGGAGAGAAAGTGGCACTCAACACATCTAGAGGAATCCTAACTAATCTGGAAAAACAGTCTACTGTTGTATAAAAAGACCCTTCACAGAGTTAGAGCAGCATATTTTTCATCATTAGTGGAGGACAATAAAAATAATCCTAATTTTCTCTTTAGTACAGTTGCCAAACTTACCCAGAGTCATAGCTCTGTTGGTCCACACATTCCCTTAGCTCTCCAGCAGTAATGACTTTATGAGATTCTTCATAAATAGAATTGATTCCATTAAAATATAAATAATTGGCATCCTCTCAAATATGATTACATCGTCCTCAGTAAGTGAGGCAGCATTGGAGGAAGCTTTAAAACCTGATTTGTGTTTGAACTGTTTAGACCAGGGGTGTCAAACACACGGCCCGCGGGCCGGGCCAAACAATTTAGTCCGGCCCGGTGGCTAAATGCATTATCATTATTCAATAATGATTTTTTTCCCCCAATGTCCTGTGTGGCAATGTGGCAATAAGAATTGTTGTCTTAATGCCAAAAAGAGCTCATCAGATTTGACTTTCACAAGTGGAGCAGTACGGCTTTTGCCATAGTGCGCCGCTTGATTTATGAATGTGAATAGTTTTATTATGATTCATGCGGGGAATATCTCAAATGATATGGACACTACAATGGGAAAGTAGGAGAGGGAAGGAAGAACAAGAAGAAAAAAGAAAAGGTGAAAGAAAGAGGAGATAAAAGGAAGAGAATGATAAAACAATTATTGAAAAAAACATGTACTTCGTGTAATTGAAACTCTGCAGTTCCTACATTGTCCACGAGGGACGCTGTGTTTATATCATAAGATGGTAGCACTGAGCTTCAGATGTTGAAAATTGCTTTTAAATCATTTCTTAATTTTTATCTTTTTGATGTATTTTGTCATGCAGGACAGTGTTTTTAAGTTCCAAAAAAATGTGAATAAATGTTTTTCAACATTGTACAATCACTGTGATCAGTTGTTATGCAAAATGCACTTAAGTAAATGTTTAACTGAGTAAAAGTATTGTTGAAATTGCACATACTTGTCTTAAAAACGCTGAGGTTATTCATAATATAGTGTGTAAAAGTGAAATTCATTTAATATAAAAATCAACAACAAGTCCACTTTTATTAGTTCTATTTAATCTTGCAATGAGTTTATTCCTGTGGCCCTCTTGAGATCAGATTAAGCTGAATGCGGCCCCTAAACCAAAATGAGTTTGACACTCCTGGTTTAGACGTAGTACAGCTTTCTCAGTTATCTAAAATATCAGCTTCATCTAAACATTCTACCTGTACGTTAGACCCATTCCCAACCAGTGTTGAGCACGTTACTTTGAAAAAGTAATTAATTATAGTTACTAGTTACTTCTCCCAAAAAGTAACTGAGTTACTAACTGAGTTACTCAACTATAAAAGTAACTAGTTACCAGTAAACATAACTATTGCGTTACTTTTTCGTTTCTGGGTTTTTTATTTCTTTTTACAACTTTTTTGCTGCTATGTCCTTTCAATGCACCCCCCCCCCCACACACACACACACACACATATATATACACTCCCCCTTTTGTGTTGAACACTGAAGTGTGGTGAAAACAGCTTTAATTCTCCATCACATAACTTTAATATCGCACATGCATTGACGTTTTCAACAATTCTCTTTTGCGGTTTTCAGCAGCAACGGCGTTGTTTCTTATGGTTTAATATTGTCCATATGGCTTATTTAAAGATTTCTAATTCTACTCTCAGTTACATGCGCACTTCCAAGCTTATTCTATGTCATTGCTATGGTGAATCACGTTCACTTGCGTTCCAGTGATCGTGCTTTTTTTCATGCTCATGTTCAATGGTTGATCTGGTGCTGTGTTTAGTTACCTGACTGATATCATCTGTTCTGAAATCGGAAATGCTGAGTATGCCAAAGGGAGGAAGAACTACTCAGAGTAGCAGCTTTCTACTCAGTGTAGATCAGCCGTTTTTTCTGAAACGATGCTCAGAACAAAGACGCACAGTGCAACCTGCCCAACCATAAAGGCGTCTGCCCAAGCCATCCATCAGTGGTGCGCTCCAATCAGCACCTGGCGCTCACAGAGCAGGGCCGTGGTGCACCATCACACCAGAGTTGCAAAATGGTTAAAAAAACTTGGTTTATTATTATTTTGTTTACATTTCCGCTTGGATTTTATTTACTGCGCAGCATAGCTTTGCTGTGCGCACAGTTCAGAGGGAACAGAAACAGTCTGGCGCGTCAGTCAGTTCAAAACAGTTCCTGTATCTGTCACGTAGCGCATACGCGCATCGACACAGGTTTTACTCTACGAGCTTGACTCATGCGCCGACGCATCGCTGTTGCCGGACCCATCATTACTGAGAGGTTATCTCATCCTCCCTTCTCTCATGACAACATGCTCACGACTCCTATCATGATGTGAAAAAAAAAGTTCATTGTGCGACTTGAGTAACGTGCAGTAACGAGGTGTCGGCAATGATAACGGCGTTATAGTGACAAAGTAATTAGTTAGATTACTTGTTACTGAAAAAAGTAACGCCGTTAGTAACGCCGTTAGTAACACCGTTTATTTCAACGCCGTTATTCCCATCACTGATCCCAAACAATTTATATAAAGAAGTATTCCCTTTGATCAATGCCCCTATTTTAGACATGATTATTCTATCCTTGGTAAATGGATATTTACCACAGACTTTTAAAGTAACTGTTATTAAACCTTCACTTAAGAAATCCTCTCTTGGTCAAGATGACTTAATAAATTACAGACCTATTCTAATCTTCTTTTCCTATCTAAAATTATTAAGAAAGTAGTTGCTAATCAACTATGTGAACACTTACAAAGTACTGACCTATTATTCAGTCAGGCTCCAAGGCTCACCGTAGCTGATGATATTCTCATGTCTTCAGACTTGTGCCTGTACTTCCCCTGTTACATCCTGGTGCTGCATTTGAAACAGTTGATCACAATATTAGCCATGGGAGGGAGCATTCAGGCCACCGTGTGGGTTCACGCACTGCCGGCCGCCGCAGAAGCTGTCACGCATTTTCCCCACCCGTCCACCGGGCGATACACTCGAATGCATTGGGCGTTGGGCATGCGTTGAGTCATGGCTCCCCCATGACTCACAAAAAATCTGGTGCAGATCGGTCGATGCAGCGAGGAGATACAGTCGTTGAATAATAATAATAATAATAATGCATTTGGCCACCGGGCAGGACTAAATCGTTTGGCCAGCATTCACAGACTCGCTCCGTCCTTTCAGGCAAAAGCCTGAAGGGACGGTATCTGGACGGTATCTGGATGGTATCTGGCAATCTGATACCATCAACCATCAACTTACTCTTAAAACGATCTTGTAATACGTTATCTAAAGAAGAAAAATGTCGAGAACACGTCGTTTGCTCTGTTTGCGTCTGCCACTGTGCTCACCTTCTGCCTTCCAAAAACCCGGATGAAAACAATAGCAGTGAACTGGTTCATAAGGATATTTGGATTGAGCTTGAGTCAGATGAAAATTTATTACCACCTATCACTGGGTCGTTAGAAGTCGTTAGAAGCTATTGGTTGGTGTGAATGAAGTACTTGGTTACCTTAATCATGACGAGATGTCCTGATTACATCGAAGAGTCTCCCGTATCAAAGATGGGGGCCTAGTCCACTACACCACAGAGGACCCATCCTCATAGGCTCATTGCTCCTGGCTGAATTATGCTGTTTAGTTTCATGTCATATCAAAACAAGCCAAGCCATTTCTTTTCCATACCTGTTTGCTGCAATGCAGTTTTTTTGTAGGTCTGCTTTAATAAGTATGCATTTTTTCAATCATTATTAAACTGTTCAACACTGTGCTGTTTCTGCCTGCCTGTTTGCACTTGGGTCCACACTCCAAGAAACACATTCTTAACAGTCCCATTATTTTTGCCACTATGCAGCCCCTTCAGTTCTCCCATGAGTGTAACAGCCACATTAATTCTTCAGGAAAGCAGGAAATCTGTTTCTTTTCAGAACCCCCAAATATGTTGAATTGATTCTCCAAAACATTTATCTATTAGTTTTAATGATTTGAAAAAAAGTTGAGTTAATCATGGATATTTTAAGGCAAATACATGTATTTGCCTGTATTCTTTGTGACGTGCTTCTTTCAAAAGCTAAAACCTGGTCTTGATAATATTGTTGTTTATTGGTTTCAATGTTTAGAATTAAGGAATGCTAGCGGATTTAGGAGCAACAAATTGATAACTAGGTAAGAGTGGGCTTAAATTTAGTGCAAAACCAGTTAAGTCTTAAGAAAACTTTAGATAGGAAGAGTACTCAGATCCCTAAAGAACAGCTTCAATGAAATATTAGCTATTACAATTAAATCATGGGAGGTAACAGAGATTTTAACAGTCCTGATTATTGATATCCTATTTTATTTTTATGTATTTCATAGTTTTGACTTAATCTGCATGATCACTTGAAGCAACATTTCATCACTGAAAAACTTCCTTTACAAGATTCAACATGAATTCAAAACACATTACTGATATTAAACAGAATTTTCCACATCTTCAAATAGTTAAACATGACTACAAAAAATAAATGGATTCGAGCATGAAAGAGTTCCAAACCAATAAGCAATGAAATATTTTTTCTTCACTGGAGCAGAAATCACAAACTAATGAAATTGGAAAATAAATCCTCATTTTTTGCAGCTATTGTGATCGGTACAGGTAACATATGTGTACACACGTACAGTATTTATTCAATCAAATTATGTTATTAAACAATATATTATTACCACTGAATATATCTTTATATTATCCAGTATTATGTCTACAAACTCACAACAATCAATGTAGTTACAGAAAGGTTAATCTAAAGAAAAGTATTAAGTTTTAAACTACATGGCAAGTGTAAAGCAATGTTAAACATGACAAATCTTAGACGGTTTAAACATTTAATGTACATCTTGCCTTTCAAACACAGAGGAAATTTTTCAACAGACATTAACTTTGTGTTTTTGATGAGAAAAAAATCTTTCTCAAGTGTGTGCGGATTTGTTCCACCTTTAAACCATATATTATTGGATTGAAGAGTGGGTGATACAGAACCACCTGTAAAGTCATTATGAAACGTGCAGTCTTGTCTAGGTCAATTTGCAGTCGGGCTATAACAATATCATATGAACACAAGCAAGAGAAGCTGATCAGAACCAGCAGGTGAGGGGAACAGGTCTTTGCAGCTTTTTTCCTCATATTCACAGAGCTTCTGTAGGATATTATCAGTATTTTGGTGTAAGTAAAAAATATGAAAAGCATGGGTAGAAATATTGTGTTAAGTACAATAAACACACCATATACAACATATGAAGCTCTTGAATCCATACAAAAAACTTGGGAACTTGCGTTATTACAGAAAATCCCATTCAAAGTTAAATGACACACTTTGTAATTCTTACTGATAAAAAGCGAGGGCACAAGCTGGCAGGCAGGTAAAAGCCAAGCTAAAATCAGCAAAATAATCACATTTCTGTTTCCCATAATAATGTCATACTGTAGCGGTTTACATATTGACACATACCTGTCGTAAGCCATGGCTGACAGAAGTAAGAACTCAGCTCCACATAGAGAGTAATAGGTAAAACTCTGCAAACTGCATAAAGATAAAGATGTGATCTGCTTCTCGGATAAAAAGTCTACCAAAAGTTTTGGGTAGATGAGAGTACTGAAAAGAAGTGAATTGAAAAGCAAAGCTGCGATAAAAATGTACATAGGCTTATGGAGCCTTTTCTGAACCCAGATGAGAATAAAGATGGTTGAGTTACTGCAGATTATTAGAACATATACAATAAACATGATCGTAAAATAGAGAAACCTATATTTGTGCAGCTCTACGTGCCCACCAAAGGTTATATATGTAGCATTCAGCTCATCAGTCACTGGATCCATAACTCAATTTAAAGTAAAAAGAAAATAGTGTCTTGTAAAAACAATTTACATAAAGAGATGTGTTTGGGAGGGCACCCTGAAAGGCACAAGTTAGAGTATGTGATTTAGTATTTATCTGACTTTGTCCCTCCTCTGAGGATCTCATTAAAGTGTTGACAAATCAAATGACAAAAGGTTATAGCCTGGAAGCTTGAGACTCATTGGCTTCAGAATTTGTGAACTTTATTTTTCTCAAATTTCAATCATATGTGGATAACTAAGGAATATTTCTCATAATTAGCTGTGAGGTAACCAACACTTCTGGTTAACTGTATTCCATAATTAAGTTCCAAACGAAAAAAACAAAAACCTTTATCCCAGTTCCAATCATTTCTAACAACCCTGAGATATTTTTCGTTTAAGCCATGTTAATAGCTCTGTGTTTTAATGTAATTTTGGCCGAACATTTAATGTGTGAAAAAACTTTGTTATTGAAGTCTCTCTTTTCCTCCTTTAGCTTTTAGTTAACATATTTCATGCTTAAAAATGCATTTGAATTTGGAGCTGCTGTCTACCAAAAGAAATTAACATTTTTGAAACCATGATATTTATAATTTGAACTGAATTACTTCACACAAACGAATGTTTAGTTACATACGATACATACATACATACATACATACATACATACATACATACATACATACATACATACATACATACATACAGTTACGTACAAACGATGACATTCAGACAAACAAACACACGCAGGCCTTTGTTTTCGTTCTATTTTACACCGAATAGTTGTTCATGTTTAAAATGTATCGGCTGCCAAAATACATATTTTTATTTGTTATTCAATGCCCCTCTGTTACCACAGATGGGGAGGGGGGGTTAGTCAAACCCTAACGACGATCATGGCAGTGTCTTTCAAAATGCCCTGGCCAACCACATGCCCAGCACAGGGGAGCAACGTACTCTTGCCAATTTTGGGGGCCTCTGATTGGTCAGGCAAGGCATATCATAACTCGCAACCATTCTGTCCATGCCTTCCTTAACATCCTCTGTATGGCCATTTATAATCGGCTGTTTAAACAGTTCACGCAGCGTGCCTGATAACGGGCAAGAGCCTGTCTGCTCTTCCTATACTTTCAACATTCTGTCCACATATGCTGAAGCTGTCTCCCCTACATAACGTTTAGTGTCATTTAGAAAGACTAGAATCCGTCCTCACTGGATAAAACGTCCTAAGTGTACTCCAAAGTGGCCGTGCCACCGGAGCCAAAGGAGCAGCTGCTCCTAGTTCATCAGTTCTAGCAGAAACTTCAACCGCATGTACCTCATGTGGTTCCAGGTATGCTGATAAGTCAGTCCAATACATGCCTGCTCAAAATCTTCAAAAATACTTTGAACCAAAGGTGCGCCCCTTCTCTTGGATCAGGGAGCATGTTCCTCAGCTGAACACCGTCAGCACCTGATAGAGGGTTGTAAGCAACTGCATGCACCTGTCCTGTAGCACCGCGAGTCTGAAACAATGGCAGTTGCACACTTTGTTTTGCTGCAGGTAGAGAAGGATCAGCTTCGTCAGCACACAGATTATATATGGGGCCTGCTGCGTCTGGACGCTGGGAGTAGGCCTTCTTTTCCTGTTTTAACATGTTTTGATGATATATATTGTACCCGGCACCCTTACTAGCCCCAGATTGTGCTAAATTGGCAGCACTGTCAACAAACACGACAGGTGACATATCATATTCTTGCTGTGCTGTAGCTCCATGATCTGAAAGTACTTCCGGTGCTGCCCGCCCTCCTTTAACCCTGCATCTATGTCCTGTGTTTGTTGGAATTTTTCCCTTGTTCTTTCCAGGTCCCTTTGATGTTTTTCAAGCTGTAGCTGCAATTCTTAACATTTCCTCTCTATTTCTTTCAAATCCTGTCCAAATCCTGTCCAGTCCGGTGTCGCCTTATCGCCCTTTTCTGCCCTGTAATCGCGTATCTTGTAGCACGTGTCATCGGTTTTCATAACATCTGTGTCATCTGATTCTGTAGTTTTAAGAGCATGTCTTACCACTTGTTCTATAGCATCCCGTTGCTGGTCTTGTTTGTATTTATCTAACCTATTTTCTCCATGTATCGGTCTTATGTCACAGCTTATCAGTCCCCCACATAATTCCATAACAGGCATCTGCACAGAGGGGTCTGATGAAGTCACTACACTCTAGGCCTTGGATAACAGTTCTCTAATATCACCACACAGATTGTTTTGCATAACAGCGGCTGCACCAGAAACAGACATGTCCGGGATGAAGGGAGGAGGAGTGTACTTACCCTCTTTTTTGAAAGATGATGATTCACTCACCCCCTGCAGACTTTCACTCTCTTGTTGTTTGTCGAAGCCTGAGAAGTAGATGCCGAAATAAAGTTTGGTTAGTTTTATCGAGTCTGTTATTTTGATTTCCTCTTCTTGGCATTCGTCCAAAGCAAACTTGCCAGCACCAGCCGATTTTACCTGTGCTCTGCCTAGTCTATATTTTAACATTTCTAATTAGTGAGTACGCATCAGAGCTTCTGGTGGTGGGCTGTCTGTATCACCGAAAACCCCGTCACCCCTCATTTTTTCGCACCACTTATCAAACTGTTTTAGATTATGTTCAGCTTCTTTGTGTGGAAAGCTTGCCACTGTGCTCCCCTGTCCTGTCTCCAGCAGTGCTCTTAAGGAGCACCCCTGGAGCTCATTTACTACTGGATTCTCAGCCATTCCAGCACTCACACATTTTGGCCAACCGGCCGGTACAGCACCTGGAACCCGGTCCAATGAGAGCTTATTTTTTTTATCTCTCAGACACAAAAACTTATTATGTTCCTATATATATTATGGTGATTCACACTTTAGTTTACAATGAGCTGGTGTACTTTTAGGTTATACGTGCCCCTTTGCTTGTCACTTCCACCAGGTCACTGTTTATAAAATGTCACACATTCACACACATACACACCCTTTGTGGCCAAGCTCTAAGAAACTCTGTTTGTACGTACCTTCTTTCATGTATCTTCCCTGTGTGTGGGTTAGCTGCTTTTAAGTTTCTTTAAGAGAAACTATGGTGGCCATTAAAACCAAAAACCCTATCCGGCTGGCTCCTTTTCAGAATCATTTAGGATGACTACAGGCCTTCAAACCTTAAGGCGGCTCGACGCGCATGTTTTTCCGAAAATGTAAGCTTTTTTTATTCCGCGAAGAGTTTGATGTTCACTTCCACACAATAAGGGGCTCTAAAACCCTTTTCCAGATCCATCCCTTCCAGGAAGCAAAAGACACTGGAGATATTTAAAATGGAATCTCCTTACCTTCTGTACGGCCGTCATTCCGGAAGATGTGAATTTTTCTTCCGGAATGACGTCCTGGCCGGAAAAAACGGAATGTGGTATGTTGCCTTTTGGGTCCGGGGCAGAAACACCAGTTTGTTAAGAGCTACCGCACCCTGTTGCCATTGAAACACCCTCAGTGGACCCAGCCCGTTTTACCCTTTAGGTGACCTCCACCTTCTTATTACTTTGGATGTAAGACGCATGAAAAAGAAAAGTATACTTCAAGTTATATTTTATCTACTAAAGACAGAGAAACAGTTACAGACACATCAGCGCTGATGGGTACTTGATCGGCATGAAGCCCCGATTGCTCATCACACAAACATTATATAGGGATCTAGGTACACACCCATACAAGGGCTGTACGCTTCCAAACTGTGTCATCAGTAGAGAAACAGTGGCACCTCCGGGACACTATCTGGTAGATTTGAGTCATCTCCTTGTGTCCGGTGCTGTCTAAGTGTGGCAGGCTGTTTGGGGTTAAGCAGTTTGTTCCACTAGACCCAGTTGATATCTTAACACTGCTTCTCTGTGTAGGCCATTGTTAGGATATCAACAAGGTCAAGTGGAACGAGCTGTTTATCCCAGAACTGCATGGCACACTTAGATGGCACTGACCCAAAAGATTGGCACATATCTATCAGATACCACCAGTGTAAATAGTTTGGAATTGTACGCAGTTACCTAAAAGGTTTGAGGATAATTGTTTGCAAACGTGTCGATAATCGATAAGGATTTGGGATTTGCGTGCGGTCACAGAGGTGAAAGTCCGGGAAGTTTTGGCCAAACTTCTGAAAATATTGTGAACCTTGAGAATATTGGGTTTAGAGGTCCCTTGTTAGGCACAGAGGAAAATACGTCTTCCTCTGTGTCTAGCATAAAAGCGGCCATTCTGACAGACACGCCATTACGCGTGGCTTCTAAAACATCGTGTAGCCTAGAAAACGTGGGTTTAGAGCCCCTTATCTTCCGCGGGGACTAACATAAAATCTTTCGTCTTCACGGAAATATAAAAGCTGCCTTTTCGAAAAACGAGCGCGTATGAGATTGAGAACAAGACCTGGCAAATACAGAATAGTATGAATGCGGAGGTTTGACGGAGGGTGGCTCTGTTAAAACCCCGATTACAGACAAATATAGAAAATCAGCCAGTGAGTTCAAGATATCTAGTTTGAGAAGCCGAGAACCTGTCGTAGAGACAGCAATGCCGAGATATACCCGTGAGCTGGACGCACACACAACCAGCAAGACCGAAGGTACGTACAGAGTTAACTAAAAGATTGGCCAGAGAGTGTGAGTGTGAGTGTGTGTGTGTGTGTGTGTGTGTGTGAGACACGTTATTGTCATTGAGCCGTGGAAGTGAAGTGAAGGGTAACGGCCTTCTCATCCTGAGTACACTGGCTCATTGAAATTGCCGTGTAAAAACACAATAATAAGGCATATAGGAACATAATAAGTTTTGGTGTCTGAGAGATAAAAAATAAGCTCTCATTGGACCGGGGTCAGGACGCTGTCCCAGCAGGTTGGCCAAGACGTGTGAGTGCTGGAATGGCTGAGAATCAGGCAGAAAATGAGCTCCAGGGGTGTTCTTTAGGAACACTGCTGGAGACAGGAAAAGGGAGCATAATGGCAAGCTTTCCACACAGAGATGCTGAAAACCATTTAAAACAATTTGAGGAGTGGTGTGAAAAAAAATGAGGAGATCTTCCGGCAGGAAAGGTGGTGTCTTAAAATTGTTTGTTGCTTTCTGCTATTAACAGCTCTATCTTTCTGCTTCTTTTTCTTTGCAAAGAAACCTGGTCAATATGATAGGGATGTGCTAACATAGAGATTTAGTCTCATTTTAGACATTCTCAGATGCGAGAGAATACAGAAACAGTGCCACAGATCCATAAGTTACTCGGTAAGGCTAATTTCTAGATTCAATACAGGGTGTCTTCTCGCTCAGATTGGCCCAGAGTGGGATTCCCCTAGACTGGGCTCCATCACTTTTTTGCCATTTCTTAGAGATGGTTTTTTGTGATGAAGACTCAGCCTGCCCTCTGATGCCCCCTACTGGTACTCTTGGATTTGTGAGGACTGAAGGTGTTGGATGATTGTCCATAGGAATGGAGAGGGGAGGACCAAGTAGGAGGTTTCTTGGGGTGGGGGTAGAGTAGACGAATTTGGCCTTGATTAAGGTACACCTTTAGCTTATATAGTCTAAAGTAAACTTAAAATAATGTGCGCATAGGAACCTAAAACAGGCCTAGCTTGAATAGTTGAACCCTAAATTGTAGTTAAAATGCTTGGACTGTGGGCTTGAGTAAAAAATTATGAAGTATTCATGCTGATTGATGCTAAGATGTTTCCATTGTGGTTTGTCCGGCCCTTTTCTTGGAACTGTTTTCGTTGTGATGTGCCTTTGGGGCACACCAACAGGGGGGGCTAACGGACAACTGGACTGTTTTTACAAAGTGCTTTTCAGTCACACCAGCAGAGACTGTGTGACCCCAGAGACTGAACCGCACTATCGACTGCCATGGAGATCACAGATGGATGGACTCTGGAAGCCGGAAGCTGACGTGATTGGATTGCTTGGACTGGACGGAATGACCGACTGTTCTGGGAGAGGGACAGACTGAGAGCTGTCGTTCCACTGGTTGATCATCTTTGGTGATGTGCCATAATGACACATCATCAGGGGGACTGTTAGGATATCAACAAGGTCAAGTGGAACGAGCTGTTTATCCCAGAACTGCATGGCACACTTAGATGGCACTGACCCAAAAGATTGGCACATATCTATCAGATACCACCCTGGAGGTGACGCAGCTTCCCTGCTGATGTCACAGTTTGGATGTGTACCGCCCTTGTATGGGTGTGTCCCGAGATCCCTTTATAATGTTTGTGTAATGAGCACTCGAGGCCTCCTGCCAATCAGGGGCCCATCAGCGCTGGTGTGACTGTAACTATTTCTCTGTCTTTACTTAGATAAAATATAACTAAAAGCATACTTGTCTGTTTTATGCGTCCTACATTCAAGGTAAAAAGTAAGTGGGAGTCGCCTGACTGGGTAAAACGAACTGGGTCCACCGAGGGTGCTTCACCGTAGTCACGGCACGGTGAAACAGTAACACCATCGCTTTTCTTTTCTCTCCTGCCTGATTCTATCAATCTTTTTGGATCTTATGCATCTGGTCAGCTGGACTCTCAACACAATTGATAAAATTTTCTCAACGATAAGACTGGTCGAAGGGAAACCTTGTGCCCAACGGGACATGTGCAGCTGGACACACAGTGGGAGGAGAATCATGTGTCTGTCCATTTTGTTTGTTGAGGATGTTGAAAACATGTTCAAAATTGGATGTACGATAACAGGATTTCTGTTTTTTGGAGCTGGTGGTTACCTGTAGTATTGAAAAATTCTGAAAACGTCGGCAGCTGTTTCGGCCCATGTCAAGGCTGCCTGAACTATGTGAGGGATATTTTCGCTACGAGCACTCAGACAGAAATGCTGTGTAAGCAGAATTGCAGGCCAAATGTGGTTTCTGAACTTGCTGGCAGGATGGGAACGATCTTGGAGAAAGCTGGAAGCTGGACCCTGGCAGAATGACCACAATTTTGGCTGTTTTGTAATCACCATTGAGAGGTACCAGTGAGACTTTAAGGCAGACAGAAAAACAAGAGTCTGCCTGCCCGAACCAAATGCTGCTATCCAAACTGGCTCTCCTGCAATCTTAATTTCTCTTGGATGTTATGTAAACAAGACGCTCTGTGACATCTGTGACCTAAAACAGAGTTCTACTGGACAGCCTGATAATGTTCCATCACTTTCAATGACTAATGGTTGCAAGTGCTATGTGGGACAGTTCACGCTTTGAATTTTTAGTAATGAAGCTCGGTCCAGTGAAACAATGAAACAAAAGAAGTTATTATATTTGTAGCTTTGGAAAGGTTGGACAAAATTACTTTAGATCAGAAATCCCCAAGAATATACTTAGCATATTTCTTCTTATTGATTGAAACAATTAAGTCTGTTTGTTTGTTTGTTAAAGGCATACTATGCAACATTTTTCAGTTAATTAATGTGTTCCATACCGTTTTGGATGATTAAATTAGTCATTTCAGGTCGAACAAAGGTTTTCTCGGCCGCCCTGGTGGTCTGCAGGAGCCCTCAGCCCGCACACACAGGCTCAGAAATCTCGTGCAAGACCGCGAGAGTCGGTCTTGCTTTAAGGCGAGAACTCCATGTGTTTTTGCCCTGCCATTCACTATATGCACGCGCGAAAGCAACAAAGAACCTCGTGTTAACCTCAAATAAACATGCAAGCATATCAAGTTTTATTATTATTATTATTTTATTTTATTTTTTATTTTTTATTTTTTTTTAATGTTGGCGAGACGCTACCGCGGCGGCTGCGGCGGGAAACCCTGATGTTCATACTTTCACTGTGTTAGTCATTGTTTGTACTGCCGTTTTTTCAACTTTTCGTTGCGTTCGCCTGTCTGCTAAGCTCAAAACAACCGCGCCTGGCTTGACGGAGAAACCAGAACAGCTGAGCATCTTTATGACAGTGCACTTTTACTTTCGCCCTCTGGGGGGAGCCTCGCTGGAAAATCAACCCCGGTTGCATAGTATACCTTTAATGTATGAAAGAAGTCTAGTCAAGGATTTATTTAGCTTATTCCTTTGTTTTTCCTTTGTATGTCTGTAATGTTTTTTTGTACATGTAAAGCACTTTGTATTGTCTTGTTACTGAAAAGTGCTATTTAAATAAACTTGCCTTACCTGTGAATTAAAATTAGTTTTGTTCGATTGTTATCTTTTATACTTTTGATCTATATTGGTTTTTAGTGCTTTTATTTCTGGTGCTCAAACCCAGTGCCCTGCATATTTCAGTTATTTCTCTGCTTAAACACATCTGATTCCAGTCTGTTGGTGATAAGTAGGATCCTGCAGAATGTGACAAAGGGTTGAGGAGATAGATCAGCTTTTTGACTTCACCATGTTGGAGAAGAACACATTTAAAATATGCAGGACACCAGGCCTTTGTCCACAGCTGCTCTGCATTTATAAAACGACCACAGCTGACAATTGATGCAGCCATCCCATGCATTAGTCTCCCCAAGGCTTACGTCCTTTTCCCCACTGATATTATTCTAATGTTGTTATTTCTCACAGTGTGGTTCTTACAGTCCAAATATGTTCACATGCAATCAGGCTCTCTCCTCCATCGGTCATTACACCAGTGCCTCCCTTCTGGCTGCATGTATTTTTTTTGTGGAAGTTTGATCACGTGGTAAGCATGTCCAAGGTTACAGGTACTTTGGTGAATTAATTCTTCCAAAAATCCAGTCGCATGCCTTTTGGCCTAATAAGATATTGAAATTCTTCCTTAGAGTGCGGGAACAAAGAGTTGTTATTTGTGTGATGTCACCTGATGGACTGGCAACAGGGTCCATCCTGTGGAGATGAATAATGGTGATGCTGGCCAGGCATAGTGGGTAAAAAAAAAAGATGTCTGGCTTTAAATTACAGCCATTTACATGTCTTATACTGGTTTAACTCTAAAATCATAATGTTTTCGTTACACTAAGCACTGAAACGATTATTGTACATTTTTATTATTTACAGGAAATGTATTGAGACAATAAACCTGGTTTAAATGGGAACTCGTGGAACATAAGTTATGATAATTACATTGTGAATATCAAATTGAGATACGGTACAATGATTACAGGGCAATGAATTTAAATGTAAAAAACATTTACTAAATTATTGCGTGCATGTTTTGACTGAGTTGAACAGCCTCTTCAAATGTTTATTGATTTCTTTGATTTTAAAACCATATATGATTGGATTAAACAAAGGATGATACACAAATGTTTGTACTGTCATTATAAAGCGTGCAATTTTTGGGAAGTCCGACTCCACTCGAGCTATAATTACATCATAAGTCATCAAACAAAAGTAGCCTGTCAAAACCAACAGGTGGGGTATGCAGGTCTGGGCAGTTGTTTTTCTGAATGGTTTAGGACTTCGATAAGACATTATGAATATGTTTGCATATGTAAAAACTGTGAAGACCATAGGAAATATTACAACATTTAGTAAAGCAACAAGCCCAACTACAGTAATTGTTCTTGATCTCACACATTGAAGTGCGTAAATAGTATTGTTACAAAATATTCCTTGCAAATTACATGAACATAATTTAGCTTTAGAACTTAGTATTGTTTGTATTTCAAGATAAACTACAGGTACGAGCCACGCTAGAATAAGGAAAACATTCACAGTTCTTTTTCTCATGATATTTCGGTATCTCAGAGGTTTACATATTGCCACATATCTGTCAAAGGCCATGGCTGCTAACAATAAAAATTCAGAAAGACCGACAGAATAAAACACAAAAAACTGTAGCAGGCAAGCTGAATATGATATGATGGGTTTTTCAGATATAAAGTCAATCAAAAGCTTTGGGTAAATACTGGTGCTGTAAAGAAGACCATTAAATAACAAGGCTGCTATGAAGATGTACATCGGTTCATGGAGGCTTTTGTGAATCCAGATAAGATACAAAATAGTAGCATTACTGCAGATTATTAAAATGTACACTGTAAATATAAAAGAGAAATAAGCATATCTGTATTTGTTCAGCTCTACATACCCAGACAGGGTTATGTAGGTAATGTTTCTCTGGTCATCCATAAACGTACTTTTACAACCTGTTATAATTCTTTATACGATCAAGAAACAAATTCAGGTCATGTAACATATGATACAGTTTCACCAATACCCAGTCTCAATACATGTCATTACCCATTACCTGAAGTTGAACCTGGTGTATTATGATCAGCAAAATTTACAAAAATGTTGTCCAAGTCTGTTGAAATCTTTTTGTATAAGAGCCTCCCCCTCCCCCTCCCCTCCGAAGGGAGTAATCTCTGAAGGCCCGCCACACTGTTCCGTCTTTTGTACCACAGTGCACTACTTCTGATGCACAATATCATTGTAAATATTTAATTTTAAGAAAAATAATGTAGGGAATGTATTATATTACTGTTACATTAATTGTAAATTCTTAATGCAGTACGACAGAAACCACAGTATTCATACAATATAACATACAATATATAAATTTATGTATATGTTTGATTAATGTCCATGCATAAAATATTCACATAAAATATACACAATCTTATGTGGGAGTGGTGTCCTTGTGGTTAGGGAGCTGGGCATTTGCGTCTTGGAGAGCCTGCAAAAGTTGGCAGTTCGAAACTCTGGGTCCCTGAGCAAGATCCTTGACCACAAAAAATTAATGACGTTTTAGACTTTTAGGCAAATATTCTTATTACATAAGGCATAAAAATGATGCAGCATTTCGGATAAAAAGCATCATACTGACAGTCAAACATGTTGGGTAGTGTGATGTTCTGGAGTTGCATTGCTGCTTCAGGATCTGAATAACTTGAAGCCTTTGATGGAACCATAAATTCTGCTCGTCTCAACAAGAACATTTGAAAGGAGTGCGTCCAGTCAGTTTCTGACCTTAAGTTTCACACTGTGCATGGATCACTGGTCTGGAGTCATGCTGTGTGACACAAGTGCAGATCACCAATTCAGTCCTCTTCAGACTAAAGGCAACATACCACATATATCAAGTGGTATTTTCTGGGATAATCCAGCAGTGAGATTTGAGCTTTTGTGCTGCATCTATAAGTCTTGCTGTTTCCTTTCCCTCCCCCTCCTTTTTCCTTTGAGTGTTTAACTAATAGATAGTTCATCAACACATGCAGCTTGCTTTTTAGTTATTGCTGGCCTGAAATTCTGCCAGATGCTTACAGTGGGAAGGGTCAAGAAGTGTGTGCTAGCTTATACTTCGGTTATGCACTATGACATTGATATGAAGCACACCAGAAAGCCAACTTCTGAATGGCTCAAAGAAATAAACGCAACGTGAAGATTTTGGAGCGGCCTTGTCAAAAGTTTAGTCCGTACATAGCCAGATATCTGGGAAAACTGATACATTTTTATGCATTTAGGCCTTTCATCCCCACGTAAACTTCGTTTTACATCTCAAAATATGAATAATTCTGAAAACTCCGGCCAAAGTGTAGATTTCTAAAAACACATTTTTTTAGCTTGATTGAGTTAATTACAAGACAGAATTTTAGGATCCAGAGCATCATGGTCTGAGACAAATGATGCAACACTGACTTGGCTGCAATATTGAGTAAAAAATGGACGCTACCAGAGAGGTGCAGATTGGTGTTGTGATTGACCGTTTACAATATGTGTCTAATCAATATCAAACGTGCTGGACAAATTTACTGCTAATCTACGGCTCCCGTTGTTTATTTCCATCTAACGTTACCCCGGAAACCACACTGAATTTCCTGTCTTCACTTCGGTATGGAAACTTCAAAGTAAAAGCATATGTGGAATGTTATAAACATTATAGCTGTTTCAGACACGCTTTACTTATTTGTTTTTACAAGCCCAGCTGCTCGATTACACTGAGGTGCAAAGGAGAGGTCAGCTGTTTTACCCCAACTCTGCCTCTTGATATGGAGGCACAATGCTGTTGAACATTGGCATTATTTTTGAAGGATTCTGACTGCCTGACAGATTTTAGCTTTGCAGTACACTGCCCCCTAACCTGACTCTAGCCAGATTGATATCGCTCCGCCTAGCTTCACTCACATCCATCTGGGACATCTTCCATAGAGAATGATTTCTCCAACCAATTTTATTGTCCAGCCAATCAGGACGCAGGGCTGGAGTTTCATAGATGTGACGTAGTGGAGAAGCGACCGTGAGACTGATTCAGGCAATGCCAGCTCGCATCGAGGAAGCAAGCGTTAACATTGATGCTGCTATTTCTTCCTTGTTGTCCAATCTACCTAATATTGTTTCATTAAAAGAACATCAGAGAACGGCTCTGAAGGCTTTTGTTGGTGGAAACGATGTTTTCGCCCTTCTCCCGACCGGATTTGGCAAGTTTTGTTTTCCGGGGTCCGCGTGTGGCGGAGGCGCACCCGTGGCGGAGCGGTTAGCGCGAACCATATTAAGATGCCTTTAGTCCTCGACGCGGTCGGCCCGGTATCGACTCCGACCCGCGGCGCTTTGCCGCCTGTCATCCCCCTCTTCCTGTCAGCTCACTGTCAATAAAACGCATGCCACTAGAGCAGCAAACACATTTAAAAAAAAAAAACGTTTTGTTTTTTCCTGCGTCGCTCTCACAGCATCATGGGTTAGTTTTGGTGTGAGTGGTTGAAATAGCACGTCGATAAAGATGACAGACAAGTGGCTTATCCAATCATATGCAAGAATTTTTGATAAGGCCCAGCCTTCAAAAAAGGCAATTCCTATGGAGAGGTCCCAGATGGATGTAAGTGGAGCTAGGTGGAGCGAAATACATCTGGCTAGAGTCAGGTTGACTGCCCCCTGTGAATCTGGCATTTTTAAAATAATGCTCAGTGGTGAATTTGTACTGGTTTGTTTGGATGAAGGCTTTTCTAAAAACAATCCTCTGCGTAAGATATTTTTAAAAACGATGTGAGGGAGATATTCATTTTTATAAAGACCCTGCTACTTGTGTAAAAGGCCAAAGTCAAGTCTTGAATTAAATTGAGAGACAATCAAGCAGAGAAGAGCGGGCTAGAATTCCTCTACAGCAGGGGCCACCAACATGGGGCCCACGGGCACAAGGTACCCCCCAAGGACCATAAGTGGAGCCCACAAACCTGTTCAAAAAATAGCAAAACCCTCCAGTGAGCTGCATTTAAAAATGCTATTTTATTCAGTTGCTCTTCCTTTTTAATCATACTTGTATTTACATAGATTTAAAAATGACAAAAGTATTAAAAACACATTTATATTACATAAAGTTAAGGTGAGCTTGGACTCTTGTAGTTCAAAGGTCAGTAGAGGTAGCCCTTTGTATGACACAGTACTGATGAAGTAGCTCCCAGTTTCAAAAATGTTGGTGATCTCTGCTCTACAGTGATGCAAAAGACTCAGTAACAGTTATTACAAATGTAAATTGATACTTGTTACCGCCAATGTTGGCAAAAACAGTTAAAGATTTCTTCTGATTTTCCTTTTTCAGATGTAAATACCTCAGATTATCAAATGTTAAAACGGCTAGTTTTCAAATTATGATTTTTTTTTATTAGTGCAAGAACATATATAACCCTATGTAAAAGTTGTCACCAAACCTATCAAGGGAACAAACACTTTTTCATACAGCTTGCTAAGCTTCACATTTTTAAACATTATTGTGAATTTCTAAGAACAGCTTCAAGCAACTGTGAAGACGTATAGAAAAAAAACATTTATTAAAACAGATATTTGGTGTTCTGGACAATAATGTTTAGAAGCAGTAGAGCTTTTTTTTTCTTTTTTTTTTCCCCAGTGTCCTGTCTAGCAATGTGGCAATAGGAATTGATGTCTCAATGCCAGATAGAGCTCGACAGATTTTGCTTTTACAAGTGGAGCGAACAGCTTTCGCCATTGTGCTCCACTTGATTTATGCTTGTAAATAGCTTTATTGTGATTCCTGCAAGGAGAATATCAAATTATATGGACACTACAATGGGAGAGTAAAGGAAGAACAAGAAGTGAAAGAGAAAGAAAAGAAAAAAAACAAGAGTAGAGGTGAAAGAAAAAGGAGATAAAAGGGAGAGAATGATAAAACCTTCTCCGTCTGCTCCGTCACCTGGAAAGAGAGATGCAAAAAGAACAGCACATCCAACAGACATAAAGCAACAGAATACAATCGAATAACACCTAGATGCCACTGCTAAATCATATATATTATTATGTAAGCTGACATGTGTAATGTGATACTTGAAAAAGAAAGTGAAAGAACATAAATAAATAAATAAATTATAAGATTACTGTATATAAGTGAACACTGAATACCTGGGACCCAGCACCTGTGGGAGATGTGAGAGAGCACTAGTTTAGGTGAAAATTATCCAGAAATAGCTTGATAGTGGTTGTGGAGAACCAAATTCTCTTTTACAAGTAATTAGAATACTAGAATCTTTCTCTAAAGTATCAGATTACTCGTTAAACTGGTCTAAATATACGGTACTGTCAATTAATTGCTCTCTAGATGTAATGAATTGTATAAGGAGAACCCAAATGTTAGCCGGACACAGAGCTGTAGCTTGAAAAAGGGGTTTATTAACAAAAAGGTTCGGGGGACAAAAGAAGTGGCTTCAGGCAACAAAACAAGGCAGACTCCAAAAGCAGACGAACCGAAGGTTAAACGGGCAAACGGACAGGCAGGCTAAACAAAAACAGACAAGGAGAAGTACTCTTACCGGGGAACTTGGACATGGGGATAACACGAGACGTCCTGACAACAAACCAAAAACTAAAGCGAGCTTAAATAGATGAACGGAACAGAAGAGCAGGGCGGGACTAATTAACTAACACAGGTGGAAATAATAAACGGAGCACACAGACTAATAAACCTAAGGTAAAAAGCAAGACAAAGACTGGACAAACACTAGTCGAAATAAAGACTAATACCGGAAATCCAATACAAAACAACACAACACGGAAATAAATCCTAAAACAGAAAAGTCGACTAACTGAAAATAACCAAAACCACAACAGAACATTACACTAGACTCCCTAGATTTACAAATGCAATTAGGAAATATTAAATATTTAGGTATTACTGTGTCGACTAAATTAACGGATTTACTTAAACTTAACCATGCCCCACTTTTAAACAGGATAGAAGAGGACCTTGAAAGATGGAAATCGCTTCCAATCACACTTATGGGTAGGGCAGCTTCAATAAAAATGAGGGTCCTACCTAGAATTAATTGATATTGGTTTATTTTCAATGGTCCCCAATAAACCATCATCTGACTGGTTTAAATCTCTAGACTCTGCCATTTCTAAATTTCTTTGGAAAGATAAACCCCCACGTATTAGCTTAAAGACAATACAGAAGACTAAAGACAGGGGAGGATTAGATTTGCCTAACTTCCATAACTATTACTTAGCAAATAGGCTACAATACATCTCTAAATGGATAAAAAATAGTCTTTTAGATGAGCCTTGGTTAGATATAGAACAGGAAATGTGCAATAATATCATGATTTCAGATCTGCCGTTTATTAGCTCAAATATATTCTTGGAATTATTATATATTCTTTACTATCTATAATTAAAAATAAATATAAGCATATTAATGGTGGTTTACAAATCCCAACTAATATATTAGAGTTCCTAGATTTAACCCCCCCCCCCCAAACTTACTGACTCCGCCAGATAGATTTGCTCCGCATATCCATCTGGAAACCTTCCGTTGAAGTAATTTTTGGAAGGGGCGAAAATACTGGTTAGCTGATTGGCCTATGTTGGTGATAGACGGGCCAAATGAACCAATCAGATTCGTCGTCGCTCGTAACAGGGCGACGACGAAAACACAACCACAAGCCAAGCTACTCTTGCTGCTGCAGGTAAAGGCTCGTTAGCTCAGCAAAGAAATACTCTGTAATTCCGATAAAACTTGCTCGATAGCCACGCTAACGCTAGTTTCATCGGCTGAAGCCGCCATGTTCTTTAGACTGAACTGTCGATCTTCTCGTTGCGTCACACCTCAACCCGCCTTAAAGCCAACACTGATTGGACGTTCGTTTGGTGAACGGCTCCAAATTTTCTTTAACGGAGAGTGGCCAGACTGATGTGCGAGTGAAACCTTGAAAGCTCGCGAGATCAGGATGGTCTCACGAGGCTACCCCCAAACTACTGTCTAAATCATACAGGACACTGACTAAAATAGATGATTCGATATCTCTTCCTATAATGAAGTGGGAAAAGGATTTATCAGGCACCTTTGAACCAAATTTCTGGGCTCAGATATGTCTAAGAACTTTCAAATTGACTAGAAACACCAACTTACAACTAATACAATACAAAATCCTTCACAGAGTACACTACACAGGACAAAGATTATTCAAGATGGGGTTGGCACAATCTAATATCTTTCCACACTGCATAGGCAATCATCCTGATAATTATTTTCATGCGTTATGGTTATGCACACCAGTCCAGAGGTTCTGGACACAGATATGTAAGAACTTATCAAAGTGCTTGAGCTGTAAAATTACACCTTCCCCATCAGTTTGCTTGCTCGGTAATTTTGAGGAAAGTCCTCTGAAAAAAGAAATAGTTTACATGGTTTTCACTGCTTTATGTATCGCAAAGAAAACTATCCTCATGAATTGGAAAAGTAAACAAAATCTCAGTATCAATCAGTATAGAGACCTTTTGTTGGATCATATTAATCTAGAGACAGCATCTGCTTCCACATCTGATTGGTCTCTTTGGGCTCCTCTGATCAACACCATCACTTAGTGGAATAGGGGGCGGTGGGTAGCTTCCTGCAGGGCGCAGTGGCTGGATGGAGGGGTTCCTGGGGCCCTGGGGGCACATGGAGTGGGGCGCCTGGTGGATCCGGCTCTGGGGTCTGTTGCCCCCATCTGGGAGGAACTTGGGAGGCCTATGGGTGGCCTACAGCAGCCGCTTGCGGCGCTCTTTGGGAGCTGCGTGGTGACGGACGTGGGTTACTGACCTGGTAGCTGTGCTGCCGCTGGGTGGGGCCGGGGTGGGTCTGGGGGTCTGGGGTCCCTGGGGCGCGCCGCCCTCGGGCGGGGGGGTTCCGGTTCCGCGGGGGTGTGCCGCTTTTGGTGTGGGCCGACGCCTGTGGGGCCTCGGTGCCTGTTGAGCTGGTAGGGGGGCATGGTCATTAACATCTCTGGGCAGATGCTCTTCTCCTTCATTGGATAGGCACTCTGCTAGTGGGGGGAGGGGGAAGGAGGGGGAGTAGGGACCTACCCAGCCTGGATGTCTACTGTCGAATGTATGGTGAGTTGTTTGAAAGTTAGTGTTGGGGAGGGATTAAATCTATGGGTGTGGGGGGGGGGGGAGGGGGATGGACGTTCTGGTGGGCTTGTGTCCGGCCCCCTGTCCCGGTACTGGTCCATGTCGTCTTCCAGTGCGGGTTTCGCTTGGGGGGTGGGGTTTGGGATGGCTCGTGCGGGCCGGCTGGCCAGGGTCCCCCCCTCTTTATTTATTTATTATTATTATTATTTATTAGTTAGTTTTTTTTTTTTGGGGGGGGGGGGTAAAGCTAGTAGGCTTGGTGGGTGGGCTGGGGGGGGGGGGGTTGAGGTGTTGGTCCTGGTGGGTGGTTGGCTGGTGGGCCCTGCGGCCTCTCTCTGGCCCCCGGCCTACGGTGGTGCCGCTGGCGAGGCCCCCTTCTCTGGGTGGGGCTTTCGGGGAGCGGGGGTGCCTATTGGAGTCAGTAGGGGAGCTGGCTCCCTGGGATAGCTTCCCAGTCATTTGCTCCCCATCCCCGGACTCCTCCCTCTGCCTGCTCCATCACGCCATCACTCCATCACGCCGCAACAGCTTCCTTCCGGAAGGGGGGTGGGCTGTGCCGTGCATCCCCTTCGGCGCTCCCAGTTTTTAAATGCACTTGAGAACAACATGCAACAACACAACATCTGAGCAGGCGTAGGGAGGATCGGGGTCTTCTGCACACCCCCGTTCTCTGATGGCGGCAAGGAGTCTGGGGCCTGGAGGAGGTGCAGGCCACTGTGTCCGGGGTCTTGGCGGGGGGCTGCAATGGGTAGTCAGCGGCTTGCCAGATCTGGGGCTGACGCCTCCGCTCCCCCCAGGAGGGGCGGGGGGCAGGGATGTATGGGGGAGGGAGGGGGTTTATTAGGTATTTAGGGGGTGAGGGGGGCTCTGGCTGGGTGGCTCGTACGGGTCGTGTTGGCCCGCCCTCTTTGGGGGGCCCGGTCCGGGCGGTGTCTGGTCCGGGGCCGGGGGTCGGGCACAAGCAGTCGTATATTCGATTTGGGGTGACCCCCCCCCTCTGGTCAGTGTTGGAAGCGAGTGTTATGTGGGAATGTGTGTACAGCGTCTTTTTTTTTAAATCTGTGTGTTGTGAGTGGGGCACAAGGGAGGGATGGTGTGAATGAGTTTTCCTTTTTATTTATTTTTTCCAGGTATGGGTGTGGTCCGCTCCCTCTCCCAAGAACATCTCAAGTCTCCGCTAGTTGCGGAGCCCATCCCACCACGTCCTGCCCTCCTCCGCTTCGTTGGCGGGCTTCTTGGCCCTCTGGCGCATTGGTTGGCTTCGGGTTTGGGGCGGGTTCCCGGGCGTGCGCTGGCCCACTCCCGGCGGCCTCTTCGCGGGGCCTGGCCCCCCGGGGGGCCCCCGTCGCGGGGCACCCCTGCCCTTGGCCGGGACCACTTCAGCGGGGCTAGCTGCCGGCGGAGCCCACGGTCTCATCCCCGCGGCTCTTGAGGGCGTCGGCATTGCGGTGGCTGGGGGATTTCCTCGGGGTCGTCTCTGCTCCTTCCTTGGGGGGGGGGGGGTGCAGATATCCTGTGTCGGCCCCTCCTGGGCGACCTGCTTTAGGGACCCCTTTGGGAGTCCGGGGTTATGGGTCCCCTGACTCCTGCCTCTGTGCTCGGGGAAGGCGGGCCTTTGGTTCTCAGCAGTAGAGCTTTCTGAGCTATCTAAAATTTTAGCTTCATTTAAACCTTCTACCTGTATGTTAGACCCAGTCCCAACCAAGTTGTTTAAGGACATATTCCCTTTGATGAGTGGCACTATTTTAGACATGATTAATCTATCCTTAGTAAACGGATATGTACCACAGGTTTTTAAAGTAGCTGTTATTAAACCTTTACTTAAGAAACCTTCTCTTTATCAAGATGAGTTAGTAAACTACAGACCTATATCTAATCTTCTTTTGTTATCTAAAATTCTTGAGAAAGTAGTTGCTAATCAAGTTTGTGAACATTTACAAAGCAATGACCTACTTGAGGAGTTTCAGTCAGGCTTCAGAGCTCATCATAGCACTGAAACAGCTCTGGTGAAGGTCACTAATGATATTCTCATGGCCTCAGATAATGGACTTGTGTCTGTACTTGTCCTGTTAGATCTCAGTGCTGCATTTGATACAGTTGATCACAATATTCTCCTACAAAGACTTGAACATACTGTCGGGATTAAGCGGAAAGCATTAGCCTGGTTTAAATCTTATCTGTCGGACAGATTCCAGTTTGTTCATGTTAATAATAAATCTTCCTCAAACTCTAGGGTCACCTGTGGAATACCACAGGGTTCAGTCCTTGGACCAATTCTCTCTATATATGCTTCCGATCGGCAAAATTATCAGACAGCATGGAATTAATTTCCACTGTTATGCTGATGACACTCAGCTATATTTATCCATAAATCCTGATGGATCCAATCAATTACTTCGACTGCAGTCATGTCTTGATGACATCAAAAGCTGGATGACTTTAAATTTCCTGCATCTAAATTCTGACAAGACCGAAGTTGTAATCTTTGGGCCAGAGTCCTCAAAAAAATAAACTTCTTAACCAATCACTTGATCTGGGTGGCATTACCTTGGCCTCTGGTAATAAAGTCAAAAATCTTGGTGTTATTTTTGACCAAGACATGTCATTTAAATCCCATATTAAACAGGTTTCCAGAGTTTCCTTTTTTCACCTCCGGAATATGGCCAAAATTAGAAACATTCTGTCCAGGAGTGATGCTGAAAAACTGGTCCATGCATTTGTTACTTCAAGGCTGGACTATTGTAATTCTTTACTATCAGGAAATCCACAAAATGCAGTTCAAAGCCTTCAGCTGATCCAAAATGCTGCAGCAAGAGTTCTGATGAAAATCAACAAGCGGGATCATATTTCTCCAATTTTAGCTTCCCTTCATTGGCTTCCTGTTAAATCAAGAATATAATTTAAAATTCTTCTTCTAACGTATAAAGCCCTTAATAATCAAGCTCCATCATATATCAGAGCTCTGATTACCCCGTATATTCCTAACAGAGCACTTCGCTCTCAGACTGCAGGTCTGCTGGTGGTTCCTAGAGTCTCTAAAAGTAGAATGGGAGGCAGATCCTTTAGCTATCAGGCTCCTCTCCTGTGGAACCAACTACCAGTTTTGGTCCATGAGGCAGACACCCTATCTACTTTTAAGACTAATCTTAAAACTTTCCTTTTTGACAAAACTTAAACTAGAGTGGCTTATGTTACTCTGAGCTACCTTTATAGTTTTACTGCTATAGGCTTAGGCTACTGGAGGATATCAGGATCTAATTTTCTCACTCTATAGAGTTCTACTGTTCTTCAATTATGCATTACGTGTTGTCATTTCTGCTTTAACTTTCTGTTCTCTCTCTTTTATCTTCATAGTAGGTACACCTGGTCTGGCATTCTGTTAACTGTGGCATCATCCAGGAAAGACAGATCACCCGCTACTACCATCTAATGTAGAACAGATTACTGGATCAATGTGTGCTTCTGTGCTTTTTTGTCTCTCTTGTTGTGTCTCTGCTCTGTCTTCTGTAACCTTGTTATAAGAATTATTATTCTGAAGTCACCATGGCCTCACACCACTCGGACGTGGGAGGCCTGGAGACCTGATGGCTGTGTATAAGATTTGCTGAGTGCAAGGCTGAATGCTGCGTAGAATGATTATTGTCTATGATGGACTGTCTTTGTTATGTCTCAAACCAAGGCCACGGTGCAGTATTAAGGGAAGCCCGAAAAGGGAGGCAGGCAGAGACAGGGCAGACGCAGACTGCAGCGGGACCGTGGGGTGCGATTTACTTCCCAACTATGTGAATCTCTGCTCTGTTTTTCAATAAAAGTGCTGGAACTGTATCCGATCGACCGTCTCCTTCTTCAGTAACTCAGGGAAGTCAGTTATCTGTTCAGAACTCTCATAACAAACCCCCAGTCTGTTGAGGCAGATGACCGTTCATACTGAGCCTGGTTCTGCCGGAGGTTTTCCTTCCCGTTAATGGGGAGTTTTTCTTCCCACTGTCGCTTCATGCTTGCTCAGTATGAGGGATTGCAGCAAAGCCGTGTACAATGCAGACGACTCTCCCTGTGGCTCTACGGTTCCCCAGGATTGAATGCTGCTTGTCGGGACTTTGATGCAATCAACTGGTTTCCTTATATAGGAAATGTTTGACTAATCTGTATAAATCTGACCCAATCTGTATAATATGATTGAACTTGATTTTGTAAAGTGCCTTGAGATGACATGTTTCATGATTTGGCGCTATATAAATAAAATTGAATTGAATTGAATTGAATTAATTAAGAGATTAATTTAAAGTGTATTGTGATCCTGAACATCTCAAAGTTTCTTTCTTTTGATCCACTAATCAAAACAATTTTTAAAAAGACAGAATTAACACAAGACAGCAAGCGATTTAATGAAACAATTGAAAGAACATTATAAAACAGACTCAGACAGCAGATTTAGAAAATCCCAAACATGGAATGCTGTGTTACTTATACAATTGGATGAAGTCAGTGAGTATAATAGGCACACATACTCTGTTTTGTACAGGTAGTAAACAATTTTTACAGGAATTGAAATAGAAAAGTGTCCAGATTGAAGGACTATCCCCTGAAAAACACCTTCCTTTCAGACCTTTTCTCTGGAAATCTAAATAATTCACAATACAATTATTTCATTCTATAGGCTCATACATCCTGTTTTCTGAACAGGATTACAAACTATAGCTTTACATAACAATATTTTTACTATAGGTACAGAGAAATATGCCCGTGCTGTTGTCCTCTTCAAATCATGAAAAATATAAACAAGCCATGCATGCACAATAAAACACTGAAGCGTAAGCATTTAAGAACATTTGAACATGAAGCCTAAACAAGATTTTTCCTGACTGATTAATTAAGACAGACCCTATTATGATAAGATAAAATTTTTTTTAAATATATCTATTTTTTGCCTATATTGAAGTTGGGGCTTTGGGCCACAAAACAAAAAATAGACATCCCTGGCATCATAGAAGGTGAGGTGTATACACACACACACACACACACACACACACCTACAAGCAGCTCTGTGGATTTGGAAAGCAAGAGTCATGACCTGAGAGCAGAAAAGCTGCTCCTTCAGGTTTTTTTTGATCCTAAAATTATAAAACAAGAATTTTGTTGTATACAAAAGGAACAATTGACATGCAATAAATTTAATAGAAAACATGGAATTCATGGGCATTTGTTACTTATCAAAGTCACTTCAAACATAAACAGTTATTCTAGCCTGGTCACACATAGAACACGAAGAAATGCAATAAGCTTTGGTCCCTAAACTAACTTATAAGTCTATATAAAAAACTGAATGGAACCTGGCTTTGACCACATGGTAAGCATGTCCAAGGTTACAGGTACTTCAGTGAATGAATTCCTCCAAAAATCCAGGCGCATGCCTTTTGGCTTGATTGAATATTGAAATTGTTCCTTAGAGTGCGGGAACAAAGAGTTGTTATTTGTGTGATGTCACCTGATGGACTGACAACAGGGTCCTTCCTGTGGAGATGAATAATGGTAATGCTGGCCAGGCTTAGTGGGTAAAATAAAAATATGTCTGGCTGTAAATTAAAGCCTTTTACATGTGTTATACTGGTTTAACCCTGAAATCATAATGTTTTCGTTACACTAAGCAATGAAACAATTATTGTAAATTATTGTACATTTTTGTTATTTACAGGAAATGTATTGAGACAATAAACCTGGTTTAAATGGGATCTCATGGAACATAAGTTGTGATAATTACATTGTGAATATGAAATTGGGATACAGTACAATGATTTCAGGGCAATGAAATTAAATGTAAAAAAATTTACTAAATTATTGTGTGCATGTTTTGACTGAGCTGAACAGCCTCCTCAAATGTTTATTAATTTCTTTCATTTTAAAACCATAAATGATTGGATTAAACAAAGGATGATATACAAATGTTTGTATTGTCATTATAAAGCGTGCAATTTTTGGGAAGTCTGACTCCACTCGAGCTATAATTACATCATACGTCATCAAACAAAAGTAGCCTGTCAAAACCAACAGGTGGGGTATGCAGGTCTGGGCAGTTGTTTTTCTGAATGGTTTAGGACTTCGAAAAGACATTATGAATATGTTTGCATATGTAAAAACTGTGAAAACCATAGGAAATATTACAACATTTAGTAAAGCAACAAGCCCAACTACAGTAATTGTTCTTGATCTCACACATTGAAGTGCGTAAATAGTATTGTTACAAAATATTCCTTGCAAATTATACGAACATAACTTAGCTTTAGAACTTAGTATTGTTTGTATTTCAAGATAAACTACAGGTACGAGCCACGCTAGAATAAGGAAAACATTCACAGTTCTTTTTCTCATGATATTTCGGTATCTCAGAGGTTTACATATTGCCACATATCTGTCAAAGGCCATGGCTGCTAAGAGTAAAAATTCTGAACCACCCACAGAATAAAAGATGAAAAACTGTAGCAGGCAAGCTGAATATGATATAATGGGTTTTTCAGATATAAAGTCAATCAAAAGCTTTGGGTAAATACTGGTGCTGTAAAGAAGACCATTAAATAACAAGGCTGCTATGAAGATGTACATCGGTTCATGGAGGCTTTTGTGAATCCAGATAAGATACAAAATAGTAGCATTACTGCAGATTATTAAAATGTACACTGTAAATATAAAAGAGAAATAAGCATATCTGTATTTGTTCAGCTCTACATACCCAGACAGGGTTATGTAGGTAATGTTTCTCTGGTCATCCATAAACGTACTTTTACAACCTGTTATAATTCTTTATACGATCAAGAAACAAATTCAGGTCATGTAACATATGATACAGTTTCACCAATACCCAGTCTCAATACATGTCATTACCCATTAACTGAAGTTGAACCTGGTGTATTATGATCAGCAAAATTTACAAAAATGTTGTCCAAGTCTGTTGAAATCTTTTTGTATAAGAGCCTCCCCCTCCCCCTCCCCTCCGAAGGGAGTAATCTCTGAAGGCCCGCCACACTGTTCCGTCTTTTGTACCACAGTGCACTACTTCTGATGCACAATATCATTGTAAATATTTAATTTTAAGAAAAATAATGTAGGGAATGTATTATATTACTGTTACATTAATTGTAAATTCTTAATGCAGTACGACAGAAACCACAGTATTCATACAATATAACATACAATATATAAATTTATGTATATGTTTGATTAATGTCCATGCATAAAATATTCACATAAAATGAAGCTGAAGGCGCAAGTTCAATTGAAGAAACTCATCGCCTGCCTCCATTCAATCAGAGTCCGATACGCCTCTGATGTGAGCCAATCAGCTACGAACCGCACCTCCATGAAGCCAATCAGCATCCCACGCTCATCTTAAAAGCAACTTCAAATCCACGTCTCAGCTTGCTAACCAGCAAGCGCAAACGGATTGCATGTTGGATTTCGAATCAGATGTCCGATTCAAGACGATAACAACTCATCCTCAAATCCTGCTGCTCTTAGGAACGCCATCTAGCCGCGCATCCATCCTCTGCAATCTCTGTATTCGCTCCAGCATATCTTAACCAGCACTGACCTGGATTCGCTCTCTTAGCTGGCATTCTTCCGCTGTGGCGTCTCATTCCGTCTCCCAACCTCTGTTTTCATCAGCTCCGATTCCTGGCGCTATGAACTTGCAAATCCCCGCTTTTCACAAGCGACGTAGACGCCGTCACAACTCTGACTCAGCTCCGGTCCCGCTCTGCTTCGTAGCCGAGAGCGGCTATCGTCCTGCGCAACTTTCAGTCTGATCTCCTCTCATGCCCGCTCCTAGCAGCTCAAGGTAACATGTATCCACTCATGTTTTCATTCTTATTACATGCATTTCGCTCATCATGCTCCTGAACTGTCCGTCTGTTAGGCAGAAGTATCCCATCCATTCTGTTTGTTTTCGTTTTCTTCTTCTTCTGGTTTTGGCGGTTGGCTACAGGCTTGTAGTAGCATTACTGCCACCTACTGGTTGCAGTATGGTTCGTGATGGACTCCATTAATCTTCTCTTATTTCATAATTATGTCATTCTAATTCAACTCATTGTTCATATTTTCTACAGTAATTTCTTGTCCATAGTATGCTTGATTTTAAGTGTTAATTAAGTTTGTAAGTTGAAATGTTAACCTTACCATTTTCCTCTTTGGTTTTTCCCATTCCTGTGTTCTCTTACTATCTTTGATATGGCAACGTTCTTCTCGTCTCCCCTTTATCATCAACCTGCAGGCTGTATTAGCAAATGTCTCAGCATTTTAAATCTCTGATTTCGTCATTCAAAGACTTACTATTGGCAATCCTTCCGCATTAAGTATCTTCAATGTCATTCACGTTCAGTTTAACCGGACAGTAGGGTTGAGTTGTTACTTAACCCATTTTATTTCAGAAGTGCATTTTAAATCCAGCGATTTATACCAATTGTTGTGCCCTTCACGAGCTCTGCTGCTCTGGCCAGGCATTCATAAAGTATTCTGTCAAATTCTCTTCACCTACTTTCATCGTGCACTGCCACGTGCTACGTTGTGTGCCTTGTCTCGTGCCCTGTCTCATACCCCGCTCGTACCTGTCTCATACCCCTGCCATGTGCCCTGCCATGTGCTCTGCCATGTGCCCGGCGATGTGCCCGCCATGTGCCCTGCCATGTGCCCGTCTCCTACTCCTCATGTACTCTGTATGTGCCTGTTTCGTGTCCTTCATGTCATGAGCATTCATTCTTTCATGTCCCCATGCATCAGCCCCATGCATCAGCCCCATGCATCAGCCCCATGCATCAGCCATGCAGCAACCCCGAGCACCGGCCGAGCACCTCACTATTCATTTCACCTCATCTCACCATCCATCTCACCGTTCCCCACACCTCACCTCACCATTCACCTCACCTTCATCTCCCATTCCACATCACTGTTTTGTAGGCCTTCGCGACAAACGGCCCTGTTTTGTAGGCCTTCGCGGCAAACGGCCCTGTTTTGGTAGGCCTTCGTGGCAAACGGCCCTGTTTTGGTAGGCCTTCGCGGCAAATGGCCCTGTTTTGGTAGGCCTTCGCGGCAACGGCCCTGTTTTGGTAGGCCTTCGCGGCAACGGCCCTGTTTTGGTAGGCCTTCGCGGCAACGGCCCTGTTTTGGTAGGCCTTCGCGGCAACGGCCCTGTTTTGGTAGGCCTTCGCGGCAACGGCCCTGTTTTGGTAGGCCTTCGCGGCAACGGCCCTGTTTTGGTAGGCCTTCGCGGCAACGGCCCTGTTTGGTAGGCCTTCGCGGCAAACGGCCCTCTCATTAAGCTACGCTGCTTCTCCTTTTCATTCTTCTCTGCCCGTCTGGAGCACGCTTTCTCTGTGGTGCCTGAATTAGCACAATGTTCAGTCATGTTACCATCTTCATCCTCTTCATTCATTCATCTTGTGGTCACTTCCTCTCCTAGATCTTCCTTTCACTATTCTCAGTTTGTCCTTTTTAAATTAAACCTGTCAGCCTGCAAATCGAGTTCTAGGTATTGATCTCAACTTGGTTCCAGCATGGTTCCTGCCTGCAGTTAAGCTCTCGAATTCACAAGATATCAGTCTCGTCCCATATCAGTTATTTTCAACTGTCAGCTGCCCTCCTTGCTTGGTCACCTCAATCTCACAAATGCATCATTGCCAGAGTCATGCTTTATTTCCAGGCAGCTAGAGTTCGCTAAATTTGTTCTTTTCTTCTTGAACAGGATACTCTGGTTGAGAGCTGCCGTTTTGACCGTCTGGTCTGCTTCTCGCCTGATCGGAATATATTCTATAATACCTTTCTGTCGTGGATGTGTTTAAAAATTTACGGATTCTGTCATCCGTAGGTTTTGGGGGGGGGGGGGGGTTCTTTATAATTGTTTCACAGGTTCCTGATCACTCAAACAATGGGCTCGGTCATCATCATCATGCCTCACACATCGTTCTGAGCTTCCATTCATTTTAGCTGCCCAATGCCTCTCGGCTTTAAGGTAATCTAACTGCAAATACTGGTGGTGGATTGAAACTTTTCACATGTTTCGTCAGACCCTTCATGTTTCACTCTTTCAAATTGAGTTTATCATTCATAATCATCACAGTTCGTAACTCTCCTATCATATAGTTGATCTTTCATGCTTCTTTCATATCATCATTAATCATATGTATACTTTCATTCATATCGCAACTCATATTGACAGTTATCCCGTCACTCATTCTGTTATGTATCCTTTCATGCATTCTTTATGTATCCTGCAATGCACTCTCTCGTGCGTCTCGTAGTATCTGGGCCTGCGTCTTGTCATGTGTTCTTTCATGCCTGCGTCAAGCATTCTGTTATGCATCCTGTTATGCATCATGTCACCTGTGTCGCATCTTGTCATGATTACTCATTTCTCTATGTGCATCATCTGCAAGACATCTTCCGCAAGAAAGCATAATCAAGACATCTTCCGCAAGAAGCATACGCAAGACATCTTCCGCAAGACATCTTCCGCAAGAAAGCGTACGCAAGACATCTTCCGCAAGAAAGCGTACGCAAGACATCTTCCGCAAGAAAGCGTACGCAAGACATCTTCCGCAAGAAAGCGTACGCAAGACATCTTCTGCAAGAAAGCGTACGCAAGACATCTTCTGCAAGAAAGCATACGCAAGACATCATCCGCAAGAAAGCATACGCAAGATATCTTCCGCAAGAAAAGCATCTATGCTCACATCTTCCGCAAGAAAGCATACGCAAGACATCTTCCGCAAGAAAGCATACGCAAGACATCTTCCGCAAGAAAAGCATTCATGCTCACATCTTCCGCAAGAAAACATAAGCAAGACATCTTCCGCAAGAAAGCATCTCTGCTCACATCTTCCGCAAGAAGCATACGCAAGACATCTTCCGCAAGAAAGCATCTCTGCTCACTTCTCCTTGTTCATTTCGTTCATTTCATTCACCTAATCATCTCCCATTCAAATCACTATCCCGTCACACTGCCTTATGAGCCAGGCGCTCTGACCTCGGCATTTTTGGGGGGAACATCCCTGTTCTCATACATCTACTTATGCATATTAAAGTATAATTCAGCATTAATGTTCCTGCCGAGGTCTGAGCACCAAAGACTTAAAATATTGTATCAATAAAATCCTTCTAATTGCCGTTTCTTTCTCTGTGAGTTTTTCAGATTTAAATGAAGCTGAAGGCGCAAATTTAATTGAAGAAACTCATCGCCTGCCTCCATTCAATCAGAGTCCGATACGCCTCTGATGTGAGCCAATCAGCTACGAACCGCACTTCCATGAAGCCAATCAGCATCCCACGCTCATCTTAAAAGCAACTTCAAATCCACGTCTCAGCCTGCTAACCAGCAAGCGCAAATGGATTGCATGTTGGATTTCGAATCAGATGTCCGATTCAACCCACCCCCAACCCCTTCTCCACCATCATAGCTGAGTTCATCTAGCTTCCAAGATGTTCCTCCATCCTCAACCCATCAGAGTGTTTTCTCCCTTCAGTCTTCATCACTCCCTATCGCCTGTTATTGGTCCGGCAGAAGACCACCATGTTGGGCCCGGTTCTGCCAGAGGTTTCTTCCCAAAGGGGAGTTTTTCCTCTCCACAGTCGCTTCAAGCTTGCTCATCATGGACAGTTCATGCAAACCTGTGTTTATCAAGTTGGACATCTATCTTAAACAGATCACCATATGGACTGAACAAACTTCTTCTATATCCACTCCACCACCAGTTTCAGACCTGGGGGGAACATCCCTGTTCTCATACATCTACTTATGCATATTAAAGTATAATTCAGCATTAATGTTCCTGCCGAGGTCTGAGCGCCAAAGACTTAAAATATTGTATCAATAAAATCCTTCTAATTGCCATTTCTTTCTCTGTGAGTTTTTCAGATTGAAATATACACAATCTTATGTGGGAGTGCTGTCCTTGTGGTTAGGGAGCTGGGCATTTGCGTCTTGGAGAGCCTGCAAAAGTTGGCAGTTCGAAACTCTGGGTCCCTGAGCAAGATCCTTGACCACAAAAAATTAATGACGTTTTAGACTTTTAGGCAAATATTCTTATTACATAAGGCATAAAAATGATGCAGCATTTCGGATAAAAAGCATCATACTGACAGTCAAACATGTTGGGTAGTGTGATGTTCTGGAGTTGCATTGCTGCTTCAGGATCTGAATAACTTGAAGCCTTTGATGGAACCATAAATTCTGCTCGTCTCAACAAGAACATTTGAAAGGAGTGCGTCCAGTCAGTTTCTGACCTTAAGTTTCACACTGTGCATGGATCACTGGTCTGGAGTCATGCTGTGTGACACAAGTGCAGATCACCAATTCAGTCCTCTTCAGACTAAAGGCAACATACCACATATATCAAGTGGTATTTTCTGGGATAATCCAGCAGTGAGATTTGAGCTTTTGTGCTGCATTTATAAGTCTTGCTGTTTCCTTTCCTTCCCCCTCCTTTTTCCTTTGAGTGTTTAACTAATAGATAGTTCATCAACACATGCAGCTTGCTTTTTAGTTATTGCTGGCCTGAAATTCTGCCAGATGCTTACAGTGGGAAGGGTCAAGAAGTGTGTGCTAGCTTATACTTCGGTTATGCACTATGACATTGATATGAAGCACACCAGAAAGCCAACTTCTGAATGGCTCAAAGAAATAAACGCAACGTGAAGATTTTGGAGCGGCCTTGTCAAAAGTTTAGTCCATACATAGCCAGATATCTGGGAAAACTGATACATTTTTATGCATTTAGGCCATTCATCCCCACGTAAACTTCGTTTTACATCTCAAAATATGAATAATTCTGAAAACGCCGGCCAAAGTATAGATTTCTAAAAACAAATTTTTTTTAGCTTGATTGAGTTAATTACAAGACAGAGTTTTAGGATCCAGAGCATCATGGTCTGAGACAAATGATGCAGCACTGACTTGGCTGCAATATGGAGTAAAAAATGGACGCTACCAGAGAGGTGCAGATTTGTGTTGTGATTGACCGTTTACAATGTGTCTAATCAATATCAAACGTGCTGGATAAATTTACTGCTAATCTATGGCTCCCGTTGTTTATTTCCAATTGACGTTACCCCGGAAACCGCACTGTATTTCCTGTCTTCACTTCATTATGGAAACTTCAAAGTAAAAGCATATGTGGAATGTTATAAACATTATAGCTGGTTCAGACACGCTTTGCTTATTTGTTTTTACAAGCCCAGCTGCTCGATTACACTGAGGTGCAAAGGAGAGGTCAGCTGTTTTACCCCAACTCTGCCTCTTGATATGGAGGCACAATGCTGTTGAACATTGGCATTATTTTTGAAGGATTCTGACTGCCTGACAGATTTTAGCTTTGCAGTACACTACCCCATGTGAATCTGGCATTTTTAAAATAATGCTCAGTGGTGAATTTGTACTGGTTTGTTTGGATGAAAGCTTTTCTAAAAACAATCCTCTGTGTAAGATATTTTTAAAAACGATGTGAGGGAGATATTCAATTTTATAAAGACCTGATTACGTGTGTAAAAGGCCAAAGTCAAGTCTTGAATTAAATTCAGAGACAATCAAGCAGAGAAGTGCGGGCTAGAATTCCTCTACAGCAGGGGCCACTAACATGGGGCCCACGGGCACAAGGTACCCCCCAAGGACCATATATGGTGCCCACAAACCTGTTCAAGAAATAGCAAAACCCTCCAGTGAGCTGCATTTCAAAATGCTATTTTATTCATTTTCTCTTCCGTTTTAATTATACTTGTATTTACATAGATTTAAAAATGACAAAAGTATTAAAAACACATTTATATTACATAAAGTTAAGGTGAGCTTGGACTCTTGTAGTTCAAAGGTCAGTCCAGGTAGCCCTTTGTATGACACAGTACGGATGAAGTAGCTCCCAGTTTCAAAAAGGTTGGGGATCTCTGGTCTACAGTGATGCAGAAGACTCAGTAACAGTTATTGCAAATGTAAATTGATACTTGTTACCGCCAATGTTGGCAAAAACAGTTAAAGATTTCTTCTGATTTTCCTTTTTCAGATGTAAATACCTCAGATTATCAAATGTTAAAACAGCTAGTTTTCAAATTATGATTTTTTTATTAGTGCAAGAACACATATAACCCTATGTAAAAGTTGTCACCAGACTATCAAGGGAACAAACACTTTTTCATGCAGCTTGCTAAGCTTCACATTTTTAAACATTACTGTGCATTTCTAAGAACAGCTTCAAGCAACTCTGAAGACGTATAGAAAAAAAAACATTTTTTAGATATTTTAACAGATATTTGGTATTCTGGACAATAATTAGGAGATTAATTTAAAGTGTATTGTGATCCTGAACATCTCAAAGTTTCTTTCTTTTGATCCACTAATCACAAACAATTTTTAAAAAGACAGAATTAACACAAGACAGCAAGCGATTTAATGAAACAATTGAAAGAACATTATAAAACAGACTCAGACAGCAGATTTAGAAAATCCCAAACATGGAATGCTGTGTTACTTATACAATTGGATGAAGTCAGTGAGTATAATAGGCACACATACTCTGTTTTGTACAGGTAGTAAACAATTTTTACAGGAATTGAAATAGAAAAGTGTCCAGATTGAAGGACTATCCCCTGAAAAACACCTTCCTTTCAGACCTTTTCTCTGGAAATCTAAATAATTCACAATACAATTATTTCATTCTATAGGCTCATACATCCTGTTTTCTGAACAGGATTACAAACTATAGCTTTACATAACAATATTTTTACTATAGGTACAGAGAAATATGCCCGTGCTGTTGTCCTCTTCAAATCATGAAAAATATAAACAAGCCATGCATGCACAATAAAACACTGAAGCGTAAGCATTTAAGAACATTTGAACATGAAGCCTAAACAAGATTTTTCCTGACTGATTAATTAAGACAGACCCTATTATGATAAGATAAAATTTTTTTTAAATATATCTATTTTTTGCCTATATTGAAGTTGGGGCTTTGGGCCACAAAACAAAAAATAGACATCCCTGGCATCATAGAAGGTGAGGTGTATACACACACACACACACACACACACACACCTACAAGCAGCTCTGTGGATTTGGAAAGCAAGAGTCATGACCTGAGAGCAGAAAAGCTGCTCCTTCAGGTTTTTTTGATCCTAAAATTATAAAACAAGAATTTTGTTGTATACAAAAGGAACAATTGACATGCAATAAATTTAATAGAAAACATGGAATTCATGGGCATTTGTTACTTATCAAAGTCACTTCAAACATAAACAGTTATTCTAGCCTGGTCACACATAGAACACGAAGAAATGCAATAAGCTTTGGTCCCTAAACTAACTTATAAGTCTATATAAAAAACTGAATGGAACCTGGCTTTGACCACATGGTAAGCATGTCCAAGGTTACAGGTACTTCAGTGAATGAATTCCTCCAAAAATCCAGGCGCATGCCTTTTGGCTTGATTGAATATTGAAATTGTTCCTTAGAGTGCGGGAACAAAGAGTTGTTATTTGTGTGATGTCACCTGATGGACTGACAACAGGGTCCTTCCTGTGGAGATGAATAATGGTAATGCTGGCCAGGCTTAGTGGGTAAAATAAAAATATGTCTGGCTGTAAATTAAAGCCTTTTACATGTGTTATACTGGTTTAACCCTGAAATCATAATGTTTTCGTTACACTAAGCAATGAAACAATTATTGTAAATTATTGTACATTTTTGTTATTTACAGGAAATGTATTGAGACAATAAACCTGGTTTAAATGGGATCTCATGGAACATAAGTTGTGATAATTACATTGTGAATATGAAATTGGGATACAGTACAATGATTTCAGGGCAATGAAATTAAATGTAAAAAAATTTACTAAATTATTGTGTGCATGTTTTGACTGAGCTGAACAGCCTCCTCAAATGTTTATTAATTTCTTTCATTTTAAAACCATAAATGATTGGATTAAACAAAGGATGATATACAAATGTTTGTATTGTCATTATAAAGCGTGCAATTTTTGGGAAGTCTGACTCCACTCGAGCTATAATTACATCATACGTCATCAAACAAAAGTAGCCTGTCAAAACCAACAGGTGGGGTATGCAGGTCTGGGCAGTTGTTTTTCTGAATGGTTTAGGACTTCGAAAAGACATTATGAATATGTTTGCATATGTAAAAACTGTGAAAACCATAGGAAATATTACAACATTTAGTAAAGCAACACGAAGAAATGCAATAAGCTTTGGTCCCTAAACTAACAGAATGCAGTCAAATTAAGTCTATATAAAAAACTGAATGGAACCTGGCTTTGACCACATGGTAAGCATGTCCAAGGTTACAGGTACTTCGGTGAATGAATTCCTCCAAAAATCCAGGCGCATGCCTTTTGGCTTGATTGAATATTGAAATTCTTCCTTAGAGTGCGGCAACAAAGACTTATTTGTGTGATGTCACCTGATGGACTGGCAACAGGGTCCTTCCTGTGGAGATGAATAATGGTAATGCTGACCAGGCTTAGTGGGTAAAAAATAAATATGTCTGCCTCTAAATTAAAGCCTTTTACATTTGTTATACTGGTTTAACTCTGAAATCATAATGTTTTCATTACACTAAGCACTGAAACAATTGTAAATTATTGTACATTTTTATTATTTATTGAGACAATAAACCTGGTTTAAATGGGATCTCACGGAACATAAGTTATGATAATTACATTGTGAATATGACATTGGGATACAGTACAATGATTTCAGGGCAATGAAATTAAATGTAAAAAAAAATTATTAAATTATTGCGTGCATGTTTTGACTGAGCTGAACAGCCTCCTCAAATGTTTATTAATTTCTTTCATTTTAAAACCATATATGATTGGATTAAACAAAGGATGATACAGAAATGTTTGTATTGTCATTATAAAGCGTGCAATTTTTGGGAAGTCCGACTCCACTCGAGCTATAATTACATCATATGTCATCAAACAAAAGTAGCCTGTCAAAACCAACAGGTGGGGTATGCAGGTCTGGGCAGTTGTTTTTCTGAATGGTTTAGGACTTTGATAAGACATTATGAATATGTTTCCATATGTAAAAACTGTGAAGACCATAGGAAATATTACAACATTTAGTAAAGCAACAAGCCCAACTACAGTAATTGTTCTTGATCTCACACATTGAAGTGCATAAATAGTATTGTTACAAAATATTCCATGCAAATTATATGAACATAACTTAGCTTTAGAACTTAATATTGTTTGTATTTCAAGATAAACTACAGGTACGAGCCACGCTAGAATAAGGAAAACATTCACAGTTCTTTTTCTCATGATATTTTGGTAACTCAGAGGTTTACATATTGCCACATATCTGTCAAAGGCCATGGCTGCTAACAGTAAAAATTCAGAAAAACCAACAGAGTAAAACACAAAAAACTGTAGCAGGCAAGCTGAATATGATATGATGGGTTTTTCAGATATAAAGTCAATCAAAAGCTTTGGGTAAATACTGGTGCTGTAAAGAAGACCATTGAATAACAAGGCTGCTATGAAGATGTACATCGGTTCATGGAGGCTTTTGTGAATCCAGATAAGATACAAAATAGTAGCATTACTGCAGATTATTAAAATGTACACTGTAAATATAACAAAGAAATAAGCATATCTGTATTTGTTCAGCTCTACATACCCAGACAGGGTTATGTAGGTAATGTTTCTCTGGTCATCCATAAACGTACTTTTACAACCTGTTATAATTCTTTATACGATCAAGAAACAAATTCAGGTCATGTGACATATGATACAGTTTTACCAATACCCAGTCTCAATACGTGTCATTACCCATTACCTGAAGTTGAACCTGGTGTATTATGATCAGCAAAATTTACAAAAATGTTGTCCAAGTCTGTTGAAATCTTTTTGTATAAGAGCCTCCCCCTCCCCTCCGAAGGGAGTAATCTCTGAAGGCCCGCCACACTGTTCCGTCTTTTGTACCACACAGTGCACTACTTCTGATGCACAATATCATTGTAAATGTTTAATTTCAAGATATATAATGCAGGGATTGTATTATATTTGTTCCGTACGCACTTTCTGCTTACAAAATGACAAATAAAGTTGTCTAAGTCTAAAATATTACTGTTGAATTATTTGAAAATTCTTAATGCCAGTAAGATGCAAACCACAGTATTCACACAATATAACATACAATATATAAATTTATGTATATGTTTAACTAATGTCCATACATAAAATATATACATATACACACATATACACACTCTTATGTGGGAGTGGTGTCCTTGTGGTTAGGGAGCTGGGCATTTGCGTCTTGGAGAGCCAGCAAAGGTTGGCAGTTCGAAACTCAGTCTGTCACTCTGGGTCCCTGAGCAAGACCCTTGACCACAAAAAGTAATGATCTTTGAGACTTTTAATACTACTACTACTACTACTACTACTACTACTAATAATAATAATAATAATAATAATAATAATAATAATAATAATAATAATACATTGGATTTGTAATGCATTTTATATTTATATAAATCACAAAGTGCTACATAATAAACCAGGTAAGTGCTAAATAAAAACACATGGAGAGCATGAAAAATAAAAAAGTAAAAAAAGATAAAATAAACAAAGACTGTCACGATTTGGGTTTTGTCTTGTTTTATGTTATCAGATTTATTAGTTAAGTTTCTGCTTTTGGGTTCTTTCTTGTTTAGCTTTGATTTAGACGTGTTGTTCTGTTTAGGTTACCTGTTTTCCACTTGTCACTTTATCAGCTCTGTTTGGTCTCCCCTCAGCAATCTGTCAGCTCCCCTGCCCTGATTAGTTCCACCTGCCTTCTTGTAATTAGTTTCACTCCGTTTCAGCTGTGCACTCCACTATATAGTTCTGCCTCGGTCTTCACTTCTCCGGCAGATCATTTACGAGCCCATGGTGAGTTTTGTTCCAGCGGGGAAAATGCATAACTAAATACTGTAAAGGGCTCCTATAAAGGGAACAGGGGTACTGACAGATCTGAGATGAAGCCCCTGATGTTACAAGTTCTTTAAAATGACCCTTAAAAGTGCGCACCTGAATTAAAGCGCGAGGCAGCAGCCCACCGAAGCGCCACTGATTCTATGTTGTTAAAAACAAAAGAGCATGAAACACAGCTAGTAACTCTCCTATTGACTTTAACTGGCACACTTTGCTACCGATGTGAGGACCTTAAACGTAGTGATTCATGTTTTGAATGGTGAACGGTGATAAAAGCACCTGCTCCGAGGGAAAGGGGGGGGGGGGAGGGGGGGGAGTAGCAACGCTAAGGCACAGAAATATGGTGCATGTAGTTAAAAAATGCAGAATTAATAAAAACGAAACTTAAAAACAGACCAAGTGGCGTTTTAAACTGCATCTGGTCAGCAGAACTGTTTTATGATCCAGCGTGCAGCCATGACTGGTTCTGAATGAACGGGTCATCTGGCAAAATCTGAGCCACTTCCCGAAGCAGTCACGTGGTACAGCCGGGCAGCGAGGCTTCGGCCGTCATCGTTTTCGGCTCCTCCCCTAAATGAAGCAAGCTTCGATACGCGCTTTACGGAAACGCCCCCTCCATTACTCGACACACGACAGAGCAATAAAACGTCTTTAACACCTACATTCTGCTTGTTGGCCTGAATATTGAATCCACCTGTTCAGTTTCGTTTGTTACAAAGACAATAAGTAAAAGGGGGAAGAGTTCAATTAAAAGCTCTCCTAAAAAGGTGGGTTTTAAGGCCACGTTTAAAAGCGTCCACAGTCTGTGGGGTCCTCAGGTGGTCAGGGAGAGCATTCCACAGCCTGGAAGCAGCTGAGCAGAAAGCCCCATCTCCCATTGTACGGAGCTTTGTCCTTGGTGGGTTCAGCAGATATGTCGAGGTAGATCAGAGGGTGTGTGTTGAGGTCTGTGGGGTGAGAAGTTCCTTGAGGTATGATGGGGCATCACCATGGATGCACTGTTGGGTAAGGAGGGAGACCTTGTACTCAATTCTGAGTGGGACAGGAAGCCAGTGAAGTGATTTGAGTATGGGGGGACCACATGATGTGGTCATGTTTGTCCACCCTCATAGGGATCCGTGCAGCGCTGTTTTGTATGTACTGCAGCTTCTGAAGGCTTTTCTCAGGGATCCCAATGAGGAGCGCATGGCTGAATTTCGGGTTGGCCAGCCTCATCCCCTGAGACAAACATATTTCTGGTCTGGCATGGAAACTGACACTCTGACTGTCCATTAAAATGTGTCAGTCAGCGCGTGCACAGCCCTCTGTGTCACGGCACATCGCTGCTCCCCCTCCCCTCTAGTACATGGCTCAGCGGCGCCAGCCAATCAGCACGCAGGCTCAGCCTAGCCCGCCCACTCAGCTCTCTCTCACAAACAACCGCTGTGCATATATCCTATTAAAAAGTGTTATTTAAGATAAGATAACATTAGCTAATCCTTTATTTATCCCACGATGGGGAGATTATAGGATTAAAGCAACAGGCAGGTGCACACAACACAGAGAAAATTACACAAGAATTGAAATTTATAAGGTGGATTAGGAAAAAAACACTATGAACATAACATTTATTATTATTATTAATTATTATTATTATTATTTAATTGTAATAATAAAATATAAATCACAAAACCCGAAAGGTCGACAGTTTCATGATACATCAAGCTTAGGGACTGGCTAATATACAGCAGTTCAAAAAAGGCCATATTTGGCTGCCGTGCTTGCTGTTCTCTTATGAAGAAAAGATCAAGCAGTGGACTAAATTTAGATGGGTTGAAAACAACCAGTATAAAATACACAGATATCCAGTGCATGAAGTATACAGTTAAGTTGACTTTTTTTGGTGTGTGTGTGTGTGTGTGTGTGTGTGTGTGTGTGTGTGTGTGTGTGGTGGCGGCAGGTGTAGAGGGGGGGCCCAAAAAGACTGCGTTGTCCCAGGCCCTAACAAAGCTGTCAGCTGGCCTGCTTGTTACCACCAAGGTTGGCAAAAACAGTCGAAGATTTCTTCTGATTTTTTTTCTTCGGACATAAATACCTCAGATTATCGAATGTCAAAACAGCTAGTTTTCAAATTCTGATTTTTTTAGAGCAAGACAATATATAACCCTATGTAAAAGTTGTCACCAAACCTATCAAGGGAACAAACACTTTTTCATACAGCTATATCCAAGCTTCACATTTTTAAACATTATTGTCCATTTCTAAGAACGGCTTCAAGCAACTGTGAAGATATATAGAAAAAAAAACTTTAAAAAGTTGCAGATATTTGGTATTTTGGACAATAATTAAGAGATTCATTCAAAGTGTATTGTGCATCTTGTACTTTTCAAATGTTTTTTTTTTCTTTTGATCCACTAATCACAAACAATTTTTAAAAAGACAGAATTAACACAAGGCAGCAAGTGATTTAATAAAACAATTGAAAGAACATTATCAAACAGACTCAGACAGCAGAATTCAGAAAATCCCAAACTTGGAATGCAGTGTTACTTATATATTTGGATGAAGTCAGTGAGTATGATAGACACACATACTCGGTTTTGTACAGGTAGTAAACAATTTTTACAGGAATTGAAATAGACAGGTGTCCAGATTGAAAGACTACTATATCCTGAAAAACACCTTCCTTTTAGGCTTTTGGCTCCCAGCAAAGCTAACGTTGTGCAAAGACAGAAGCTTCAAGAAGACCTTTTCCCTATATACAATTATTTCATTCAATTGGCCCATACATATATATTACTCCATAAATGGGGAATAATAAAACAACTAAATAATATCTAAGTAATTTCACACTTTAGCACATTCAAGGATGTGACAAAGTGTGGGTTCTATCTACATACTTTGGCTTTATTACACAATCTGAAAACATGAATGCAAGGCTAGCTGGAAACTGTCATGAAAATCTGCACGGTTGAAATGATTTTGAATTTATAGTCAGTTTGTTGAGAAAATAAATGTGGTGTGAGAATTTTTATAAGAACATTCAAATTAATATTTAGGGTAACAAAATAATTTCTGAAAATTAACAAAATAATTGCAGTCAGTCATGCTTTGGCTGAACAGAGCAACTTCCTTAGATGTTTATTAATTTCTTTCATCTTAAACCCATACATGAAGGGATTAATCAAAGGATGATACAGAAATGTTTGTATTGTCATAATAAAACGTGCAGTTTTAGGGAAATCTGACTCCACTCTAGCAATGATTACATCATATGTCATCACACAGAAGTAGCTGGTCAAAACCAACAGGTGGGGTATGCAGGTCTGGGCAGTTGTTTTCCTGAATTCTTTACAACTTCGATAAGATGTTATAAATATTTTTGTATATGTAAAAGCTGTGAAGAGCGTAGGAAGAATTGCCGTATTTAATAAAGCAATGACCCCAAAAATTGTAAGTGCTCTCGATCTCACACAGTGAAGTGTGTACATTGTATTGTTACAAAATATTCCTTCCAAATGAAAATTGCATATTTTAGCTTTAGCACTCAGTATCGCCAGCACAGCAAGATGACAAGCAGGGAAAACCCAAGCTACTAGTAGGAAAATATTAACATTATTTTTTGTCATGATATTTCGGTACTTCAGTGGTTTACATACTGCCACATATCTGTCAAAGGCCATGGCTGCTAAGAGTAAAAATTCTGAACCACCCACAGAATAAAAGATGAAAAACTGTAAAAGGCAAGCTGAATATGATATGATGGGTTTTTCAGATAAAAAGTCAACCAAAAGCTTTGGGTAAATACTGGTGCTGTAAAGAAGACAGTTAAACAATAAACCTGCAATAAAAATGTACATTGGCTCATGGAGGTTTTTGTGAATCCAGATAAGATACAAAATTGTAGCATTACTGCAGACTATTAAAATGTACATTGTAAATATAACAGAAAAGTAAAAGTATCTGTATTTGCTCAGATCTACATACCCAGACAGAGTTATGAAGGTAACGTTTATCTTACCATCCATGACTGTACTTTAACAAGCTCCTAAAATTCAGTCAATAAACACAATGACTACATGTATAACTGGCACCGTTGTACATGTAATATACAGTGTAGTGTGAGTTTGTGGGAGTTTTTTTATTAGATTGCTTTTCCCTCCAAGGATCTAATCTCTGAAGGCCTCACTGGTTACTGTCTTATGCAAAACAGTAACATTTCCAGCCTTTCAGATGTTCAATATGAAATACTGTATTTTACAGTAAAATGAGGGTGGCAAAAAATTTTAGACAGTTCTCATTCCCAATGGTGACAGCAAGCAGACCACAACATAACAGAAATGTACTAAGCTAAAAAAAAAAGCTACCTTACTTCAAAAACAGCTTTCTTCTCCTGGCTTTAAGAAAAGCAGAACTTCGACTACGGGCATGTCTTGATGACATTAAAAGCAGGATGACTTTCCTGCATTTAAATTCTGACAAGACAGAAGTTGTAATCTTTGGACCAGAGTCCTCAAAAAATAAACTTCTTAATCAATCACTTAATCTGGATGGCATTAACTTGGCCTCTGTTAATACAGTAAAAATTCTTGGTGTTATTTTTGACCAAGACATGTCATTTAAATCCCATATTAAACAGGTTTCCAGAGTGTCCTTGTATCACCTCCGGAATATTACCAAAATTAAAAATATTCTGTCCAGGGGTGATGCTGAAAAACTAGTCCATGCATTTGTTACTTCGAGGCTGGACTATTGTAGTTCTTTACTATTAGGAAGTACACAAAATGCAGTTTTAAGTCTTTAGCTGATCCAAAATGCTGCAGCAAGAGTTCTGATGAAAATCAACAAGCGGGATCATATTTCTCCTATTTCAGCTTCCCTTCATTGGCTTCCTGTTAAATCAGGAATATGATTTAAAATTCTCCTTCTAACGTATAAAGCCCTTAATAATCAAGCTCTATCATATATCAGAGCTCTGATTACCCCGTATGTTCCTAACAGAGCACTTCGCTCTCAGACTGCAGGTCTGCTGATGGTTCCTAGAGTCTCTAAGTAGAATGGGAGGCAGATCCTTTAGCTATCAGGCTCCTCTCCTGTGGAACCAACTCCCAGATTTGGTCCATGAGGCAGACACCCTGTCTACTTTTAGGACTAGGCCTAAAACTTTCCTTTTCGACAAATCTTATAGTTAGAATAGCTTAGGTTACCCTGAGCTATCCCTATAGTTATGCTGCTATAGGTTTAGGCTACTGGAGGACATCAGGGTCTATTTTTCTCACTCTACTGATTTCTACTGCTCTCCAGTTTTGCATTGCATTGCATTGAAATGACTATTGTCATTTCAGCTTTTAACTTTTTGTTCTCTCTCTTTTTTCTTCATAGTAGGTACACCTGGTCTGGCGTTCTGTTAGCTGTGACATCATCCAGGAAAGACAGATCACCTGCTATTACCATCTAATGTAGAACAGATTACTGGATCAATGTGTGCTTCTGCGCTTTTTGTCTCTCTTGTTGTGTCTATGCTCTGTCTTCTCTAACCCACAGTCGGTAGAGGCAGATGACCGTTCATACTGAGACTGGTTCTGCTGGAGGTTTTTCCTTTCCGTTAAAGGGGAGTTTTTCTTTCCACTGTCGCTTCATGCTTGGTCAGTATGAGGGATTGCTGCAAAGTCATGGACAATGCAGACGACTCTCCCTGTAGCTTCTCCAGGAGTGAATGCTGCTTGTCGGGACTTTGATGTAATCAACTGTGTTCCCTTAGATAGGAAATTCTTTTGACCAATCTGTATAATCTGATTGAAGTTGACTTTGGAAAGTGCCTTGAAATGACATGTTTCATGAATTGGTGCTATGTAAATAAAATTTAATTGAACTGAAAACAATTTGCAAAGCATAACCCCTGACTTCTAGCGAGCAGCAGGCTACTGCCATTGTTGTGGCAGTTCACTTTCAGCAAGAACTAGTTCTAAATTCAGTACATGCTATGTTGAAAACAATTAGATTCATGCTCATAGTTCACCAAATAAACATTAAGAACTAGGAACAGAGTTTCAACATGAGCTAGTTCTTGTTCAAATTATTATATGTTCTCTGAAATAGAGTTTAAGAAATATAAATTATGTCATTGGGTAGAATCTTTTTTGTTTTCTCATGTTGTGCAATTACGCACTGTTTAAGGTCATTTAATGTTTAATAAATAACCTAATGTTGTGTGGTGTACTTAGCTTTGTCTTCAGCCTGAGCATGCACCTCCAGAAAGTCCCTGTGCTGTGGAAGTTGTCCTGCATCGTTCCAGTGCCAAAGACGGCGCATCCCAGCATCCCTCAGGACTACAGACCGGTAGCACTGATGTCCCACATCATGAAGACCCTTGAGAGGCTAGTCCTGGAGAAGCTAAGGCCCATGGTCAGGCCCTTCACTGATCCACTACAGTTCGCCTACCAGCCCCGCCTGGGAGTTGAGGACAGCATCATCTTCCTGTTGAACAGAGTCTACACTCATCTGGACAAGCCGGCGAGCACTGTGAGAATCTTCTTTGATTTCTCCAGTGCCTTCAACACCATCTGTTGGGCTCTACTGGGTGAGAAGATGACGGTGATGCAGGTGGAGGCACCCATCGTGTCCTGGATTACCTGACGGGCAGACCACAGTATGTACGCCTGCAGAACTGTGTGTCTGATATGGTGGTCAGCAACACTGGAGCCCCTCAGGGGACTGTCCTCTCTCCCTTCCTCTTCACCCTCTTCACCTCAGACTTCAACTACTGTACTAAGTCCTGTCACCTTCAGAAGTTTTCTGACGACTCAGCAATAGTTGACTGCATTGAAGAGGGTGATGAGAGTGAGTATAGGTCATTGGTGAGCAACTTTGTCACTTGGACTGAGCTGAACCATCTGCAGCTCAACGTGACAAAAACTAAGGAGCTAATAGTGGATCTGAGGAGGACAAAAACACCTGTGACTCTTGTTTCCATCCAGGGGGTCCCTGTAGACACTGTGGAGGAGTATAACTTGTAATATTCCGATTATAGTTCTGGTTTATGTTATTAGTTTTTGTTTTTCTCCTCTCTCCTGTCTTTGATTATCTTGCTGTTTTGAGTTCTGTCTTGTCTGGATCCTCGTTTTGTTGGTGTAATGTTTTGGTTTACCTTGTTGTTGTTATCACTTTTAGTCTTAGCCTGTTCTTCTGTCTTTAGTTTGTTCTGTTTAGGCTTATTTTTATTTTTAGACTTGTCCTGTTTGCTCCCTTAATTATTTCCACCTGGTTTTGGTTAATTAGTCCCTCCCTGCTACTGTGTCTGTCCGCCTATGTAAACCTCTTTTAGTTCTCTGTTTGTTGCCAGGACTTCACAATCATTTCATTGGTAAGAGCCCTCCTGCATTCTGTCTTGTCTGGCCTGTTCTTTGTTTTTTGAGTCTGCCCAGCCTTTTGATGTCTGTATCACCATCAGCCTAGATCCTGTCTGTTTGCCTGTCTAATTCCCTCACCTTCCCTTCAATAAACACTGCAAAATGATTACTACCGTGTCTGGCTGAACTCTGGGTTCATCTCCACATTAATCGTCACATAAGTACCTTGGAGTGTACTTTAACAACAAGCTGGACTGGACCAGGAACACCGAGGCGGTCTACAAAAAGGGCCAAAGCCGACTCTTCTTCCTGAGGAGGCTGAGGTCCTTTAACATCTGTGGGACGCTGTTGAGGATGTTTTATGAGTCTGTTGTTGCCGGCACGCTCTTCTTCGCTGTCACATCCTGGGGCAGCGGGCTGTGGGCTACCGACAACAACAGACTGAACAAAGTGATCAGGTGGGCGGGGGATGTTATGGGGGAGGAGCTGGACACTCTGATGGCAGTGGCAGAGATGAGGATGCTGTCCAGGCTACAGTCCATCTTAGACAATGTCTCACACCCTCTCCATGACACACTGACCCAGCAGATGAGCTCTTTAGCAGAAGGTTCCTTTTACCCAGATGCACCACCGAGCGCCACAGGAAATCATTTCAGCCTGTGGCTATCGATCTCTACAACGCCTCCCTCAGTTGTCCTAACACCCCCCCCCCCCCCTCTGTAACTGTCTTTTATGCATTCTCTGCACTGTTCTTGCACATGTCACCATCTCTTCACTGGGATTCCCAAGGTAAAGTGATATGACTAGTGTGATATGGTATTACCTTGTGGGGAATGTTGTAAATATATATATATATATATATATATATATTTAACAATGTGTGTAATTTCCCCCCTGAAATCATTAAAGTAAGTCTGAGTCTTATAAGTAACTCTCTGTCTGTTGGGTATTGTCCGGTGAATATCATCTTAAGAGCTGATATCAGGACAAGAGTTGAAAGGCTACGGACATTCGGCACTAATTTTAAAAAGCTTCGGCTCTATTTTAGTCATAATGAGTGGACCGGATAACACAAACATCAACATCCCTTTAATGTATAAAATCCTTGTGGAGTTAACGTTTGTTATAACCATAAAAACACACTAGAATTACATCAGCAATGGCATGGTTGGAAAAACCTAGCGGGAGCAACCCTGTAAGCTCCACGTGTGAAAACGCATTAGGTAACCTTCTAAATAGCCCATTTAACTTTCCCTGTTATTTCTCTGCCAAACCTGTCGGTGCCTCTGTTTGAGTTCGGTTCACTTTTAGCATCCAAGGGAAAGCAGTACTCAGAGTAAACGTTGGTAATTTCAGCAGCGGGCATTTGGCGTTGAGCTAGCCGAAACGCAGCCAGAGCAGGCTGCTCCGAATCGTAGTCGAGTCCCCGGCATGCTAAACTCAGCCCTGCAGCGGGTGACTCAAGATCAGCCCCTCGTCCTATCAATAATCAATAAAAAGTAAGACAAGACCACGAGTTGCTGCTCACATGAGTAAAGACACTCAGATAAAATGTTACAGAATGATTGAAAACTCCTTGTGAGGCGCTAATCTGGTACAGTGGTTCTCCAGGGATCAACAAGGGTTTGTCTAAAGATGTTTTAGAACTGATTGGTGACCTTTAGTTTATATTTCTGTAATATTCTGGTTTCTGTTCTGGTTTTATGTTTAAGTTATTTTGCTCTCCTGCTTTAGGTTCTCTGGTTGCTTTGAGTTTTGTCTTGTCTAGGTTCTTGTTTACTGTTAGTTTATCCTGTTTTGTCATCAGTTTTAGTCTTAGCTTTATCTTTTATTTTAGGTTTGTACTTCAGGGTGGTTTTGTTCTTAGCAAGTCTGGTGTAGTTTCTGTCCTGTCAGCTTTTTAGGTTTGGTTTCTGCTCTGTTATTGTTGTGGGCCTTGGCACTGATGTCTGGTCTAATTACTTACTCTGCACACCTGCCTAACTCCTCCCCTGCTGCAATCACCTCTCACCGGTTTCACCTGCCTCCACCTCCTTATAAGCTGTAGGGACCAGACATCAGTGCCAGGTTGTCTTGTTGAGTTTACGGGTGAGTCTTCTCCTGCAACATTCATTGTATGTTTTGCTTTTGGATTTTTGACCCTGTTATCTCCAGAAACCTGAGCCATCCTGTTCTGCCTGTCTGTTCATATTTTTACCTGCCCTGCTGGACTGTTTGTTTTTCTGCCATCTTTTGGTTTGACTGTATTTTTTGGCTTTTTCCCTGTTTTTGATTTTTGTTAATAAAGAACCTCATCTGAACCTCTGCTAGTCTGGTGGAATTCTGGGTCCCCTACCTCTGATCATTACAATTTCAGATAGTTATTATAAGTAGAGTTATTACAAGTTGTGTTGCTGATTTATGGTTGTGATTTATGAGCATAGACTTCCTAACCTGGCGAGCCAGATGAATTTCGTTCCGCTTAGCTCTGCCTAGCTTCACTCACATCCATCCCGGACCTCTTCCATAAAGAGTGATTTCTTCAACCAATTTTATTGTCCAGACAATCAGGACGCAGGGCTGGAGTTTCATAGATGTGACGTAGTGAAGACGCAACGGTGAAACTGTTTTGATTCAGACAACATTGGCGGCTCGCATCAAGGAAGCAAACATTGATGCTATTTCTTCCGTGTTGTCCAATCTACCTAATATTGTTTCATTAAAAGAACATCAGAGAACGTCTCTGAACGCTTTTGTTGGTGGAAACGATGTTTTCACACTTCTCCCGACTGGATTTGGCAAGAGCTTGATCTAACAAATGGCTCCTCTGGTAGTTAAGGAAATGGGACTAGTGCAGCACCCCATCGTTATCGTGTCCCTGCTGATTATCATTCGTCCATACTTTTTTGGTTGGCTTCTTTGTTGAAAATAAGTCTGCTGTGCACAAGGTTGCCTTTTATCCGCACATTTTCATGGCACAGACGACATTAATAATTTACCGACATTACGCTGATTCCACTGTTGCTATATCCAAGATGTCGGCTATTCTGTTTTGTTTTTTCCTGCGTCACTCTCATCAGCGTCACGGGTTAGCTTCTGTGTGATTGGTTGAAATAGCATGTCGATAAAGATGACAGACAAGTGGCTTATCCAATCATATGCAAGGATTTTTGATAAGACCCAGCCTTCTGAACGCCATTCCTATGGATCAATTCCAGATGGATGAGTGGAGCTAGGCGGAGCGAAATTCATTTGGCTAGGGTCAGGTTATAGACTTCCAGGCTTAGTGTGCTTTTTTACTGCTCAGTTTGGATATATGAAAGTTCTTTATAAACAAATAGGAGTCAGTAACTGAATGAGATAAGATCTGCATGATCTGAGAATGATGGAGGAATGATGATGGAGGAAGAGATAACCACCTGTTTAATTCATAATTCATTTATGTTGTTTTTGCTTGTAGCTCCAAATATTGTGGTAATTAGCATTTCTAGTGTTAAATCAGATGAGATAGTAAAAAATAATAATAATTTTCATGTTGTACATTCTGTTTTTGGAAGTGATTTGAATTATATAATGTCTCTGTTTTAGAATAATGTAAGATTGATACAAGAGGAGAGAGGAAGAAGATAAGAAGACAGAAAGGAGATTAAATGAGGGTGGAGGAAAATAGGAACACTGATGGAAAGAACGGTTGACAAGAAGGGAGAAAAATTTACTTAGAGTATTAATAAAGTTCAAGTGATAAAGTATTGACATGATTTTAGTGACAAACTAACCTATTGAGTAAAACAGAGTGGCTCAGGTTTGAGTTGAGAAGCCCAATGTCCGAGGATATAACCTCTTTCTGAGTCTCTGCACTGAACATGAGTTTCACTGCACTTCCCTAGCTGTGGCAGAATCAAGAGGCAGATTAGTTGTATTTTTTTGTGTTTTAAAAATGTCTGTTCTGCACATAATATATCCTCTTCTCTTATTGTATCCCGACATCTGGATACCGTGGCTGATGGCTCTTCAGACACAGAAGGCCTTGAAGAAACCAGAGATGATCTTATGTTAGCTGACTCACTGACCAGAGTTAACTCACCTTTTACGAGCAAACAATATACTTGCACATCAACTACTACCATACACAGACACATAAGGTAGTTATACACACTTTCTGTAAGTTTATACATGCTCATGCTGCACTACACACACAATCACTTGCATTCATGTCAAGGAGATTTCCAGGTCTGTGCTTTTTTGAACATGTTTAACACCTTTTCACCTCACATCACCACAACCCATTTTCTCATCCCAAACGGGCTGTATGCACATCTCCACTACTTCCTGAACTTCAGCAGCTCCTTTGTTTCCTGCCTTTCATTACTGGACAGACTGATTAATCCAGATGTGTCTGACCTCAGTAACCAGCCAGACACACCTGGATCAATCAGCTTGTCCTGTAATAAAAGACAGGAAACAAAGGAGCTGCTAAGGTTCAGGAAGTAGTGGAGCTGTGCTTATAGGTCATTAGTTGGAGACATTAATCTGCTTCTTTGAGATGCACAGGCCCCTGATGCGGCCAGGTTACAGTAAGAAAGATATATCAACCTTTATCTGCGGGCTTGACCACTACTTCTTTTTTATGTTAACGCAGAAAAACCTATTTCTCATAGGTATGTAGATGTGAACAGAATGAGTATTTGTTGCACTTTTTTGAAAACGTGGGGGAACTCTGTCTCCACAGACAGCCACAGGTATAGAATAAATGTTTAACCCTAACCCACCACCACTGTCCCCCAACCCAAAGACACAGTTCTAGTTTTCTATTAATAACACTATCTATTTATTTATTTTATTCATCTTGAATGTACTAAAAGTGTGGAGAGGCACATTCCTGGCTCTTACACTTGATTTTTGTTGTTTAAATATTAATAAATATGTAAAAAATAAATGAGACCATTACTGTCCCCATTTCCTAATTTCATCTTCATTTTTTATGTACGAGCTAGAAATGTCCCCAGATTTGATTTCAGAAATCTGGTCACCTTATCTAGGAAGAGCACCAAAATCCTGCTTGGTAGAAAAGGCACTTTTGTGGGTTTTTATGGTTTGTACACAGAGTCCACACAAAAAAAAATCACTTTTACACTGCTGATTTTCTGGAAGGTTTTAACTGAGGCCCAACAGTAATGTAACAATAGGAACTATTTTATATGTATGTTGCACACGGACAAGTTACTGTGTCGCAATGATCCGATAGTAATGGTATCCTGACCGAGCTGTTTGTAGTTTACCCGCTGATATTAGTAAAGTTCTGACCCAGCTGGTTTATTGTGCAACTACTTTGGGCTATTTGAGTAAGCACAGGAATGGAAATAACTAGAATAAAACAAGTAACATAACATAAAAAGGTTCAATTTCTAGGTGAAGACTCCTTTAGGTTTTTTTCAGCACAGTACTTTGTGATATCTGTCTTGGTATATAAATGAAGTATTATTTGTTTTTACCAAGAAAAGACCACTTCAACTTTGAGCAACTGGATGGCTTTATTTTATTGCTGTCATCATCCAGCCAAAACAAAATGGAACATAGACTGAAAAGCTGATTTGGTAATCTAGTCTGCAGTTGAAGGATAACTTTTGTACCTCAGTGATTGACAGGAAACAAGGCCTCAACAAAAAACGCTGTTAATTGTAACAATAGAAAGACATGTACATTTCCTTTACGAATGGATATCAATAGAGTAGAAAAAGATATTGGTTACCCGACCACTGTGGGAAGACTTTGGTTTAGTACAAATTAAATGGACAGGTTTTAAAATTAACCATACATGTTAATTTCAAAGTGTTGTGACAGATTACCCAAGTCTATACTACTTAAAAAAGAGAAAACTCCATAAAAGCAATACAATGTGAAACATGGAATCAGAAACACAGCAAGAAGTTGACCAGAATAGGGTAGCATGACAGATGACCTGACACTGAGTGTTGCTTAGCTGGCTGACTATACAGAGGAAAACACAGAGGACAGCAGGTGGAGCAATTAAGCACAGGTGGAAAGTGTAGAGGAGAGAAGGAGAGAGAGGACAATGATCTGATAGAAACAGGAGGGAAGCAGGCTCTGACAGGAATAGATGAATGAACAAATATGAAAGAATGACAACTAAACGAAACTGGGGACAAGCAGGCTGGGAAAATAAGGATCTAACAGAACTACTAAAATTATAGAAACTCACTAAGACAGGAACTGAATCTAAGAGACTGACAAAGTGAGAACACATAAACCAAAATTGCAGGATCCCCAGGACCCTGACACTAATCTAAGTCCTGGGGATTTTGATGTGCAAGTCAAATGTTCAAAAAAAAAGATTAATATTTTTGAGATAATTCTCAGAAAACAACTGAAGAAAATGGAATTTAAAGCTATTGCGTCTTAAATTAAAGCGATGGTTGGGTTACAGACCCATTTTCTTCTACAAATAAGTGAATTTTATGCCGATAAAAATATATAACAGTAGAACAAATCTTAGCACTGGTGCTATGGCTCAGTAAATTCTTACAGGATATGTAAGCTCTATCTCAGGTTGTGGTGAGTTCTTCTAAAGGTATATAGTCATGTTATCTGCTTATAAAAAAAGACCAAAACCCATTTGATCATGATAAAATAAAGTTATACACACCAAGCCTCCATTCTATTAATGCTTTGATGTCCTTTTTGTGAATAAAAATAGCTCCAGCACTGGGCGTGATGACCACATGGCGTCATCTACGGGCAGTATTGCAGAACTATCATAGAGTTGGTTTGCTTAGTAAATAAAAGAGTAATAAATAATGCCGGACAGAGCCTGACCCTCTGCAAAGCCTCGCAGTAAAGCGGCAGCTTGCCGTGATCAAAGAACCACCATTGTTAATTAAATACACCCATCTAAAGCAACTTTAAGAGCCTCACATCAGAACATTTACTCACGTCAATGAACTCTGCGGTCACATCTGAGCCTCGGCAGGTATAGCATCTGCTTCAATGAACACCAACGTTCATGCTGTATTCCCACCAACATTCCAGTCTTTTCCTTCTTGGAATCAGAATTTATTTGTATTTTTTTCCACCACTGGATCTTGGACAATTCTACATTGTTTTGCAGGGAGATGCTAATAGCCATTAGCCGTTTCCTTGTTTTTCCCCCGCTGCACATGTACTTCCTCTGTCATTAAAAATAAACACTAACGACTTTATTTAGTAAAAAAATTGAGAAAAAGCAAAGCTTAAAACGCCAAAAATAACAGCTACTATGCCAGCAGGATGTGATAATTTTTCATAAAAACTTTGTTTGCAACCATAGTGAACTGCTGACGTATAAATAGAGTCAAATAGCGTGGCTATGCGCCTTTAATATTTTATTTTCAAAAGAAAAACCAAAGACATAACGAGTAAAGGGTTGCAAGACAACAACCGAAAAACACTGATTTTGGTAGTCTTTACAGGTGTTGTCATTGTCATTACAACATTATAGACTCTCACTGATTGATCCTGTACATCTATGTTTTTGCTCTCTGCTCATCTCATTCTGTTGGCTGCAGCTAGAACCGTCTTAGAACTGTAACAGACAGATATGTACCAACCTTGTAAAATAACCAACCTTCCAACAAATACAATCCAGGTTATAAACTCCCTCACTAAACTTTTACATTTGAGCTCTCCACTGTTATTACAAAAGAAAAATGTATTCCCTATCCCTTATTATTTCAATCCTCTGAATGACTTTAAATATCAATTTGTTAAACACTTTCACAGAAAAAAATATATAAATGCTTATATCACCATGTTCGCCACTAAGCACACTATTGTTCAAATTCTGAGTATCAGTATCAGATTATGTTGACACCCATAACATATAAAGAATTTCTAGAAATACATATCTTTTCCTGGCAAATCTGGGTAAGACAAGGAAAATTTACCTGAACTTCAAGCCAGTAAAACTGAATTGTTACATAAATGAAACACGTTTACAATTACACTCTTGTTAAACATAGCTTTTTAAGATGTTTAGAAATTTCTTTCATTTTGAGTCCATATATAAATGGATTAAACAAAGGATGATACAGAAATATTTGCAGCGTCATTATTAAGCGTGCAGTTTTTGGAAAATCAGACTCCATTCGAGCTATAGTTACATCATATGCAGCCAAATAGGAGAAGCTGATTAAAATTATCAGGTGGGGTGCACAAGTCTCAGCAGCCTTTCTCCTAAAGGACTTACAACTTTGATACGATAATATAAATATCTTTGTATATGTAAAAACTGTAAAAAGCATTGGGAGTATGACAAGATCTAATAAAGCAACAACCCCTAAAACAGCAAGTGATCTTGATTTTGTACATTGAAGTGTGAAAATTGCATTATTGCAAAATATTCCATTCAAATTTAAGTTACATATTTTAGTTTTAGCACTGAGTATTGCTTCAGGTGCAATGTGACAAGCTGGTACAACCCAAGCTAGAATCAGAAGGACTTTAACAGTAGTTTTTCTCATGATAGTTGAATATTTCAGTGGTTTACATATTGACACATATCTGTCAAAGGCCATGGCTGCTAACAGCCAGAACTCTGTGCCACCAACAGAATAAAACATGAAAAACTGTAAAAGACAAGCTGATAATGGGATGATCGGTTTTTCAGATAAAAAGTCTATCAAAAGCTTTGGGTAAACAGTTGTGCTGTAAACAAGACAGTTACATAACAAAGCTGCAATAAAAATGTACATTGGCTCATGGAGGTTTTTATGAATCCAGATGAGATACACAATAGTAGCATTACTGCAAATTACCAAAACATATACTGTAAACATAACAGAAAAATATAGATATCTGTATTTATTCATCTCCACATATCCAGTCAGAGTTATGTGGGTAACATTTAACTCATCCATAAATGTGTATTTCTTTTAAGTACTCTAACTGTTCATTAAATGAAAAGCTTCAGTCCACAGGAGATATAGGTGTTTGTTCTCCTAAGTACCCGGGTTAAAACTAATGAGTTTGTCTTTTTATCCCTTCACCCCTCCTGGAAACTGAACGCTGGGGACCTACTACAATGAAGTGTATATTTCACACCAGCATAGCATCATGTAATTTTTCCAACAACATCAACATCAGTCATTTATGAACTAATATGATTGATGTTGACTCAAACACATTTATAACAATAATTTACAATAATGTGTTACAATTACAAAAGGTCATATTTGATGTAAACAATTCAGCATCAGATGGCGTTTTAATCAAATTCATTGTGTGCATCATTAAGTTAAAGTCAATCATTGTAATTCTCTATAAAAAAGGATAGAGTTTATCCATCCATCCATCAATTTTCTGACAAGCTTTATCCCTGATGGGGTTGCAAGGGGTGCTGGTGCCTATCTCCAGCTGTCAATGGGCGAGAGGCGTGGTACTACCTTGACAGGTCGCAGGGCAACACAGAGACAGACAGGACAAACAACCATTCATGCACACAGTCACACCTAAGGAGAATTTAGGGGGGCCAATTAACCCAACAGTCATGTTTTTGGACTGTGGGAGGAAGCCGAAGTACTCGGAGAGAACCCACACCTGCACAAGGAGAACATGCAAACTCTAAGCAGAAAGACCCAGGGCAAGGGTAGGACTCAAACCCAGGACATTCTTGCTGCATTGGAACAGTGCTACCCACTTGCACCCAAATCCTCAATAACAGAACTAAGTGTGGCACATGCAGAATCAGCAAAAATTAACCCGTATTCAATAGAAACCTGCAATGATTTTAAAGGAATTTAAAGAAGGGCCAGTGTAAAAATGTATGGAGGACTAGTGGAAGGAGTTGTGGGTTTTATTCTAACTCCTGTCACATGTCTATGTGCCCAAAGTACTTAACCCAAAGTTGGCTACCGGTCTACTTATTGGTGAAGCAATGTTAATGTGATTGGGTGAATGTAGCTCTAGTGTGAGGCACTTTGAGTGGTCACTATGACTAGAAAAGTGCTTAATAAAATTTTGTCCATTAAATCATAAAAAATGAAAACAATGGCAAAACCAATTATTCGTCAGTGTGATTGCTGATTGAGTTATTCCTCTTTTTTCTGTAAAGATCTTAATCTGCCCGTACATTTGATTTTGGGCTTCCCTGTAAATTGTGTTGAAAATTTAGGCCAAGAAGTATGATGATGGTGATGATGACCTGTTTTATTTTACACAGAGACAATGTACAACATTTCATTGATCCTCGCAAATGAAAGATGCACAGTACTAGGTGACATAAAAAAAATGCTAATTTCCACCTGTAGTCCCTGGACAGGTTGATGCTGATTAAATATAATTTAACAGAGATTGTGAGTTGATGACCAGAATAATTACAGGTTTTTACATGCAATACATATCAATAAATCATAATTCGCTTCTCACTATGTCATTACTTAAACCATTTAAACCATAACTTATTAAAACTGTTTTGCATGCCTGCACGGTGGCTAACAGATTGAAGAGCAGAACATAATAATCTCCCCGAACAAAGTCCAGTGAGCATCACAATGGCAAACAGCCAACAACGACTCTCAGGTATGAAAAACTGGACTGCACCAGGCCTGGAGATGAGCCATGCCTGCTGACTGAAGAAGCTGACTTCTCTCCATGAACACCTAGCAGCACAAATGATCCAACTGCTGACGAATGGGACCCACCCCGAATGGCTGACAGAGGGTTTAACAGTCCTAATAATGAAAGACCTCCAGAAGTGGATGACGTCAACTAGCCAATAACCTGCCTCTCCAACATGGAAGCGCCTGTCAGGCATCATAATGGGCACATGGACCAACACATGACAGAAGCCCAGAAAGGCATAGGTAGAAACACCGTAGGAGCCAAACACCAGCTGCTGGTTGACAGAACAGACACCCTAGACTGCAAAAGCAGACATACAAACCTGTGCACTGCCTGGATTGATTACAAGAAAGCTTATGATTCAATGCAACACACATGGATCCTGGAATAACCAAAGCTGTATAAGGTCAACAGGACTCTGAGAGCCTTCATTGCAAACTCCACGAGGCTATGGAAAACCACCTTTGAGTTCAACTTCAAGCCAATTGCAGAAATCTCCACCAAATGTGGAATATACCAAGGAGATGTTCTGTCCCCTATGCTGTTCTGTATAGGCCTGAGCCCCCTCAGCCAAATAATAAGTCTGGCTATGGATACCGACTCAGAAATGGGGCCACTATCAGCTACCTTCTGTACAAGTATGACATCAAGCTGTACGCTAAGAGTTAGCGAGACATTGACTCACTGATCCACACCACCAGGATCTACAACAGGGAAATCAGAATGTCATTTGGGCTGGACGGATGTAATCCGCACAAAGAGAGGGAAGGTAATCCACACAAAGGTGATTGCCGTCTCAGAAGGGAGAATATCAGATGTCGAAGATAGCTATAAGTACCTTGTAATACCACAAGCAAATGGCAACCACGAAAAGGCCACAAGAAGAGCAACAACAGCCAAATATGTGCAATGAGTAAGGCAAGTTCTGAGCAGTCAGCTCAATGGCAAGAACAAGGTCCGGGCAATCAAAAGCTATGCATTGCCAGTAATCAGATACCCTGCTGGGGTAATAAATTGGCCCAAGGAGGAAATCCAGACCAATTATGTTAAAACATGAAAGCTACTCACCATGCATGGTGGGTTCGACCCCAAATTCAGTATCCACAGGCTATACACTAAGTGCAAAGAAGGAGTAAGAGGCCTAGTGAGCATCAAAGCCACCATTGAAGATGACATATCCAAGCTCCAAGAATATACCAGGAAGATGGCACCAAGGGATGAAGTGCTCAGTGAATCTCTCAGACAATGAAGCTGGAAGTGAAGGAACTGAAGAAATCATCATGGTAAGAAATAACCCTGCATAGGATGTACCACCGACAGATACCGGAAGTGTCTCATGTGACCAAATCCTACCAATGGCTAGAGAGGGCTGGACTGAGGGACAGCACTGAAGCCCTGATCATGTCAGCACAGGAGCAGGCCTTGAGCACCAGAGCAATAGAGGCCCAGATCTACCAAACCAGGCAAGATCCCAGGTGCAGACTATGCAAAGAGGCCCCAGAAACCATCCAGCATCTCACAGCAAGATGTAAGATACTAACAGGGAAGGAATACATGGAACACTATAACCAAGTGGCTGGTATAGTATAGATAAAACATCTGTTCAGAGTACCAACTGGAGACCCCCAGGTCAAAATGAGAGTCACCTCCCAAGGTGGTGGTGATAGAGACAAGGTCCTGTGGGACTTCCAGATACAAGCAGACAAAATGGTTATATCTAACCAACCGGACATGGTGATCATTGATAAACAGCAGAGGACAACTGTTGTGATCACTAAGGCCATCCAGTGATGAAAACATCAGGAAAAAAGAACACAAGAAACTAGAGAAATACCAAGGGCTCAGGGAAGAACCAGAAAGAGCCTGGAAGGTGAAGACAACATCAGTGCCTATGGTCATCGGAGCACTCGGAGCAGTAACCCCCTACTCTGGAGAAGTAGCTCCAACGAGACCTGGAGAAACATCAGAAATCTCAGTCCAGAAGAGAGCAATATTAGGAAGAGCTAAGATCCTAAGAAGGTCTAAGAACCACACTCCAACCAGATGGTGGCGGTAATGCTTACCTCTAGTTTGCGAGTTTTTAAAAAAGAAAAAAAAGAACACGTCCTCTCTGAAGGGGGCGGAGCTTGGTGATGGAGTGTTCCTGGGTCTGTGTTTGTGATTGGTTGGGAAGATGTGATGACTGTAATATTAACCTACGTGGCTAGAATGCAAAAGGAAAGAAAACTGTTATTTTATTGAACTTTTTATTGACCCTTTTTTCCTATCATTGATATACGTCTATCGATCAATATATATTGGTAAACACAGCGACCAACCAGGGATCTCTCCATGATTCACTGTTATGTTTTATTTAAAACTGAAAGAGTAACGCTCTAGCTTGGCTAATTTAGCATGACGCATTTTTTATTTTTTTTTTGAAGAAGAAGAAGGGTCAGAAGTTAAACGATGTCCAGGTGTTATGCCGAAAAGTGCGTCCCTGTCGAGTTATGCATCCCCTGTCGCGGGAGCGCGCCTCACTCTGTACAACTAAATAGACCCTTTTCACGGTGACGTCATGCAACTTCCGTTCTGCGGAGAAGCAGGGTATCTTTATCTCCGCTTTGTCCGCGAGTGACCAACACAGTTACTTGTTCTTAAATTAATGATATCAAAACATTTTAATATACCTCTTGTGGGGAAAAACAGTTGTTATTTGGCAGATTGATTTACAAAATTAAGGGTGTTATAAACAACATTAAATCCAAAGTTTTTATCCGACGTATGGCTGATTTATTTGTTGTGGTCTCTTGTCATTCACATACAACAATAAACCGCTAGAGCCCACGTGAGTTTTGAAACTGCAAAGCTTTGTCTTAAACGGAAGATCAAACATGCATCTACACAGCACAGCGTTCATAGACCAGTGTAAACTGTGAAGCATTCGCGAGCGTCAGAAAGCTATGGTGCATTAAGGAGCATGGGACATTTCAAACTTACAAGGAAAGAGGCATAAAACGGAATATAACTTAACTCACACAATAATCTATTTATCCAGACACAGTGTGGGCTTTCTAATAATACTGAATGCTCTATAATTGTATTTCTGTTATGTTTTGATTATGCAGATCTGCTAGCTTTTTATTCTGAAAAATCTATAATATTACAGCAGCAAATAATCAAAGTTTTTCAAAAGCCTGTTTAAAAGCTCCAAATGGAGCTTCAGATCATACAGCGACAATTGCACTGCATTTGCGGACCTTTATCCTTTAACTACAGATGAATATACAGGAAAACAGTCATACAAGGGTCAACTCCTCTGAGATAGCAGGGGATGCGTTTTTAGGCAAGGGGCTGCCAAACAAATGCATCCCCCTTGTTTTTAACATTACACACACATGGAATTCACAGTGGTAGCTCAGAACACATGTGTAAACATGTAGAAAATGTTAAATTAGCTACAAGTGCATATTTAAGTAAAACAGCAGGGGATGTTTTTTTTTTTTTTTTTGGCTGCCCCTTGCCAAAAAATGCATCCCCCTATGTTTTTAATCTAAAAAAAATTCCCAAACACATGCAATTTACACTGGTAGCTCAGAACACACATGTAAACATGTAGAAAATGTAAAATCAGCTACAAGTGTATGTTTCTGTAAAACTGCAAGGGATGCATTTTTTGGCAAGGGGCTGCCAAAAGATTTTATTTATATTACATGTTTTGTGTCCTTCACATTTGTACATTTAATTTTTTGTTTGTTTTTAAAGCGTATTATTACATTTTGTGCTCAAAGCAGTTAAACTAATACCCACTCCTGTGTCCCGACAGTAGACGGCGCATGTTTAAAATCAATAGTCTAACTAACTGGATCTAGCTAGCTACCTGAAAGAGCACCTGCTAGCTAACCATTATTAATACAACTTTTGTTCATTAATAAAACATTTGAAATAACCCCCCCCCCCCCCCCATGTTTTTTTTGCAAATCACACACTGGGTACTTGTGATAGAGAGGTTGAGCGTTTTCCTAATTGGATATGGTTAGATAACCCTTGTCAGTTCTTAAACCCAGTTATCTGTCTATCTGCACACTCTTTTGGAGGGGGGATAATAACTCCCTCCCCCCCAAATAAAAAGCCTGGCTCCGCCCCTCTTGCTCGGCGGCAAGACGTCTTCACATTAAACTGTATGTGACACCAAGCTTGAAACACTGAGCTGCTCCAAGCAGGTGGTCGCAAGGACATGTATCGTCACAGTCCCTCACTGTGTGCGCACTGACAATTGTGTGGTGGGTGCCAGCTCGAAAACAGAACGGCTCAACATGCTTAACTAGCTAATCAAACATTTCACTATCCCTTCCCCGGCTGGGAAAAATTGTGGGAATTGTAGGAATTTGTCCCAAGAAATGTAGGCAACAGCTAAGCTTGACAAAGAAGGTAAAAGGTCTGAAGTCATGATTTAGGTTTTTGTCTATTTTCCTTTAGACTTTTCTGATCAGCCTTCACCTCTCTGCCACTATTCAATCAGCTCAATCTCCTTCATGCCAAATCCTTGCTGTTAATCAGATCCACTTGCTGCAAGTAATTACAATAAACTCTGGTCACTTGTTCACCTGCTTGCATATACCTGCCTCAGCCAAATCATCCCAGCCATAACGTCTCTTCTCGCCTCATCCAGTTTGATGTGCTCTGTCTCTACTAGATCCTGTGTGCTCAGCCAGTTGGACTCTTCTGTTAAAGGTTGCCTGTGTCTGCATGCTGCTGTTCTGTCCATTTCTCCGGGAGTTCCAGCCGCTCGCTCTGCCTGTTCTGGTGGCTCCCCGGTCCTCTGCTCATCCCTGCCTGCCAGCACTTCCTGCCGTAGCTCATCTGCCAAGTCTGTTTCTGCTTGCCTGCCTCACCTGCCATTATTCATCCTCTCAATAAACCTTTTAGAAATACTTAACTCTGGTTGCGGCTGAATATCAGGTTCACCAGCAGTAACCATTGCATCCGGAGAGAGTCCGCGCTGCTCACAGTATGCGCACAGCACGCCCATGTATGTGGGAGCTGTAATATTGTGTTTATATCAGTAAAGCACACCGAGAGCCCACTTTAGCTTAACAACCATATTAGCCTGTTTTGTAGTTCTTCTTCTGCTCTGAGACCTTCTCTTCTTTTCATTTATTTGGCGGATTGCAAACAACTTACAGGTGCATACTGCCACCTACTGTACAAGAGTGTGTAGCTTTGTAGGTTCCACCTACTATATTCTATTTTTTTATTTTGTATTATGTAAAAATAAAAAAAATGCTTTATTAATTACCCTAATTTCCTCCCTATCACCATCTGTCCCTACTATTCCTTCAATGCTCAATTATCTCCCTGTTTCCCTAATTACTTTGCTCATCCTCTCTCTTTCAGTTGCATATTTATAGCAATTCACCCAAAACCTGATCCACATTTCCTTTTACTCCACAACCCTCACATATATCATTATTCCTTTTCCCTAGTAAACAAAAACTCATTCAAGTAGGTATGACCAATTCTTAGTCTAGTCAAAATGACCTCTTCCCTTCTGCTTCTTTCTCCATAATTTATAATTATTAGATTCTTGAACTCTATATAATCTTCTTCCTTTCTCATCTTCATCCCATATCTTTTTGTCATATTTCTGTTTCTTTCTTTTTCATTACTGATGTACCTTCCCCTTTCCCAAATGGAATCTGAACCATTGTATCATTTCCCGAAGCCTTTTTAGCTAGCATATCTGCTGTTTAATTTCCTTTCACCCCTTCATGTGCTGGTACCCAACAGAACTGAATGTCTATTCCACATCTAAATAACCTGAAAAAACTCTGATGAATTTCTAAGACAAGGTCTTTCCTATAATTTCCTTTTGATTGAATACTTTCTATTACTGCTTTTGAATCTGTGCATATCATCACCCTGTCCAATCTAACCTCCTCCACCCACTGTAAACGAATAATTATTGCAACCATTTCTGATGTGTATACAAACAGAAGGTCCGTTAATTTTTTACAGATACGTATATTAAACTCTGGAATGTATATCCCTATTCCCACATTTCTTTTGAATTTTTTGAACCATCTGTTTAAAATTTTAAATACCTATAATACAGTTGTCTAATATATAAGTTAAGCTAGTTCTAACCCCAACTTCATTATGTTTCCATTCTCTTTTCTACTTTCCTGCCAACTTTTATTGCTGGAAACAGCCATGGCGGATAATCTGATCCAGTAAGAAAGTGATATTTTTACATATCTCATTTCTAAAGGAGTCTCTCCAGACTCTACTAAAACAGTGTTGACGGGGGTAGTCTTAGTTGCTCCATTAGCTACTCGTTATGCCCTGTATTGCAATTTATCTGCTAAGCGTATTGTTGATTTCACTGCTGCTGCTCCATATACCATACATCCATGTGGTAAATGGCTATACTGATCTCATAAGAGCCCTGTAAATATTAGTATTAGAGTAGTGTCTGTTTATCAGCCCCCCAATCATTCCCAGCCACGGCTTTTAATCAGAATCAGACATACTTTAATAATCCCAGGGGGAAATTGTTGATTTTTTTTTCAGTAATGTACCTTCTTTTATGAGGTTTATTACTTTCTTGCTTTTTGTAACTGCTGAATATGCGTTTTCCATGTATACAAACTATCTAGCCATAATCCTAAATATTTCAATTCTGCTACTCTTTTAAAAGTTCATATAGTTTTATTTTTCCTATATTAATATTACCTTTATTAGTAAAATTCATATATCAGGATTTCCCTACTGATAATTTGAATCCCCAGTCATATGACCATTTTTCTATTTTATTAACTGCTCTCTTTATGGGGAGTGCTGGCTTAGTGGTTAGAGCAGCGTGCTTGCAGTCAGAGTACCCGGTTCGATGCCCAGTGCCTGCACACTGGGTCCCTGAGCAAGACCCTTAACCCCAGAATGCTTCCAGGGCGCCGCACAGTGGCAGCCCACTGCTCCCCTAGGGGATGGGTTAAAAGCAGAGAAACCACATTTCGTTGCTTGTACTTGTGACAGTGCTATGACAGTAAAATTGAATTCTATTCTATTATATTACCTACAATATGCGAGACATTCCCTACCCTCATTCATATGGCTCCATCATCTGCATATAGGGCTGATTTAATGCATTCATCTAGATTTAAAAATATATCAATAATCATAATGTTAAATAGTACGTGACTTATTACACTCCCTTGTGGAGAGTCGTTTTCTACTTTAAAACCTCTTGAATATTCATCCCCAACATTAACTCTTATTTTCCTATCTGTAAAGAAAATTGCTATCCAATTGTACATTCTTCCACCTATTCCCATATTTTCCAACTTTATCAGTAAACCTTCCATCCATATTGAGTTGTACGCTTTTTCTGTGTCAAGGAATACTGCTATTATCAATTCTCTCACTTTTGGTCCTTTGGTCCTATATCATTACTAATTCTCACCAGTGCATCCATTGTTGACCTAGCTGTTCTGAATCCACATTGATAGCTGCTGAATAGCTGCCTCTGCTCTAATATAAACCCCAATCTATTTACTAAGATTTTCTCAATCCATTTTCACAAGTATGATGTTAATGCTATTGGTCTGTAATTGTATGGGTCTGGTGAGACTTTCCCTGGCTTATTAAATGGGAGAATTGTTGCCATTTTCCATTTATTTGTAACTACACCTTCTCTCCAGATTTTATTAAAAAGTTGTAACTTTAATATTAATGTTGCTTCAGCCTTCTGAACATTGCATAACAGATTATCATCTCCTGGAGCTGCTCTGCGACCTCAGCAGGACAAAAACAAAACCAAGCGCCGAGCTTCACCTAGTGGTCGGAGGCATGTACGCAACATACATCACAGGAGCCTTCACACTCCAGTCCGGGAGGTGAATTTTTAATAATGCACCAGGTTATTAAAGGAAAGGTTAGTGTCCAAATGTATTTTCCCTTTTAGATTAATAAAGTACTTTTTAATTGAACTGAATAGATATATTGCTGTAGATATCTCTGGTGTCCTCGGTTTTCTACCCTGGACCTGCTTGGGTATTCTGCCCCACACCATGTTTGTGAAAATATTAGCTCAACATTCAGGAAGAGGGTTTGGTCCTTACAGCCGCCATTAGCCACCATTACTTTATTAATTTGCAGTTAAATGTTAATATAATACTAGTATCAGTATGTTTCATAACTACACAGTTATGAAATTCAGCAGAAAAAATTGTTTAATACCAGCAATCCAATTTGAGATTGGATCGAATCAAATTTAATCAAAAAGAATCACTTCCAATTCTTGAGAATCTGAATCAAATCAATTCCCAGCCCTATTTGGGAGCCAACATGTTTAAATGCATGCATACAGATTTATCAGGAACATCCAATTGTTCACTTCTACTCTGTCACCGTAAAGCTCGGCTAACCGTCCTGAAAAAGTGATGTTTAGAAACAGTCCTGTAACTGTCAGAACAAGAAGTCAAAGTTTCCAGAACATGATAACAAATAAATAAATCACTAAATATAACATTTTTAGAAACAAGTCATACTGTAATTGCAACAAACACAAACAGGGCTGTCCAGTATTTTGAGACTTCTGTACAATATGTTCCATTATACAACCATAATGAAGAAAATAGCAAAATAGTTGATTATGTGAAGATGCAGCAAGAACAACACTAATGCAGATTCAATTTTGAGTGGACCGTAAATGAATAAAAGCACAGCTCCAAGTTAGACTTTGCCTAAACTAAACAGCCTCTTCAGATGTTTAGAAATTTCTTTCATTTTGAGCCCGTATATGAAAGGATTAAGTAAAGGATGATAGAGAAACAACTGCAGTGTCATTATAAAGCGTGCAGTTTTTGGAAAATCAGACTCCACTCGAGCTATGGCTATGTCATATACACACAAATAAGAAAAGCTAATTAAAACCAACAATTGTGGTAAGCAAGTCTCAGCAGCCTTTCTCTTAAATGTTTTACAGCTCTGATAAGCCATTACAAATATCTTTGTATATGTGAAAACTGTAAAGAGCATTGGAAGCACTGCAACATCTAATAAAATAGCAAGCCCAATTATAGTTGCTGCTCTTGATCTCACACAGTGAACTGTGTAAATAGTATTATTGCAAAATATTCCTTTCAAATTATGGTTACATATCTTAGCTTTCGCATTCAGTACTGCTTGCACAGCAAGATGACATGGAGGGATTGCCCAAGCAAACACCAGGAGATATTTCACTGTAGTTTTTCTCATGATAGTTTGGTATCTGAGAGGTTTACATATTGACACGTATCTGTCGAAGGCCATGACTGCTATCAGCAAGAATTCTGAACCTCCTACAGAATAAAATGCAAAATTTTGAAATACACAACCTGAATATGTTATGACCTGTTTTTTAGAGAGGCAGTCAATCAAAAGCTTTGGGTAAAAAGTAGTGCTGTAAATAACACAGTTAAACAGTAATGCTGCAATGAAGATGTACATCGGCTCATGGAGGTTTTTGTGGATCCAGATCAGGTACACAATAGTAGCATTACTACAGATTATTAAGATATACACTGAAAACATAACAGTGAAATACAAATATCTGTATTTTTCCATTTCAACATACCCGCTCAGAGTTATGTATGTACCATTCAAATAATCATCCATGAATGTTCAAGAAAACAGTGTAACACTCTTTTTCCTGTGTTTAAACTATGTACATATTACTCTCTACACAGTTTACAAACCCAATGGTTTGAGTCACTGGAAAGTTGTTGTTTTATTGGATGGCATTCCCCTCCAATGAGCTCACCTCTGGAGGCCTCTGGTACGTCAGATTTACTTGATAGCATTACGTATTCACAACAAATAGTATAGGGCAAGATGTACAAAATAATTCACGATTGAAATAAATGTACAAAATTCCTTTAAACTCTTTACAGGCCTTTCTACACATGTTTACAGTTATTCACTATGCTGTTATATAGCATTGCTTTTTAACTTATTACCTAGGGTTAGTGTGATAATCATGTTCCAGCCTAAGCACGAAAAAGCATATAATTCAGAAAAACACAAGTTCAAGGTCTTTTCATGAATCAAAAACCTCTCAAAATCAATAGTGGAGAGAGAAATGACCGGCTGAGATCTCGCGAGAGCTGTGCGTAAGTATAAATGGCAGTATACTCATAATAACAATCCGATCTACCCAGTTAAGGACAAGCCAATAATTTAAAGTGAAACACTGTAACGTTTAAATATCAACAACTGTTTCATACTGGACGAGGAGACCTTCACCAGCCTTGAGAGCTACCTGGATGAGTGTTTTGACAGAATCATAATGGGGAAACACACCACTTCATTGAGATTCATGAGCAGGTCAAGGACGGAGTCCAACAATGTCTAAACAAAAATTTACACCAAAAAAAAAAAAAACAGACAGGGTGAACTAAGGCTCTGGGGGCGTCCTGGAGGACGACCCCAACGTGACAAAGTCAGACGGACGTCCCAAATGCAGGACTTGACGTGGCGGACTGTCAAGTGGACATCACGGGGGCAGGCCCCGGAGTGGCAGGATGTCCGGCAGGCCTCCTTCCTCAGGACAAGACTCTGCTGTCCACCTACACCTTAAGGACAAAGGACACTCTTTTCAGGACCAAAGTGTTCACATTTTGGACAAAGAAGACAGATGGTTTGAAAGGGGTGTGAAGGAAGCCATCTATGTTAAGAGGAAAAAAACAACCTTAAACAGAGGAGGGGGCCTTAGGTTCCAACCCTCAAAAACTTATAATACAGCTATAGGATTAATTCCGGCCAATCATCACCTCAACTCTCACCCTCATTCGGGTGATCAAAACATCGTTCCTGCAAGCCAGGCCAATAACAACCCTAACGACTCCTCATTACAGAGGAGTGGACCAGTTTCAGTTCGATCTGCTGGCTTAATGACTTTAACGACTGCCCATTACTAAGGTGGTGGACCTGTTTCTGTTGAATTTGCATGTTATCTAAGCCATTACAAGGCCTTTGTTGGGCAGTAGTATAAAGCTTGATGCTCCACAGTACTACCGACTTTTTGAATTGAGAAAGCTTCCCGGATAGGAAGCGAAACTGTAATGGTTTGTATATGGAGAACCCAAATGTCAGCCGGACACAGAGCTGAAGCTTAAAAAAGGGTTTATTAACAAAAAGGTCCAGGGGAAAAAAGAACTGGCTTCAGGCAACACAACAAGGCAAACTCCCAAAGCAGACGAGCCGAAAGTTAAACGGGCAAACGGACAGGCAGGCTAAACAAAAACAGTCAAGGGAAAAGTACTCTTACCGGGGAACTTGGACATGAGGATAACACGAGACGTCCTGGCAACAAACCGAAAACTAAAGCGGGCTTAAATAGAAGAACGGAACAGAAGAGCAGGGCGGGACTAATTAACCAAAACAGGTGGAAATAATAAAGGGAGCAACAGACTGATAAACAAAAACTTAAGGTAAGAAATAAGGCTAAACAGGCAAGGGCTGAAATAAACTAACAACAAAGGCCAGATAACAAAAACAGGCTAAGCATAACTCTAACACAAGAAACAGAAATAATTCTAAACCAAAACCACAACAGAACGTTACAGAAACGTCTTCAAACTACGGAAAACAAGTCCAGTTGCTTTGTTTTTTACTCTTTTTGGAGGCCCCTGATGTTTGGTGTCTTGAAGACCCACTTATGCTTGGTGTCTCGTCGAGGCCCTGAGATGCAGACTGGATGTGGATCCACCTGGATCCCCTCCTCGCAGGCCGGAGGCGGAACCTTCTGGATCCCCTCCATGCAGACCGGAGGCGGGCCCACCTGGATCCCCTCCCTGCGGACCGGAAGCGGGCTCGTCTACCAACATAAATTTTCCGGAGCGCAAGCTCCGAGCTGATGGCGGGTTCATATTTGGAGCTGGTTTTTACAGAGCATTTCTTTTAAGTCCTGGAACACTCTGGCCTGATCAATCTCCCATATCCAATAGTTTTACTTAGAGAGTAGGTTTATCTCTCTCTGCCAACTGTGGAATAAACTTGCCCAGCTGGTTAACCATATCAAAAAGCTTCTCAGGTCACATTTTTCTTACAGCCTCGGCCTTATTTAGGTCAGGTCTGACTCCACTACCTGAAATAATGTGCACCAAAAACGTCACACTTTGACAGGTCACATTTGTCAGTGTTCAGTGTCCCACTTCCCGCATTGTGATTGGTCTGGTCTGTTTTGGGAGGGAGGGAATGGAGCCTTCCCAGACTGATTTACGCTCCATGTAATTCAATATGGCTGGCCAGGCTCCTGGCATCAGACCCAGTGTCAATCTTGAAACAGATGATTTTATTGTTTATTTCAACATCAACCTTCCAAGGCTTCCCTTCATTTGAAACGCTGGCCAAAAACATGGCAATCTCATCTTTTTCCACTTCTTGCACTGTTTTAAGAGTTTCAAACACTCACTTAAAGTGTCCCCTTTTCCCACATAAATTACATTTCTCCTGTTATGGAAATGTTTAGTCAGTTTTTGTATTAATCATGTATATTTGGTTCTAATTACTATTGTTAAAACTTTGGGGCCTGGAGTTCACATAGGATGGAGTCTGCAGAGTCACTCAAGGCTATAAATTCACCCAACCTTCTTGTGGGATACCAGGCAAGTAAGAGTCACATGAGGTTTTATGGTGGGTAACCTTCAAGAAGGTTTATGGTTAAAAAGCTTTTTTATTGTTTTTTAATGTTTATCTTGGTAGACTCCTAGAAACACCTAGCAAAATGTATCGAGAACCCAGCGCCTTAGTTGACACTGGAATGCAGATCTGTTTTGCACAAGCACAGATAGGAATGAGTGCATATGTAGCCCCCGACGTCATTCAGTCACGTACACAGTGAGGGGCCGGGCTATGAATAGATGTGCCCTTGGGCGGTTCTTCAGACACGCACATGCAGCCAACACGGAATAGTGGACTCTGTGCTTTAATAGACGGGGCTTTAGGATAAAGTTGTAAGTGTGTGTCTCCACTTGGAATTCCAATTGTAATAAATATATGTATATTCCAAGTGTTTTGTCTCTGATAATTGTTTTCTTTCTTCACTGCCAAATATACGAACCAGGTGAGGCGGGCCTTAGTGAATGAGACAGGAAGATTGAGAGGCTGCCTCGTCACTCCCCATAAGCTGGACAATCTTATTTGGAATGGGATGGAAGGCTGGCACATTTATAGCACTGAGAACTCTTTCCTTTATAATGTAATTTGGCTTGAAAAGCACTGGCATGGTTAAAACAGTTTTTGAATGCTGTCAACAGATTCACACAGAGAAAATTGCTGCTGTTTCACCTCTTCACTTTGTCTTGCCATGGTTATAGCTATTTCCAGTGTCAAGTCAGGGTCCAGCAGCAGGTGTTTGGATAGCCTTTTATCTTGCAGTCCCACAACCAACCTTGTCCTCCATCGATTGCAGCCGATCCAAATTTACCCCATACCCTCAGGATGACTCACCACTCCTGACACCTTGTCATGTTATTCACAAGAATGATGTGTGAGTCACCTGGGTCATCTTATATGCTTCTTTATTCCAGCTTGGTTACGAAAGAGGACGGCCATCATAAACACAAGCAGTTCTCCATTCCACACAGCTGTCAGCCCTTTTATGGTACTGCTATGTGTGGCCATTTGTAGTTGTTACATATTACATTACCATTAGATTAACACCACAGGGGGAGTTTACTGGCCAATCAAGAACAGGAACACCAAGGTCATTGAACCAGCTTTCAGTACCTTTGACAGTGTGGGCAGCTGTCAAGCCCTGCTGGAAAATCAAATCAGCATCTCCATACAGCTTGTCTGCAGTAGGAATGAAGTGCTCTAGAATTTCCTGGTAGAGGGCTGCATTGACTGTGGACTTCATTAAACACAGCAAACATACACCATCAGATGGCATGGCACCCTAAATCATCACTGATTGTAGAAACCTCACACTGAAACTCAATTCCTTCAGACTCTGGGACCTTGATTTCCAAATGAAATGCAGAATTTACTTTCATCTGAAAACTGGACTTTGGATCATTGAGTAACATTTCATTTCCTTTTCTCCTTGGCCCAGATTACAACCTTCTGATGTCGTCTCTGGCTCAGGAGTGGCTTGACACGACAAATCCAACATTTATAGCCCATGTCTAGTGTTCATCTGTGTGTGGTTGCCCTTGATGTACTGACTCCAGGCTCAGTCTACTCCTTGTGAAGTGGTTACCCTGCTGCTGGAGCCCTTTTTCCCACCACACTTCATCCTTCCACTCAATTTTCCGTTATATGCTTGGATACAGGACATGTTGACATGTTGCCTGGCTCAGATATCAGGGGCAAATTGGGTCGAAATCAACAGGGCTATCAGAAAACAGAATGCTGGATAAGACTCACCGAAAGGCTTGCACTGATCTGGCAAAGTGGAGGGAACTGAGACAGGTTTAAATAAGGAGGTGAACAGGTGAACAGAGCAGAGTGCTAAATACCAGTGACAGGTTTAAACAATCAGAGAAAGGGTGGTGACTGAAAGTAAACCAAAGCTGATTGGATGGTGACTGGTGAGAGGGGAGTTACATGCAGACAGACTGGGTAGTGACTGAGAGGTGAGTTGGCTGATAACTGGCAGGAGACTGAGAACTGAACTGGCTGGTGACAGATGTGAACGGATCAAAATAAAGCAAATAACAAACAAAAACCAAAACAAAACCCAAATCAAAACAAAACCCAAATCATGACAAGGTTGGGTCGCCTTTGGTTGGGTGTCCTGGTGGGGCCTTGGCGGCTTGGGTTCAGAGCAATATGTTGCTGGGAGTTTCAGCCAGTACGTGCCCGGGTGTCTGGCCCTACCCAGGGCCTCTAGTGTGCTGGCCGTTCTTGGGCCCTGTCAAGCTGGAGGGGGATATGGACATTAGCATCTCATGGCAGATGCTCTCCCCTTCAAGGAGTGCATTCTGCTAGTGGGGGAATGGGAGGGGTGAACCCAGCCTGGATGTCTATTGACGTATGTGGTGCAGGAGCTTAATTAACATTTTCTCGGTGTATGTGTGTGTGGGGGGGTAGTTTAGAGGGCTCCGTGTCCGGCTCCTTGTCTCAGTCCTGGCTCATGGCGGCTCTCCGTGATGGTTCTCTCTGGGGCAGGTGGGAATGGAGGGGGGGGGGGGGTATTGGTCTCAGGCATTGCCGCTTATCTCTGGCCCCGGAGACTATGGTGGTGTGGCTAGCGGTGCCACCCTCTCCGGGTGGCACTTTATGGAATGCACCCGGAGAGGGTGGGCACTCCTGTTCTTTTTGGAGAACAGGGGTGCCTATTAGAGTCAGTGGGGTGCTGGTCTCCTGGAGGGCATGTATCGCCCCAATTATTCATCCCCATCACCAGATACCTCCCTCTGCCAGCTCCATCATGCTGCCATACATGTAGGACCTTGGGAATGGGGGCGTCACTGGGGAGCATGGAGGATTTCCCAAACCTGCTATCTTGTGACATCCTTGGACTCAATTTTGTTGTACATCTTTGTTGTACAGGTCTCATAACACACATATATGTAGAACATTAATTGGAGGAGGGGGGAGGGAGGGGAATTCTGAAAATGTTGGCAGTTTTTTCGGCCCATGTCAAGGCTGCCAGAACTATGTCAGGTAGATATGTGATGCATTGAGAAGCACCAGTGAGACTTTAACGCATACAGAAAAAAAGTCGGCTGGCCCAAAACAAATGTTTTCCAAACTGGCTCCCTCGGCCGACAATCTAAAGGTCATTCATTCCTGCTGCCATCAGATTATACAATGCTGCAAAATAACTGTAACAATAACTGTAATTATAACTGTAACCACAACTGTAACTATAACTGCAACTGTAATAACCAACATGCAATAACGAATGTGCAATTCTATTTAATACACATAACTGTAACTTTAAGAACCAACATGCAATAACAAATGTGCAATTCTATTTAACACACTGTGCAATAATCCTGAAAGAAGTGACTTTTGCTGCTACACCCGAAAATATGTCAATACACACGCGTATAAGTCACCGTGAATGTACATAAGACATCCTCTGCCATATTTCTTTTCGTATTTTATTATTTTATTTTTCTTACCTACTCCTTTTGATCCATGGTATAACGAGGACACACTGTATATATATGATGCACATCGTCCTACTTGACACCTTCTTCCTATGATTACTGAGCTGATGTGACATGTGAATTTCTCCAATATGAGATCAATAAAGCCTATCTTATCTTATCTTATCTTATTTTTCATTGCAGTATTATTTGTTTGAGATTTGGGGACAAGTTGTCTTGCAGTTCAGAAAAAATATTTCGAAACAATTTCCAATCACCACATCATTTGAAATGTGTAAATGTTCTTTTATTTTGTCATCCAGTCTTAACACCTCATACATGTCTCACTGTTACATTGATAAGGCAGTAAAGGGCCTAATTGAAAACATTGTAATTATGGTTGACAACATTGTCAAAAAATGACAGAGAGATCGGGGTAAACAGTCCCCAATATCACCTCTGCCAGGCTTTGTCCTCTTTGCTCTGAAACAGATCCACACCAAAAATTGACTTCGCAGAGAAGATCCTAAATCCTGCTACAGATGAGCTGCAATAATGGCAAATGGTAGGAGGCAGCACCTCCACCAAATACCAGCTGATTGGGTCTCTTGGTCTACCAGGCGAACCAAAGCTCCCTTCAGTGGGTATTTAACACGGTTGTTCACCTCTGGACATATTTGCTCCACCCGGAGATTCTGGAAAACATTGAGAATGTTATTGGTAATTTTGTCATTACAAATTTAAGAAGTACAAGGCAACACAATATAGGTTAGCATATAAGCAACCAATACCTTATATAAATTGCTAAGTGACATATTGCAAACTTCAAGGGGTTACTAGTGCAGCTGATTAACATTTACTGTTTATTTGCTTAGCACTATTACACACTCCAAAGTGCTTTACAAGTAAAACAATCAATAGAATAGTAAAAGCAATAAAAACAAAATTACAGGATAATATAAAGCAATACATTCAGAAAACAATAAAAACATTGCTGGCCTAATGCTCCAGCTCCCCAGAATTAAAAGCCAAAGTAAAATAAATGAATTTTAAAATAACCATAGCTTCTGGTGGACATATAGGTAGTTGTCAGGTCTAAGCACCTAGAACATCATACTACACAGGGAAAGAAAGAAACAAAGACAATTAGTTTGGTTTCATTCTCGAGGAGAGTAGGAAGAGATCGTACAGTTACAATCTCCAACCCTCTCTGCCGGTCTCAGCGTTCTCCTCGATTTTATTAAGTTTGGGGCGTTTCCCTAGTTACAGGACTGAGGCTGTACTGAGGGGTGGGGAAACAGATAGTTACAGCCTCAGTTGTCAACAAAGATACATAGCTGAGCAATCACATCCAGTCAGCACATAATCTTGTAACTGAGTCTTCTTGTTTCAGGAAGGGAAGAAACAGGCCGTTTCTCAATATGCGTTCTTGAGCGGTCTCGTGTGCTCGTGACACGTCATCAGCCTCAGACCGAGCACTGTTCCAATACCCGAGAACGCCAAACCGAGAACGCGCCGAATTCCCCGGATGTTGTTCTCGCCCGCCCTCTTTATCGAGCATGCATCAGAGCAGACTTGTTCTTCTTCAGAGCAGACTTGTTCTTCTTCAGAGTGACAGCTTGCCCAGAATGCACCGCGGCAAGATACTTTTTAGAAATTAAAAATGTTTAAAAAAAATGTTCAATAAGATTTATTGTGGTGTAATATATAAATAGTTTTGAATGTTAAAGAAATGCTAAAGAACTGTGTGTCTCATGACGTCACAAGTACGCTTCTGTTCCAATACACCATACGTGCTGCGTGCTCGCGTTCTTGTCAAGTCCGATCTTCTTGTGTTCTCGCCAAGACCGGACTTGACGAGAACGCGAGTCCGTACTCGCGTTCTCGTGAATTGAGTGTCTTCTGTTTCTTCGCACAGACATGATTAAGCTATCATGTGAGTAGTAGGATTATATCTGAAGCTTACATTATTACAAGATAAATCGGGTAATGAAGTATAAACATTAATCCCAACAGTGTAATATTTTGGTTTCTGTTCTGGTTTTATTTTTGAGTCATTTTACTCTCCTGCTTTAGGTTCTCTGCTTGCTTTGAGTTTTTGTCCTGTCTGGGTTTTTATTTACTGTTAGTTTATCCTGCTTTGACATCTGTTTTAGTCTTAGCTTTATTTTCTGTTTTAGGTTTTTACTTTAGAGTGATTTTGTTTCTTAGTAAGTTTGCTGTAGTTTCTGTCCACTTGTCCTGTCAGCTTTTTAGCTTTGGTTTCTGGTTTATTTCTTGTTTTGATCCTCTGCACTGATGTCTGGTCTAATTACCCACTCTGCACACCTGCCTTACTCCACCCCTGTTGCAATCATCTCTGACCGGTTTCACCTGCTTCCTCCTCCATATAAACAGTTGAGACCAGACATCAGTGCCAGGTCGTCTTGTTGAGTGTAGGTGAGTCTCCTCCTGCAAGTTCTGTTATGTTTTGCTTTTTTTGTATTTCGACCACCTTGTCTCCAGAAACCTGTGCTGTTCTGTCTGTTCCTGCCTGGCCTGCCTCGTGAGTCCGTCTGTTTCTGTGCCGTCTTTTGGGTTGACGGTTCTTTTTGGTTTTTTCCCTGTTTCACTTTTTGTTCATAAAAGAAGATTCTACACTGAACCTCTGCTGGTCTGGTTGTATTCTGGGTCTCCTGCTCCGATCATTACAAACAGTAGTAGAAGCAATTTAGGAGCTACGGCTAAAAATTCCTCAGTTTACATTAGTCACCAGTGTAGTCCTCAGAAGGAATGCAAGACAATCAACTTGTATACTAATGCTTGATTATGAGCAACAAAGATTTTAAATAATATAACAATATACAGTAAACCTAGAATATGATTATAAAACACACATTTTCTGCTGTTTAACATAAACATTAGTGTATACTGGAAGATGTAGACCAGGGGTGTCAAACTCATTTTGGTTGAGGGGCCGCATACAGCTTAATCTGATCTCAAGAGGGCCACACGAGTAAACTCATTGCAAGATTAAATAGAACTAATAAAAGTGGACTTGTTGTTGATTTTTTTTATATTAAATTAATTTCACTTTTACACAATATATTATGAATAACCTCAGTGTGTACGTATGTGCAATTTATGTGCAATTTCAACAATACTTTTACTCAGTTAAACATTTACTTGTGCATTATGCATAAGAACTGATCACAGTGATTGTACAATGTTAATAAACATTTATTCACATTTTTTGGAACTTAAAATGTCCTGCATGACAAAATACATCAAGCAGATAAAAATTAAGAAATGATTTAAAATCAATTTTCCACATCTGTAGCTCAGTGCTTCCACCTACTGATTAACACACACCAAACAATATTGGAACTACAGATTTTCAATTAAACGAAGTACATGTTTTTTTAATAATTGTTTTATCATTCTCTTCCTTTTATCTCCTCTTTCTTTCACCTTTCCCCTTTTCTTCTTGTTCTTCCTTTCCTCTCCTACTTTCCCATTTAGTGTCCATATCATTTGAGATATTCCACGCATGATTCATGATAAAACATTCACATTCATAAATCAAGCGGAGCACTATGGCAAAAGCTGTACTGCTCGACTTGTGAAAGTCAAATCTGATGAGCTCTTTTTTTGGCACTAATACAACAATTCTTATTGCCACATTGCCAGACAGGATACTTTTTTTTTTTTTTTTTTTTGTGGAATAATGATAATGCATTTAGCCACCGGGCCGGACTAAATTGTTCGGCTGGCCGGAACTGGCCCGCGGGCCGTATGTTTGACACCCCTGATGTAGACTAAACTTAAGGTGGCCTAATATTCAGAAAGGATTTCTTGCATGTACAGGCTTAAGTAAAACTCCTTTCCATGGTCTACCCTCACTTGATCCCACATTCTATAAGTAGCAACTGCTGATCTGTAATGCAAGAAAAACCTGTCAGCATGCTTGTCAGCATGTTGATGTGCCGCATGTAATGTCACATCTTACTTCACATTATACACAGCAAAACGTAGATTTAAACTATAAAGTTGCTGATAATAATAATATTTGACATCAACATCAGAAAATAATCAGGTAAGTATGTTACTCGCCTGTATACTTCGTCATAAATAATGAGATTGTTTTTTTTTTTTTTACAGGCACTGGAGTGTGCACTACAATTTTGGAATTGTATCCATCAACGGCCTTGTGTAGTTTATGGCCTGGGATAGGGTTTAGATTATGAGCACCCTGTAAAGAAGATAGATAATTTTAAAAATCCTTTATGAGCTGCAGTGATTGATTTAATAGACTTCAGTATAAAACTACAAATGCAACTCACATGTTGTTTCAAATTGTGATGAGGCTGGTGCACCTCTCGTAAGACCCCACCCACTTGTTTGTCCAGCATGTTCACCGATAGATGACAGAAATCCCATCATAAATTTTCGTTCATAAGATGGACCTGTCTGTCACACACACACACACACACACACACACACACACACACACACACACACACACACACACACACACACACACACACCTGATCTAAGATTCAACGTTTAGGAATTCTGGCCCTGATACATACCTGGTAAACTGACAAAATTATAGTAATTTCTAAATCAGCATCCAACACATGATTTCGTCTTCGTAGGTTGTGCTCCGTGCAAACCTTCTGAAAGTCATAACTGAATAATGTGGAGCTCCATAACTGTGCAAAGCATTCTTTATTTCAGAGTGGGGTTTTCCACTCTCAGCACAGCCATTGCCAGTTTTTCCTACTTGCTGAATGCCAGTGTCTTCCAGCCTCTCTTCTTCATTATTTGTGGTGTTGGTACAAAGAACCACCCTATATTTTGATATGGATAGCTAATAGAAATAAGGGTTAGGGTTATTTTTGATATTCTGTTTCTTGTATAGATTTTAAAAGACCAAAAAAACAACAGTTATTTTCTTTTTGCAATTTTATTTTGAAATGCAAAAACCAAAGAACAAACCATACACAGATTCTTAGGAAAAGCTTATTTCCCAAAGCTGTAACAGTAGTTGCCCTCTGCTGAGAATTAATAAACCATTAGCTGATTGATCTGACTTTTTGCCTCAGGAGAATTGGATTTGATTTTACAAATTTACATTTCTGAATAAAATATTTTAAACATTGAATAGATCTATTCATTATGCATCCTTAATGTTTGTGTGATCTAGCCCAAATATTACATTATTGTCTTTTAAGATTTTAAATCACAGCCAACATTGATATTACAAACCTCAAATGCATGTTCCAAACTCTCAATATGAGTATTACATGAATACTGTCAACACTATGAAATCTATATTCACTTGTGGGTTAGGCATAATATATTTTAAATTGCATCTCTTTAGAGAGTATCAAAGAAACCTGTAAAAAAAATCTGAGAATATTTTCTATTACCACCACCCACTGATGTCTTTGTTCCTTCAAACTTTTGCCTTCATGATAGATTCTGAGAGTTTAATGAGCTGAGCTGTCTTTAGTGGGTTTGAAAAATCCTGTAGTGTGTGATCCCTGAGCAGGCTTAGTTGTGTGATCCTTAGTCTTTCAGCCATGAAACAAAAATAAGTCTATAGGAGTGAACTCCTAGCCTTTTGAAAATCTCTGACAACTTTGAATGTTGTGTAGTTTGTCCACAGCTTGACGGTTTATGCAAAAGTATCCTGTAAACCTCTATTTAAAGTAATAAGGTGTTAAGAATTGTGATAAAAATTTTAGAACTAACATTAATTCTTGCTGATAAATAGATTTGTGTTTTACCTAAGCCGTGTAATAAAATACCACAGCCCTTCACATATAATGCAATTTAAAGATGCTTTGTAACATTAATGAAAATAAACAAAAAAACAAATCTACGATGAATATATTTACAGTGATTTATAACATTGGGCAGAGAGAGCAATTATAGTTTTGTATTTATATAACACATTCAGTGAAAATCCTAAACCTTCATCTGATGTCTGAAAAGTCTTCCTTCACATCATTTTACATTTAGGACACCTATAGCACATTGTATGAAAGTGCAAGTTTTGACTCCATCTGGTGAGAAACAGACCAACATGCATACCCTATTTTAAAAGCTTAAAACACAGATAGTAGATGAAACACAATCTTGATCAAAAGAAAAGGAGAGGAAGCAATTAGCAGCAATGAAAAAATGAAAAAAGCAATGAAAAAACACTAACACAATCTCATTCAAAATATTCAAAATATACTCTTTGAAACAAAAATAAATGATACACAATTCAACCCAGTTTTTTAATTGAGAACATTCTTTTTAAGTGTTTAAAAATTTCCTTCATTTTTAATCCATATATAAATGGATTAAATAAAGGAGGATACAGAAATAATTGCAAAGTCATTATAAAGCGTGTTGTTTTTGGTAAACCTGATTCTATTCTAGCTATAACTACTTCATATGTACACAAATAGGAGAAGCTGATTAAAACCAGCAGATGTGGCACACAGGTCTCAGCAGCCTTTTTTCTAAATGTTTTTGAGCTTTTATAAGAAACGACTAATATATTTGCATATGTAAAAACCGTGAAGAGCATAGGAAGTATGCTAATATTTATTAATGTAAAAATGCCAAATATTGTAAGTGTTGTAGATCTCACACATTGAAGAGTGAAAATTGCATTGTTACAGAATATGCCATTCAGATTTAAGTTACATATTTTAGCTTCAGCGATCAGTATTGCTTCTCCTCCAATGTGACAAGCAGGTAAAAACCAAGCTACAACCAGAAGAAGTTTCACAGTAGTTTTTCTCATAATAATTGGATACCTCAGAGGTTTACATATTGACACATATCTATCAAAGGCCATGGTTGCTAACAATAAGAATTCTGTACCAATTGCAGAATAAAACAAAAATAACTGAAAAATGCAGGATGAATATTGTATGATCTGTTTTTCAGATACAAAGTCAATCAGAAGCTTTGGATAAACAGTTGTGCTGTAAAGAACACAGTTGAATAACAAAGCTGCAATGAAGATGTACATCGGCTCATGGAGGTTTTTGTGAATCCAGATAAGATACACAATAGTGGCATTACTGCAGATTATTAGAATATACACTATCAAGATAACAGTAAAATACAAATACTTGTATTTGTTCATTTCTACATAACCATCCAACGTTATATAGGTAACATTTACCTCATCCATAAATGCTCCCAGATGTTCATTCAGTTAAGTGAATTGATAAAAAGTATAGATCTGTATGCTCCCACACAATTTACAAACTGTATAATCCAAGTTTGCACAAAGGTTTTATAGGTTCACTTTCTCCAACAAGGATTGTACCTCTTGAGGCCTTGTGTGCTGTTTATGTTCTTATGGTAACATGTGTTGCACTGCAAAATGTAAATAATTCTAACTCACAAAGTTAACTGCATTAAAGCATACCAACCAAGATGAGGCAGATTAAAAAAGTTACATGTCTGTGATTTCTAAATAAATTAGATGTGGATTTTAGATTGTGAATGTCAGGAGTCATCTGTGAATTCTTTGTGCACAAAAAACATACATAATTGTGTATCTTTAAGTGACAAAACAAATAAATAAATAAATAAATAAAACAGGCCAAGATCAGGGTACACTCTTGCTTGCTAGAAAATTTCAGGTTTTTGTTTATACTATGAACTAATTTACAATCAAAAGCTTAAAAGTTATTGTCTGATTTTAAAAACATTATTAGTAAAAAACTACAGTCAAACCTGTGGCAAGTTCTGGACTTTCTAAACACTGTATGCGCAGAAAGCCATTTTCTCCGAGTCAGAAATCAATCAAAATACTTGCTATATAGGCCCTTCTGATTTGTACAAGCTGACTGTAAAATTCATGTTTTTCAGTTGAAATTACATGTGCATGAAGATAATCAATATGGTGTTGTGTTGTCTAAAACCTGCAATATTTCTCCCTTAGCTTCCCAGCTGGAACATTTGTGCATGCAGAGGAAGAAACAGAAAACTCCACAAACAATCAAGTTGGTGCACATTGCAAAATCTAAAACTCCAGCTTTTCGAATAATTTGGGTCCTAAATTTGAATTAATGATTTGATCAACTCATAATTAGAATTTTAGCCAGTGGGAATTTTCTATACACTTCTTTTTGGCTCTGGGGGTATTTTCTTTGATGAGGGTATAATTGTAAATTTGAGACAAAGCCAACGAGGCAAGGTATTGCATGTTTTTCATGGAGTTGTGTGTTGGAGATAGACTGAAGTGCAGCCAAGAGCTTGGGAGCTGCATGGTGAAATTAATAATTAAATTAAATAATTTATTTTTTGAGAATAAATAAACAAAACTTAAAGGCAAGACTGCTGAAGACAGATCTGGAAAACAAAGGGAGCATAAAGGAAGACCTGATAAGGAGTCAAGAGTGCCTACTGAAATCCAATAAAGCCTAGCTTCCCTGGCCCATTTCTCTTTTCCGCTAACCACTCTAGCAAGGAGGGTCTACAGAATCAGAATAAGAATCAGACATACTTTAATAAACCCAGTAGGAAATTGTTGTTTAAGTACAATCGCCATAACATGAACAAACAAACATCACAAACATTTCAGGGGGAGACGATTTACTGAGGCCTTGCTGCCAAGGTCACCACGCGGTGACCACGGGGCGCTGCCATTACTCTGTGAAAAGATAGAGGCCACAAAAAAACCTCAAACTTTATCCTATAACAGGATACAGTTTGAGATATCAAAAAAACCTCTTGCACAACAGCACAAATAATACGAGACACGTATAGGAAGGATAACATTGTAGATTTGTCTACAGTGTCTACAGGGGGGCGTGGTTGAAGTCCCCTGTGATCAGTAGGAGGGCGTGGGGGTGCTCTGTCGGCAGTTTGTTTACCGCGCCATGAATCCGCTCACACGCAGCCGCGGCGTCATCAGAGGGGTGGGGGAGGTATATAAGCACAGAGCAAGATCACGTGGCCAAACTGTCGCGGCAAGTAGTAAGGTCTCAAACTCCCTGCCAGGATTTCAACGTCCGAGCAGCATATCTTCTGCTTCACGTGCGCATGCGCTGCGTTACACCACCTCTCATTCACAAACACCACCAGCCCACCTCCACTCTTTTTTCTGCTCTCTGCCAAAGTTCCGTCTGCGCGGATGAGTTCAAAGCCGTCCCGTGAGATCGCCGAGACCGCCACAGCCCCACCCAGCCACGTTTCCGTGAAGCACACAACACCAACGTCCCTGCACCTCCCCTGGAAACGGGCCAGCGCCGCCTGCTTCTCGGTCCTGGGGGGGAGAGATCCCACACCACCCGCGTGAACCGATGGCAGACAACTCCTCCTCCGCTCCGTCCCGCCGCCCCTGCAGCCTCCTCGTTTCCTCCATACCTCAGCAGGCACCACAGGTTACCAAGCATGTCGACGAGTAGGGCCGCAGCGCACAGAGTCCCGCAGTCCGAGTAGCTGAGCCCACGTGCAAACAATGGGGTCGGAGCCGCGGACAAAGGGGTCTCCCCTCACCGCTTCAAAGAGTGTCAAAAGTAGCAAAACACACAGCACTAGAGTCCCAAAAGTATGCCTCTTCGGTGCACACAATCCTGGAGTGCCAGACACGGCACTCACCAATATCAAAACACTCCAAAAAACACCACAAAGAAGAGAAAGCAGAGAAACAAAAAACGCAGCCGAGGCGACGGGCAGCCGTCCGCGCAGTGCCATCTTGAAAAAATACACAGGAGAGACGAAGCGACCATGGGCCCAATGGAGTTTGGAGATCTACCAACATGTGCACAGGCTGGAAACAAGCTAAGTACGGTCTGCTTTCTTTGAAATCAACTTCAAAATCAAAGAAGCTAACCACAGAAACTGGCAGTTGGTGATTTTTCAAAGCTGTTGCCGGAGAACGACCGGAGACAAAGCAGGCCTTCGGCAGCCAGCGGCTGGGCAGAGTCCAGAGTGTCCACTTCTTCGTGGTCTGGCACAGAAGAGTTCTTACTGGTGTGGACGGGTACTGAAGTGTGGATATTGGCATTGGCTGGCTCGAAGGTTTGGTGGGAGAGGGAAGACTGACCTCTGGTGGGTGATTTCAGAATCGCTGAATAAGCTGGATGATGGTAATCATTTTTCAATGCGGTTCTGTACTTCTCCTCCAGCTTCTTTATTCCTTCCTCTAAAACAGGAGGATAATAGTGAAGCAGGTCCTCTCTGAGCTTCTTGATTAGGGGCACAAATGACCTAAAGCCCTCCTCCACCTTCTCGAAAGTGAGGTCAGAGGAATCGGTGGAAGGAATGCTGAATGGTTCGCCGGAGACTGACAAAGGAGCGGAACCAACTGGAGCGGATGATGAGGAGGAATTTGTAGCTGGAGAAGTGGAGACTTCGCTTTGACAGCATTGACATGTTGAGTTGGAACACTGGGATGCCGAATCCGCTGCCTGGACCAGCTGTATAGAGGAGTCACTGACCGGATTACCCACAGCTGGACAGAACTGGATCGGCGGTCGGGCATCGGAGTTTTTGGCGGCAGGGCGGCTTAGGAGAACCGTCACTGCTGGGGAGGTGGCGTTTGGGACCGACGCCGGGAGGACAGTTAGGCAGCCTAAGTTCGGATCGCAAACTGTGTGTCGGCGTCGGGTTCAAGGAGGCCAGATCGTTCTGTACTGGAAGGTGCTGGTGAACCCGAAGTTCAGCCGGACAGAGTTACGAAAAAAGGTGTTTAATGTAAGAAAGACAAAAACCAACCAGGAGATACAGATGTTACAGGCTTAGAGTCCAAGCTGGTGGAGCATAAAGACAGAACAAAAAACACGGCAGCAGGACACGAGTGACCACAAGATGGATGTCATGAGATGGCATGAAATGACGATTTGGCAGTAAGTGAGTCAATGAGGCAGGTATAAATAGAAGGATAAACAGGTGTCCGGAGTGAAACACTAATTGCAGATGGAACTAATCAGGAAAGTAACTGAATCTGATTGGATGATGACTGAAAAGTGAACAGATCTTACTGGTGTTAGACTAGTGGCAGGAGAGTGACATGCAGGCAGACTAGGGAGCAGTTTTGTACAGTAACAAAGTAAAAATACTTCACTACTGTACTTAAGTATATTTTGGAGTACTTTATACTTTTCTGGAGTAAATTTTTTTTTGATAACTTTTACTTTACTATATTTCCGAACTTAATTGCATACTTTTTTTCCCCCAGTGTCCTGTCTAGCAATGAGGCAATAGGAAATGATGTCTCAATGCCAAATAGAGCTCGACAGATATTGCTTTCACAAGTGGAATTGCATACTTTTACTCCGATACATTTTGAATGTTTTGTTTAGTTACTCGTTACAAAAAAAGAAGAGAGAGAGAGAGAGAGAGAGAGACGCACGCACGCACGCACGCACGCAAGTGTTTTGACCCCACCTACTGATTGACTGCGACAGAGTCGGGACTTGGCTGGGCTTGTACGTCACCACCAGAGGCGTGCTCAAGCACCCCTAAATCTTAGCTCAGCACCCCTGAAAAATTTGTATTCCTGCGTGTCGGTTCGGCTCTGCCAGACTGCGTAGATGCACAGGTTCGCCCGGAGCGCCTCCGTTTGAAGTGCTCGGCTTTCTCACAGTGTCATTTCAACGCTGCTATACGCCAGAGGGGGCGGGGCCTGGCACTCCACGCAGCCAATCACTAATGTGCCTGGCCTTTGTTTGACAAGGTAAGCACCCCCCTTAACTCCACTCTCATTGGTTGTGCTCATCGGCACAAAATAGGGGAAAACTGCTGAGTAGGAGTGAGGAACAGGTCTAAGGAGCAGCATGTGTTTGAGAAGGAGACAGAGTGCAGGTGGAGGGGCTTACTGCCCAATCGGATAGTCTGAGCGTCGTGGCTCAGAGACGGATCACAGCGTTAATTTCGGTGATCCTGCGTTACGGCCAAAAAATTGACTGATTTGATCGAATGAATGTTGTGCATTTATGGCAAAAACAAAGCCTTTCTCAGCAATGGAAAATGAACTGCCAGCAGATTCAGAGGCCAGAGAATTCCCAAAGTATTTCACATATTCTACCTCCTGCAATGGAAAGGAAAAATTGTTAGGGACTGGCTAATATACAGCAGGTCAAAAAAGGCCATATTTTGGCTGCAATGCTTGCTGTTCTTTTATGAAGAAAAGATCAACTAGTGCACTAAATTCAATAGCTGGGTTGAAAATATAAAATGCAGAGATTTCCAGGGCATGAAGCATACAGTTAAGTTGACTTTCTTTGGTGTGTGTGTGTGTGTGTGTGTGTGTGTGTGTGTGTGTGTGTGTGTGTGTGTGTTTGGTGGCAGCATTTGTAGAGGGGGGGGGCCCAAAAAGACTGTTGTCCCACGCCCTAGCAAAGCTGTCAGCTGGCCGGCATGCAGGTGTATTTATTAGCAGGTTTACCACTTGCTGTAGGTTCACTAAGCCTGGTTTATCACTTAACCATGTTCTTAGTATACTCCCCCTTTGCCTGCACTTGGTTGTGTACAATTTTAAAGTATATATCACTGACCTTATTTGAAGAAGGAAAACTGAAAGCTTACAAAAAGGTTGTGTTTTCTGTCTAAACTTGGTCTAAATTTCTCCAACACTTGGTTGTGTATATTATTTTAAGTGATTTTGACTTTCAAAGTTTACCAAAATCTAAAAAATGTAATTCAAACTGCATTTGCTTTGTTTTACTTTTTACTTTTACTTTTCATTATATTACTTGAGTACATCTATTTTTACAGTAATTTTCATACTTAAGTACAAGACATTTCAGATACTTTAAGACTTTTACTAAAGTAACATTTCAGTCAGTGACTTGGACTTTTACCAAAGTCATATTTTGGAGAAGTAACTATACTTTTACCTGACTCCGAGATTTCAGTACTTTATACAACACTGCTAGGTAGTGACTGAGAGATGAAGTGAACTGGCTGACTACTGAATGATGAACTGAGTAGATAGAGCACAGTACAAAACAAAATCAAATCAAAAACCAAACTGTAACAGAAACTAAAACTAAGACAGAAACTGTATTACTGTGTTTGTGTTTAGTGTTTTTATTATATATTTACTGGAACACTTAGACCAGTGGTTACCATTTTATTTTACCGTATATGTGTATTAATTTTCTCCCTTATGTGTACAGAAGGTCTACATAAAGCAGAAAAAACATGTTGTGAACTGCACTCAGTCATCTGGTCTGCATACGCATAGCGTAACTGTGGGAAACTGCTTTGTATTATCTCGAAGGTCACATTGCTGTATGCCTCCCCTACACTCCTTAGAAAATAAAAGTAAGGAGCGACAGGGATGTGTTTTAGAATGGGTAGGAGATATGCAACTGTAATGAATGTTTTAGGTGTTTAAACCTGACAGAAACATAAATCGTGACAGAGTAAACAGAAAAAGTCCTAATAAGTCCAAAACCTAAACACAACCATAACTGTGACATGTTCCAGGCTGAGGCAGAGGGTTGTTAAACTCCAGCTGCAAGGGGGCCTGCAATGGTATCAGCACTCACTTCCTCTGCTTAAGATTAATGTGGTTACTGGTTCACCCAGAGAAGAGAGTCAATAGTGACCTTAAATTTAACAGGAGCACATTAAATTAATCCCACGTCAGTGGACTGTCTGCTCATAGTTGTGATGGAAGAGTAGCCAACACCTCTGCTGCTTCATGACGATCAGTACGCACCCGGCCATGGTTACAAAGCAAAAGCTCATGTTGAAAAAGAAACTTATCAGTTACATCATAAAGAAGTGATGGGTATTAGTATATTCTGAAAACAGCAAACCTGCAACGCTGGTAGGAGCCCAATCAGTGGCCTGAAGGGACGTTTTACCATGCCCCCTAATTCCTTTGCTTGGTGCTCAACATGGAGAGAAAGAGAAATATGAGGAAACGTTTCATCTAACATCATTGACCATCATAGTTGTTCAGCAGTAGCATCACTGCAGCTGCCACACCCTCAGGTGCCACATATACTGTATATTCCTAGAAGTGACTGTCTGTGTTTTACCAAGTTCTACTGCTAAGGATTCTTGATACCAGCCTGTGTGGTTCCTGCCATAGAACAGAGTGACGTGTGGCGGGTCAGGTGGGGACGAGTAGGAGCTCAGACTTTGCACTCAGGGCTTCCATAGCTGAAACACTGAGAGAACACCAGTTGTAGCAGGCTCTGTTAACAGTCCCCAATAGATGTCACCAAACTCTTCCCCCATGGGCTGCAACGGCAGACGCTGTTCCTTCCCTGAGAAGCACCTCAGTGACACTGTCTTGGTCCACAACCCAGAGGCTGATGGTTGTCTGGAAATAATGGAATATGTGGCTCCAGTGTCCACTAAAAGTTTATACAGTCATTTCCACTTTCGCTTGCAGCATGGGATCTGCAGTGCTCATGCTGCTCGGGTCATCCTCAGGGGGTGTGTCAATATTGTCCATAGGAAGAGTTATCCCCTTGCTGGGGTACTGACCTTGTGGAGGCCAGCCTCCTCCTTGGAGTAAATTAAACTGAGGTGACACCTTCGGGGTTGCAGCTCCCAAAGATCCAACTGCTGGTACCATCACATGTTAATTTTTTTGTTTTTCTTTCTCACTGTCTGCTTTGCTTCCAGTAATCACAATTTAATTAACTGATCTTGTAATTCCTCTTTTTCTTGCTTCCTCTTCCTCTTCCCATCATGAGCTACATGCAAATAGTATACCAAATGGTTTCCCCAGCGAGCATATTCACAACCAGGCATATCAGGATTTAGTTTCATCAACCGAAATACTGAAGAGGGTACACCTTTTAAAACTACTTCTCTAAATAATTCACCCAGATTGGACCTGTCTTCCTTTAGGATTCACAGCTATGTGTTTGGTCCCTTTTTCTGCTACCTTAGTTATGTATTCCTTCGGATGCGGTTGTGGGTCCCAGTCAAACTTAGGAACCGCTGCAGGGGTGGATAAGGGAAAACACTCTCTAACTGCATTTTCCAAGTAAGAAATTACTGAAGATAATGAAGTGTCATGTGGCATGAGGAAGGTTCGAGCATAATTTTCATCATCTACAGCAGAATCGGGTACACAACATCCTAAAATTTCTCTAAAATCACCCAGGGCCAGTTTTGTGTCTTTGGTCAAATTATTCGATTCAGCCAGCCACAATCTACCACCAGCAACATTGCTGGGCAGTTTCTCCACCAGGGATTGTACATCACCAAATGAATAAGGAACATATTTTTCTGCCCTTAAAATATACTGTAATAAGGTCATCTGGGCTCTAGTGGGACTTTAAGAATGTGTTTACATAGAATGCATAGTTTGGTATCTCTCCTTTAAATTTCTCCTCATATGTTCTGTTCCTGCTAATTTCTGTCACTTTGCAAATTTAACTTCGCTAATAAAACGATTCAAACCAGTAACGTTTGTCATAAATTCTTCAGCATCAGCTACACTGTAATAATAATCAGGGTGGTTTAACTTACAATTTTAAGTTCAGTTGCTGTCTTAAAAACACGAGTTATCTCAACTTTAAGAAAAGCTTTCATTCAACTAAGAAAGGGCAACTTTGAAAAGTTTCCCAGTTGATAATTTATTGTTTCTACTTGATACTCTGAGTTGAAATCACTAACTATATTACATTACCCATTCACAAAAACTCAGATTCTATTGTCAAGTGAACTTCTAACAATATATTCTTTTAACTCAAATAATTCAGTTATACCAATTTTTCAATTAATGATCAATTGCTGTTTAAACTTAGTACCGCAAGTAAGAACAACTCACAACACTGCCTTATCTGTTTGAGAAAACTTGCTTTCTCTTTTCAAAGGAATATGCAATTACATATTCTCTTAAATCACTTTTTTATGTTAAAATAACTCACAATTCAAAATAAAATCCCTTTTCAAGTTACATTAACTCATGTTTTTAAGGCAGCAATTGAACTTAAAATTACAAATTAAATAGACTAATATTTTTAGATATTATCCCTTATGTTAATTAATAATGGCAAGTTCACCAATTTCCCAAAAGACAACACTGAATGCACTTAGAACTCAAATGTTTTTAAACATTTATTTTCACAAATTGTAGTAACAAAGCTAATTAGATTAGAGATCATGTCTAACCACAGTTGTGGTGAAAAGTATCCACAATAAGCTCTGTAGTCTAACAATGAAAGGTTTTAAGTTTTAAATCTGTTTATTTAAGAGCATTTAACATTATAGATTTATTGGGGGGAGGGATCTGCAAGAACAGAGTACGGTTGAGATCACATTTATTACAAAAATGGTTTATAAACAGCTCTTTAAACACAGAGGCGCATGAAACGTTGCATAAATTTAGACTTCGACTTAGACAACTTTATTGTCATTTTGTATGCACAAAGTGCGTACAGAACGAAATTTCGTTGGCATACAGCTTAAAAAAAATCAGTGTTAATTGCAGCAAGTTTCAGGATAAAGATGCAGCAGCAATTTATGTAAACAATTGAAATGTTCATCCAATGTGAAATAGTTCTTGGAAATAAAATCTGCAAGGTACAGACTTAGCTCTATGGGTACAATGCCTTCCAGCACATCATGTGAAAAAAAATCCGGTGGAAAACCTTGGCATGCATGAAAACCTGTCAATGTGTTAAGAGGGTCTTCTCGTTTCCCACCATCAACAGACAAAAGTTCACTCTGCTTCAACAAATTTACAGCTACATCATACAACGCTGGTGTTCGTAAAACAAACTTACCACTCCTAACATCACAAGTCTGTATTACTTCACGGTTACACAGGCAAAACCGACAAAATTTGTCCACATTTAAGGACTCTTGGAATCCACCTAAGGAGTGTGCAGCCAAGTGGTCTGCAGCCACAAATAAAATGGTCCCTTTTATATTACAGCCAAGTTCCTTAACAAACGCACCAACTGTTTCTAGGTACTGAATGTCCTTTATCAATGGCTCCAAAACACTATTATAACCATAAATCTTTACATGTTCAGTCTTACACAGTAAAGCTAGATATACTGATGACAATGACGACTTATATTTTCTTGATAAATTGGAAAGAACCCAATAGACCCCGCAGACTTTGTGTTTTTTTCTAGATGCCCCTGAAGAATTACAAATTTTGAAATCGTCAATGTACAAATTTATGCATAAACTAACATCTTCATGTAAGAGAATTTGATTATTTTTAAAGCACTCACCATCCAGACATGATTTGAACTGCCCTAAGTGTTCACCTGACCTGTTAACCCTTTACTCATGCAGTACCTCATTTCTTTTGAGAAGTTCAGAAATTACTGTTAGAATTGGGACATAAACAACAGTATGAAACCTACTGTGTCTATTTAAAACATATTCAACAGGTTGAATGACAGTAAAGCTTTGTCTGCCTTTTAAATGCTGTGCCTAAAGACGCCTCTCTTGAAAATAAACTGAGTGAATTTGCACACTGTATTGCTTCAGTTAAAGATGCTGTTAATTTCTCAGAAGACAGTGCTAGCAGTGCGGTAAGGAGTCATAATCAGATTTGGCCACTAAATTATACTTAGTTTTAACCAAGTTATGCCAGATCTTCCAGCAGGAAAGGTGGTGTCTTAAAGATGTTTGTTGCTTTCTGCTATTAACAGCTCTATCTTTCTGCTTCTTTTTATTTGCAAAGAAACCTGGTCAATATGATAGGAATGTGCTAACATAGAGATTTAGTCTCATTTTAGACATTCTCAGATGCGAGAGAATGCAGAAACAGTGCCGCAGTGCCATGGGGGCTGATCCTTGGGACAAGGACTAAAGGTGATGTCATTAACTTCAGCCTGATCCAGTTTTGAGTTTTATTTTGTCAGAGACAAAGTTTGATTTCTTTTTTTCTATCATTTTGTTTCTTTTATGTTTGTCATGTTAGAGGGAACACTGTAGTTAAAATGTTTGTGACAGTTTTGCTGTAATTTCTTTTCAACCTATGGAGCATTTTCTTTGGCAAAAAATGCTGGCAGAATTCATTCTGTTTGCAGGCGTGAGGACTGGAGGATGGACTCTTGATGAGAAGGAGAATGTTGGGCTGCTGAATTTAGACATTGGACAGAAAAAGGACATTGAAGGACTATGACTGAGGCATCGGACAACCTTCGACAGCAAACACAGATGAGTTCTGCAGACACGACTTCTTGCATTTCACTTCAGATTTTGTTGTACACAATTAAAGCAAAACACACATTACGAAACACATTAGGATTATGTAAAGGTGAAAACTTTTAAAGAAGTAACTTGATGGGAATCATAGAGCAACCTAATAAAGTGGGTATTATATCAACAGTTAAATAAGTAAATGAATTAATTAGTTTTCACTATATAGGTAGAGTAATCTGAACTTTTAAATAGCATTTCATTTAATAAACATCTTAGAGTAAACTGATTTCTGCTACTCTGGCAGGCATCAATAAAATGCAAAGAAAAGGTTACTGGCTAAAAGTTGGGTTTTCAAAATAAAACGGGAAATGTCATGAAACGAATATGTTGATGAAATTATGTTGCAGAGAACTTCAACTGTCAGACAACAACAGTTAAGACACACATTAAAAGCATTCTGTTAAGAATTACTATGAATTTACTGCAGATACATTTGTACTTAAAGATTACTCTTTTTAACTAATAATTAAATTGCAGAATTCTGAAAGCTAAATAATTGTGGACAGAAATATCTTGAATGTGAAAGTGCTTGGAGGATGTTTTATTAAATGACACATGAAAGGGGTTTTGATAAGAACACTAATTACACCTTGTTTCTGTTCTCCAGTGGAAACAAGGACTCGTGTCTGCAGACCATCTTCACAAAGTGTTTTATTAGAGAGAAATGCAAAATAAAATGCTCAGTGCCCATCCAGAACTGAACACTTATTACCATCCAGCTCAATCATCCAGCCTGAGAGGAGGAACCAAGAAGAGGACTGAGGATGAAGAAGCCAGAGAACTCTGATTCCTTATTATTCAACGGGAGGAGTTGCCTGAAGAGACCCTAAGCGCGATTAGATTATTTTCTGCCTTGTGCCTGAAAGGCCTGAATGTTTTCTTAACTTTGCGTTCTTGACGTTTCAGACTCTTCTCAATTGTGTTGCTGTTTGTTTAACTGCTCTGTTCCACTGACTCGCATGTTTGATTTTTTTGTGTTAAGACATCTACACTTTAATGTTACATCATGTTGATCAATATGGTTTTATGGTAAAAAATGGAAACTGTTTGCTTCAGACACACAAGGATCTATGGTTTATGCACCTTTTGATTTGATATAGGAAGAACCAGGATCGGATTGGCTCTAAAGATCCTTTAATATTAGCTGGTAATGATAACACATAGATTCAATACAGGGTTTTCAGGCTCAGATTGGCCGAGAGCAGATCTCCCTGGGAGGGGGGCCTTGCCAGTTTTTACTGCCCCCTAGGGGTAGCTTTTTCTGGGGTTCCCCTGCCCACACTGAACCTCTCCTGCCTTTGCTCCTGGTGTTGTAAATTTGGAGTGGTGGATTATTGTCCATCGTAGGAGTGAGTGGAGAAAGGAGTAGGAGGGTATTCAGGGTGGGTCAGAGTAGACGGATTCGACCTTGGTTACTGAACAGGTTTAGCTTACCATAGTCTAATGTGATTTTAAAATAATGTGCGCATAGGTACCTTAAACAGGCCTTACTTAAATAGATGAACCCTAAATTGTAGACAAAAGCTAAACCTTTGATCTTGTGTGTTAGAGCTCTATGAAGCATTCATGTTGATCAGTACTAAAAGTTCCAGCACTACCCGGTTCCAACACGGGAACCCTTTGGGTCCCACTTTACGAGTTTACAGAAATGGTTCCTCTGTGCTTTGTTCACATTTTCAAGTGATGGGTCATCTTGTTTTGTCTTGATGCTGACGATGCCATCATCAGAAAAAAAAAAAAAAGAGAGGAATGTTATAAGAATTATTATTCTGAAGTCACTATGGCCTCACACCACTCGGACAGAGGAGGCCTGGAGACCTGATGTCTGTGTATAAGATCCACTGTTTTCTGATTGCAAGGCCAAATGCTGCAGCTGCTGAGGGATACTGATTGTTTACGATAGACTGTCTTTGTTTTGTCTCATGGGAAGGCCACGGTGCAGTATTAGGGGAAGCCCGAAAAGCGAGGCAGGCAGAGACAGGGCAGACAGAGACTGCAGCGGAACCGTGGGGTGTGATTACTTTCCATCTATGTGAATCTCTGCTCTGTTTCTCAATAAAAGTGCTGGAACGTTATTACCACCGTCTCGTCATTTAGTAAAGATGGGAACTCAGTTACTAGTGTTTAGTATTCCACCCAAAACTCCCATAACAGCTCCTTCAAAATATTTTCAATCGTCTGCCTAGTTATTTGTCTAGCATATTTACCCACATCACACAAGTCATCAACAATTTCTTGAATTGTTGACTTAGACACATGAAGGGCTGCTTGCAGGCGAAGTAAAAGGGATGCAATCCGCCACTGAATAGAATTATGCACAGGCTGAATTTCAGAATGAGGCAATAATATATCTGATGACACTAAATCATCCAAGTGTTCCTCCACATCATTTACAAAGGTTTGACTGTGACATTTTACAACAAGGTCAGGATTAAAATCAACAAACGTAGTAGCATAAATATGATATTGACTCTGATGTGCAGTAAAGTTGAGATTACGCTAGACCTGAAAAAGCACTCCACAAATGGACTACTAACAGTAGTCCATTTGTGCTGAAAAAGTACAGAGTTTACAGCGTAGTTTAGCAACTGGATATGGTCCTTTTTTAAGTTCCTTGATATGTTTTGCAAAATCTACATAAGATTGGAGCACAGTTAGACAATTTGGGTAAATGCATGTCCAACGCCGTCTTCCACGTCCATGAGTGTCTTTGTAATGACTTACTATTGTTCTTTCATTGTGGGAGGCAAAATTACAAAACTTACAGCTCCACTTCATCCATAGTAGTCTTTAACAACTGGACCACCAGCACCTTAAAAACACAGATCATAAACTTTTAGAATATGATACAAAAGCATTTGTCATTAACTGCAAGCATGACAAACATTAAAAGTAGTTCAGATTGGGAAAAAAGGAGTGTAAACATAGTACGTATTCTAAATGACTGCTTACTGGTATAACCATATCCACCAGTGGCTGACAAAAAGTCCGTCGGTCGGTCGGTCGGTCCGTTTTCTTCTGCTTATCCAGGGTCAGGTCACGGGGGTAGCAGCTTCAGTAGGGAGGCCCAGACGTCCCTCTCCCCAGCCACTTGGGCCAGCTCCTCAGGAGGAATCCCAAGGCGTTCCCAGGCCAGCCGAGAGACATAGTCCCTCCAGCGTGTCCTGGGCCTCCTCCTGGTGGGACGTGCCCAGAACAACTCACCAGGGAGGCGTCCCAGAGGCATCCTAACCAGATGCCCGAGCCACCTCAACTGGCTCCTCTCGACGTGGAGGAGCAGCGGCTCTACTCTGAGTCCTCCCCGGATGACTGAGCTCCTCACCCTATCTCTAAGGGAGAGCCCAGTCTACCGGTTAGAGCAGAGCGCTTGCGCTCTGAGAAGGATGCAAGTACCCGGTTCGATCCCAACTGCCTGCACTCTGGGTCCCTGAGCAAGACCCTCAACCCCCAATTGCTCCCCGGACGCCCTAAAGTGGCAGCTCACTGCTCCCCAATGGGGATGGGTTAAATGCAAAGAAATTGAGGGAGTGTTGGCCTTGTGGTTAGAGCAGCGCGCTTGCACTCAGAGAAGGATGCAAGTACCCGGTTCGATCCCCAGCGCCTGCACTCTGGGTCCCCAAGTAAGACCCTTAACCCCCGATTGCTCCCCGGGCGCCTCACATGGCAGCCCGCTGCTCCCCTAGGGTGATGGGTTAAAAGCAGAGAACAAATTTCCTTGTAATGTATGTTTCAATGTATGTTTCAATGACAATAAAGATGATATTATTATAACTATATTACTACAGAGAAAACTCATTTCGGCCACTTGTATCTAGACAAGCGGCCTATAGATGAAAAAAATTCTTCTATTTTAAAACAGTAATTTCAGAAGAAGATATGACTGCATTTTAGCTTTCTTGTAATAAGTTGCCATCAATTGAGCTAGGATTTATATAATTATAAATAGTTAAGAAAATACTACATACCCAAGAGAAAACCTACTGTAAAAATGCTACAGACAAACATTTATTTAAGAAATTTTTGTTAAATTAAATTTACCTTGTTTCACTCCCTTTTCTCTCGTTCCTCTGTCAAAAAAGCCAATGCCACAATGCCAGTTAGCTAAAGTCCTTAACCTGCTGACAAAAAGTATCCATCCGCCAGTTCACTTTTCACGTCCTTAGGTGGTTAGCTTCTTCAGTTGATAATAACTGCAAGTGAGGGAATCACCTCCTCAAGGGGGACTAAAATCGTATCATAATTTTTAATCCCTTATCAAATCTAAACCGAATTTCAGTACTATTTGTACCTCGCAATAATATTGCTTCCACACCCGTGGTAGTGATAAGTCTGTAAGAGATCCGGTTTGTATTTTAAAACTCAAAATGTTAAGTTATGTTAACATGTCCAGATTTACATGTTATTAAACTGGCTTACAAACTTCAGTTGAAATGGCAGTAACTCATGAAATGAAGTTGAAATTTTAGAACTGAAAATGTTAAGCGTAAGTAAATTAAGGAAATATGTCATGATAGCTAATTGAGGGTATTGCTTTTTACAATGTACTCCATCTGAGGATAACTCCAAAACTGATCTATGACTAGATGTATCCTGATAAAATCTGTCAAATCAGCAGGGTTCTTTTCGCCAAACACCCTTAAACTCCATTTTAACTTTAACTTTTGGTTCTGCTGACTGGTGGTTCCTAGACCTACAATTAGCAGAAGTTGTTAGTAGGCTAATTCCTACTTTCCTTTGATCAACCTGCTTTATGTCTGCTGTCTAGTGTATTATATCTGAACATACAAAAATCTGAACTGCCCCTAGAGGGGTCCTCATCATAGACATAATATAAGGGTAGACTTCGCATTGACTGTCGCTGTGCAGGAATTACGGCCGCCATCTTGGGGCGGTCGACTTGCTACCCAATCCTGCTGATTCAAGCTGAACACACTAATGATGCCTCAGCACTGTGCGGCTATTTTTTGTTTAAATCAAGGGACTATCTACGTCAGGGCTCGAGAGATAACTTTTCACAAGATGAAAAGATATTGTTTATATTTTTGATTAAAATGTGATTTTTTTTTTCTTTAGCCGGCAGCTAGCCCCGCTGAAGGACCACTTCAGCGGGACTACCACGGGCTCGTCCCCGCGGCTCTTGGGGGCGTCGGCATTGCGATGGCTGGGGGATTTCCTTGGGGTCGTCTCTCCTCTTTCCTTGGGGGGGGGGGGGGCGGTTGCAGATATACTGTGTCGGCACCTCCTAGGCGCCCTGCTTTGGGGGCCCCGTTGGGAGTCCGGGGCTATGGGTCCCCTGACCCTTGCCTCTGTGCTCGGGGAAGGCGGGCCTTTGGTTCTCCACAACCGCTATCGAGCTATTTCCTTCTGGATCATTTTCACCTAAACTAGTGCACTCTCACAAACTCCCACAGGTGCAGGGTTCCAGGTATTAAGTGTTCACTTATATACAGAAACCTGTAATTTATTTATTTTCTTTCACTTTCTTTTTTCAGGTTTTACTTTATACATTTCAGCTTAAATAATAGTACATATGATTTAGCAATGGCATCTAGGTGTTACTCCACTGTATCTGTTGCTTTATGTCTGTTGGTTGTGCTGTTCTTTTTGCATCTCTCTTTCCAGGTGATGGAGCAGACGGAGAACGTTTTATCATTCTCTCCCTTTTATCTCTTCTTTCTTTCACCTCTTCTCTTTTTTTTCTCTTCTTGTTCTTCCTTTACTCTCCCATTGTAGTGTCCATATAAATTGAAATTCTCCCTGCAGGAATCACAATAAACCTATAAAAAAAAATTAAAAAAAATGTGATTTTTCTAATATTAGGTAGAGAGATTCAGATCGACACGTCCCAGTCTTTGTGACTTAGTCCCTCCAAAACTGCATCTGCTCCGTGAAGGAGCAGATGCAGAGCATCACCCACGGAGGCCTCGGGCTGAGGCAGAGCATCACCCACGGAGGCCTCGGGCTGAGGCAGAGCAGCACCCACGGAGGCCTCGGGCTGAGGCAGAGCAGCACCCACGGAGGCCTCGGGCTGAGGCAAAGTAGCACCCACGGAGGCCTCGGGCTCACAAAGACTGATGATAATATATATATATATATAGATATATATATATATATATATATATATATATATATATATATAATCATCAGAGGTAGATTCCTCTGGCTTCTTAAGCAGTGCACAGACAGACGGAAGATGCCAGAGCCGAAGAGGATTGTGTACCAGTGGAGTTCTCTGCTCAGATTTTGCTCTGGCGTTCCCCCTCATACTCCCTTGGCGTTACCAAGTCGGGCTTGAGGTTTCCCCTCTCGGATTCCACTGGCACCCTCAAGCTTCCTGTTCTCTGGTCAAACCGTCTGTCTCTCCTGCCTGCTGAGGTTGTCTCGGATCTCTCGCCAGCTCCATCTGCCGCACTCCAGCCACCACCCACCTACTGGAGTAGGCACACTAGTTCCCTCGGCACTTACTCTTCCCCGGTTAGGTCTCTTCAACTAATGGTAAGCAGCGCACGATTCTGACACGTTCCTGGTTCCTGCCTTTGACTCATTATTCTCCTTTTCTTACAGTCATGTGGTCGTCTTCTTATTCTTTAGGTTTTAATGGCAGCTTGCATCTATTGTTGTTGCAATACTGCCATCTATTGGATCCTAATATATTTCCTTCAAATCCTCATCATGATCCCAGAATCTTTTTAAAAGCGAAAAATCTTCTTCTTCCCCTCAATACTTCACCATGTGGTCCTCAGCATCAGCTTTGGTCATCTGAGGGGCGGGGTGAACACTTAGCAGTGGGCGGGACGTATCAACTGCCAGAGACCAATCCCTGCCTGGCATCAACGAGGTTGGGGCTGTGGGAGGAGTAATAGATGATGCATTTGGTTTGTGGGTGTCGTCTAGAAATGCGTTGTTTCTGGGGGTGTATCTAGGAACTCTTAACTCTCTGCCCAACAGGTCCAGGACTGGATATAGTCTGGAAGGGGGCGTGTTTAAGATGTGTGGGGTTGGAGATCTGTCCTGCGGTGCGGGGAATGTTCTGTTTTTTCTTTTTCTGTCGTCTCAAACAAATGTTTAATTCTCTGCCAAATAACATACAACTTTTCCCAACTTCTAACCTCTCTCTTACTTTTAACATAGTGTTTTACTAAAAATGTACCCAACGGCTCACCGTGCTCCATCTGTTTTTCCTCCAATGTAACTGCCTCGACCGAATTTTGTTTCCTCTCAGACCGCGTTCCTCTGTCCAACTTCTCCTACGTTTCAACAAAAGCCATTAATACATCGACCTGTTCTGAGTTCCAGGGCACACGGTCCCCTTCATTTTGACCAATATCCTGATCAAATGCTCCCGCCCCGATGAACACTTTCTTACTTAATCCTCAAAAATAAAATCAACTCCACACAGTAACTTTCCACAATACATCCCATATTCTCACCCACACACCCACATACTCTTAAGCGCCGTGGACTCAAAGCAGGCTCTCCTTCACTCCTGCAACCAGAATGGATCCCATTTTAACCAAGACAATACGTTGGACAAGACATGACAAACAGCATATAAGACAGACAGCTTGCGTGCAAGGAGAGTCATCTGCGACCCTTCCATTTGACGGAACCGTCTTTTTAATACCTTCTGATCTAACCGTAGTGCTTCCAGAACCCTGTTCTGGAGCTGAGAAACAACCCAAATTGTTTCTCTGGGATCCCTTTTAAATCTCTTTTCTTCACAGCCTAATCTTTTAAGCGTCTTGGCAGTCTTAGTCTCTACATTAAGGATGTTACTGTATCCCAACAGTACCTATACCCTGCTTCTTTAGAAAGTCCCAAATTCAGGGGAAACGCAAAACCCTGGCCCTACTTTACACTGGCTTCCCATCGGCTCGGAGTTGAGATGGCCAAACCTGAGAACAAATATCGACCTCTATCTCCTGCTTCTTTTTGAGAGTCTCAAATCTCAAGGGTAGCGTTAAACCCCAGCCCTAAAGTCACCGGCAGTAGTCAGCCCCGAGTTGAGGTGGCCAAACCTCAGCCTTTTAAGTTTTTGACATAGACTTAAACATAGATCCCATTCAATCATTCCTTGGTTTCAACATAAATTCCATTCAACCCTCTCATACTAGTTGCTTTGTTTAATCTCTATTGTTTTGAGAAGAGAGTTTTTCATCCACAGCACCACTTGATTTAGCCTACGTCTAATTTTCAGCCAATAAGAGAATCAAAATCTCCTTACCTTTTTTCGGGTTGACCATGTGGTGCTGCAGATGATTACTCCTTCGTGCCCAAATTCAAACGGTTCCTCCACTTACTACCAAATCCAGGTCACCAGGCCAGCTACAAAAATATCGTATTTTTTAGCTCAGGTCTGGTTTTAGGAGTTTAACCAAGATAACATTAACAACCATTAAACATCCTGACTTTGTGCCTGGCCTCTGCTTGAACAGATCTACTATTTTCAAGTGGGTCAGCAAAAAAAAAAAAAAACACCTTCTGTAAACTCCAAGACACAGTTTAGGAATTAGGTAACTCTTATTATTTTCATAAAAAATACCTGATTAATACAACAACTAATCATATATTTCCATAACAAGCTCCATAACTGCGAAAAGCATTGTTTATTTCAGAGTGGGGTTTTCCATTCTCAAAAAGTTCATTGATCAATGTCGAATACGTGTCGAGCACAGCCATCGCCAGTTTTTTCTAACTGCTGAATGCCAGTGTCTTCCAGCCACTTTTCTTCGAATTTGTGGTATTGGTACAAAGAAAAGCCCTATATTTTGATCTGGACAGCTAATGAAAATAAGGGTTAGGATTATTTTTAAAATTCTGTTTTTATGTATAGGTTTTAAAAACGGAAAGAAGTAAAACCAGTTATTTTCTTTTTGCAATTTTATTTTGAAACGCAAAAACCAAAAAATTAACCATACACAGATTCTTAGAAAAACCTTATTTCCCAAAGCTGTAACAATAATTGCCCTCTGCTGAGAATCAAGCCATTAGATAAATGATCTGACTTTTTGACTCAGGAGAATTGGATTTGATTTTACAAATTTACATTTCTGAATAAAATATTTTACACATAGAATAGATCTATTCATTATGCATCCTTAATATTTGTGTGATCTAGCCCAAATATTACACTGCTGTCTTTTAAGATAGAAAAAACATTTTTAAATCACAGCCAACATTGATGTTACAAACCTCAAACACATGTTCTAAACTCTCAATATGAGTATTACAAAGAATAGTATCAACACTATGAAAATTGCATTCACTTGTGAGTTAGGCATAATATATTTTAAATTTCTTCTCTTTAGAGAGTGTCAAAGAAACCTGTCAAAATTCTGAGAATATTTTCTATTACCACGACCCACTGATGTTTGTTCCTTCAAACTGCTCTCTTCATGATAGATTCTGAGAGTTTGATGAGCGGAACTTTCTTTAGTGGGTTTGAAAAATCCTGTAGTGTGTGATCCCTAATCAGGCTTAGTTATGTGATCCTTAGTCTTTCAGCCATGAAATAAAAATAAGTCTATTGGAGTGAACTCCTCGCCTTTTGGAAATCTCTGACAACTTAGAATGTTGTGTAGTTTGTCCACAGCTTGAAGGTTTATTCAAAGTTATTCTGTAAACCTCTGTTTATAGTAATAAGGTCTTGCAAAATGTAATAACAATTTCAGAAGTGACATTGTTGCTGATAAATAGATTTGTGTTTTACCTAAGCTGTGTAATAAAATACTACAACCATTCACATATATTGCTATTTGAAGATGCTTTCTAACATTAATGATTTTGAAAATAAACAAAAACAAACAAAAAATCTACAATGAATATATATACAGCGATTTATAACATTGGGTAGAGAGAGCAATTATATTTTTGTTTTATTTAAATAACACATTCAGTGAAAATCCTAAACCTTCATCGGATGTCTGAAAAGTCTTGCTTCACATCGTTTTACATTTGGGACTCCTGTAGCACATTGTATGAAAGTGCAAGTTTGGACTCCATATGGTGGGAAAAAGACCAACACGCATACCCAATTTTAAAAGCTTAGAACACAGATATTAGATGAAACACAATCTTGATGAAAAGAAAAGTAGAGATGAAAAGGAAGCAATTAGCAGCAATGAAAAAAGCTGCAACAGTAACACAATCTCATTCACAATGTTAAATATTCAAAACGTACTTAAAATGATAGATGGATTAGTGTATAGTTCCCAAATAATAGTCATTCCTAAAATTAGCCTTGGAAATAAAAATGAATAAATAAAGATACACAACTTAACCTAGTTTTTTCATTGAAAACATTCTTTTTAAGTGTTTAGAAATTTCCTTCATTTTTAATCCATATATAAATGGATTGAATAAAGGATGATACAGAAATATTTGCAAAGTCATTATAAAGCGTGCAGTTTTTGGTAAATCTGATTGTATTCTAGCTATAACTACATCATATGTAGACAAATAGGAGAAGCTGATTAAAACCAGCAGATGTGGCACACAGGTCTCAGCAGCCTTTTTTCTAAATGTTTTTGAGCTTTTATAAGAAATTACTAATATATTTGCATATGTAAATACAGTGAAGAGCATAGGAACTAGTCCAACATTTATTAATGTAACAATGCCAAATATTGTAAGTGGTGTGGATCTCACACATTGAAGAGTCAAAATTGCATTGTTACAGAATATGCCATTCAGGTTTAAGTTACATATTTTAGCTTCAGCAACCAGTATTGCTTCTGCTCCAATGTAACAAGCAGGTAAAAACCAAGCTACAACCAGAAGAAGTTTCACAGTAGTTTTTCTCATAATAATTGGATACCTCAGAGGTTTACATATTGACACATATCTATCAAAGGCCATGGTTGCTAACAATAAGAATTCTGTACCACCTACAGAATAAAACAAAAATAACTGAAAAATGCAGGATGAATATTTTATGATCTGTTTTTCAGATAAAAAGTCAATCAGAAGCTTTGGATAAACAGTTGTGCTGTAAAGAACACAGTTGAATAACAAAGCTGCAATGAAGATGTACATCGGCTCATGGAGGTTTTTGTGAATCCAGATAAGATACACAATAGTGGCATTACTGCAGATTATTAGAATATACACTATCAGGATAATAGTAAAATACAAATACCTGTATTTGTTCATTTCTACATAACCATCCAATGTTAAATAGGTAACATTTACCTCATCCATAAATGCTCCCCAATGTCCATTCATTAAGGTGAATTGTTAAAAAGTATAGATTTGTGTGTTCCCACACAATTTACAAACTGTATAATCCAAGTTTGAACAAAGGTTTTTGTAGGTTCGCTTTATCCTACAAGGATTGCACCTCTTGAGGCCTTGTGTTCTGTTTATGTTCTTAAGGTAACACGTGTTGCACTGCAAAATGTAAATAATTCTAACAAAGTTACCTGCATTAAAGCATACCAACCAAGATGAGGCAGATTAAAAAAAAGTTACATGTCCGTGATTCCTAAATAAATTAGATGTGGATTTTAGATTGTGAATGTAAAGTCAGGAGTCATCTGTGAATTCTTTGTGCACAAAAAACATACATAATTGCGTATCTTTAAGTGACAAAACAAAAAAAAGACATAAAAAAATAAATAAATAAACAGGCCAAATTCAGGGTACACTTTAGCTTGCTAGGAAATTTCAGGTTTTTGTTTATACTATGAACTAATTTACAATCAAAAGCCTAAATCTTATTGTCTGATTTTAAAAACATTAAGAATAAAAAACTACTATCAAACCTGTGGCAAGTTCTGGACTTTCTAACCACTTTCTAAACAATTTTAGCCAGTGGGTATTTTCCATAAATTTTTTTTGGCTTTGGGAGTATTTTCCTTGGTGAGGGTATAATTGTAAATTGGAGACAAAGGCAACAAGGCAAAGCAATGCATGTTTTTCATGAAGTTGTGTTTTGGAGATGGACCAAAGTGCAGCCAAGAGCTTGGGACCCGCATGGTAAAATGAATAATGACAATTTATTGAGAATAAATAAACAAAACAAGACTGATGAAGACAGAACTGGAAAACAAAGGGAGCATAAAGAAGGACCTGACAAGGTCCCCTGGATGACACTGCATGAAAAGTGAGATTCTCGTCCCTCCCTCATTTCGACAGTTGACGACAATTTGCAACCCGCGCTTGTCGCCGTTTGTCAGTGCCACAAATTGTCAGAACCGGACAATGACGTATATGGAGAGCTTTCAGCTGTACTAATGGCCCTAATTAGCATATGAATGCAGCGAAACTGCGCGGCTGGCCAGGCCTGGCTTGAATAACCTTACTCAGTATTGGATGAAACCCCTACTTTCAAACAAGTAAAATCACTCCTGATTGGTTGGCAGATCCCGAATAAATTATTTATATATATATATATATATATATATATATATATATATATATATATATATATATATATATATATATATATATATTCATATTATGCTGTATATTCATGTAATCCTATGTAGGCTACTACATTATTATTAGGCTACCATCAAGGACATGAATGAATTTATAGAGGAAATTAACATTTGCCAGGAAGATGTTTATGCAAAGAAAGAGCTTTATTAAAACAAACACAACTATATACAACGCAAGGATCTGCCCACACATGGGTATCCAAAAACTACAACTCCGTGAACTGTCCGTTTGCCTCCTCGGGGTTGTAGGTAACTGGCGGCATTCTTTCCGAGGCAGGTCCGTTGTGCAGACGCCTACTGTGCGTGGCTCTGTACTTCGGCGTCGCCTTTAACCGGGACTGCAGCTTCACACAGAGTTCAGAGAGATCCGGCCTACGAAATGACGGCGGCCGTACAATCCATCCAGAGACCACGCCAACAACCCCATCTTCTTCGTCAGACATGAGGTCTACGGTGGCGGACTTCCAGAGTTCCACCTCGTGATCCGCTAGCACACTCTGTCTCGATTCTAGCAGCTGTAAAAAAACAATGAATCAGTACTGTGCGATGGGATGCACTGCGTATGGACACAACACTATCAATGCACCTGAAAAATAGTCACCAAATAAACTCTTACCCTCGTTGTTCTCGCTCGACTCCGAGCTGAACTTTTCGCAGCTTCCGCCCGAAATGAGTTTTCTGGCTGGGTATATGCTCCTGCGCACCATCTCATAATAGGTCTTACAGGCGGCTGGAAAACAATTAAATGAGAGTGGTATGAATAAAAATCAAACGCAAGTCACAGTAACATTAAACAAGGAAGGAGAAACAGTAAAAACAAGTCTTTTGCAAGGCTACTAGGCTACTCTTAGCTTTGGCTTTAGGCTAGGCTACTTTTAGCTTAGCTAGCAGTCACCGAACATATTCTTACCGCACGCTTGGGATTGTGCACTCGTCTTCTCTTCTTCGAATTAGTGTCTACTGCACATTTGTTCGACTGCAGAGCCGCCAACTTGTCCTCTATGGACAGTGTTAATTCTGTAGTATTGGCCTAATCCTGCTTCGCTACTAAAGGCCCATTTTTACCCTGGTTTAAGATTTGACAATAAATGAGGAAACATTGATCAGAGATAGAACAGTTTAAATACATATTTAATTCATAGAAATTAAATATGGAGACAGAGTACATACCATTACAAGATGTTTTCTCGCGCGGTGGATAAGTCTGTCTGAATTAAGTTTTGCAGAAACATTCCTTTTATCAACTTTAACTCCTCCTGCATGGCTCAGAGGAAGGATGACTGACCCCCTCTCCTTCTGACCACCCCCTCGGGGCAATAAAACCGCCCTGTTATTCTACCCAGCAACAGAGAAGGGAGACACCCCTACTAAGATATATTTTTAATTCTTAACAACTCCCTCTGTTTTGATCATAACTAGATCAAACCAATAACTAGGCTAAACTAAGGTTATGTCTTGAAACCCTTAGACAAAATGTTAATGATAAGATGTAATATTGTAACCTACTGTGCCCTCTGTTGGCGACTTATAAAATCAAATTAAGTTCAAATGTACCCCTTAAATGTAAAGTAACCCAAGTATAAGCTAAAAAGCTACTAAACCTATCTGAATCTCTAACCTACTAGAATTGAGAAAAGTAAGCACCTTTATCCGAGAGTTGCAAGGTTAAGATAAGTGTGCAACTACCAGAAACTATTATATGATCTAAATATGACTTTAAGAGTCCTAACCTAGATTAACAAAATGTCTTTTTAGAAATTAGGATAACCCGTGAAAGCACTAAATTCAGATCAAACCACAGAATAAAAAACAGATTTTCATGCAATGCAAAACCAAGATTCTAATGATACTAATATTGAACACCTTATGAATATGGAACTTATAAGACATATGCAGTGATTACAAACTTCTTTTTTCTTTTTTTTTCTTTTTTTTACACAATGCATTCAATTGTTGTCATAATGTCTTGCGTCTCAGAGATGTCTTTTGCTCGCCCTTAAGGAAGATGGGTTCAAGAGTTAGTGTTCCAACCGCGATCTCCATACAGCAGTATGTGAATCATTTTATTAAAAATAAAAAACAGAAACAAAATAAAAATTCAGCTGGCTCTCCGTGAGCGGCTCGGCGCATCGAGCTGCCCCGTTGCCGGATGGCACGGGTGGGTGGCAGTTGAAAACCTTTCCACTCAGCCAGTCTGACCCGAAGGCTGGCTTGTGTTGTTCCCTTTGACCCTCTGCTGCTGGTACACACGGCTCTGGAATCAGATGGGCCCCTGACCTCTGGCCCACCACATCTGTCTGTTGATGACCTTATCACGCATCCTTCGAGGTCGGGGGTTGGTGGACTCCCTTCACATTCCCGGACTCCCCTAATTTTATGTCTCCAATACAACCTGAAACTTACACGACAATCTTTTAGATATCAAATGTCGTTTGCTACCTGTAATTCCGGAGGTTGACTTTGGTCCTGAAAAGCTCCTTTCAGTCATATGGAATCATATCCTGTAATGAAATTAACTGAACACTCCCACAAGAAACACACTTCATAGCTTTTTCACCCCATTTTCAATTTAGTCTGTGAATTTTAGCCAATTGTGTTTAGAATTCTCCCCATAAAGCCTTACCACCTGTCCATTGTTCCATCTCCAGCCTATGGGAAACCTATTTTATAAATGTAATAGTTAATGAGACATTTTATCGCAATTTCACTTTCTCCGTCCTTACGCTGTCCTGTAAGAAAATGCAACGACCACACAAATACGTTAATCTCTGGTGAAGATCCCCCTGTCTGTTAACGAGACTCGTGGGGCCCGTTCGTGTTGGATCAACCTTTTGTCTAAGTTTCCTTGAGACAGTGAGTCTGCTGCCTGACCTTTGACCGTTAAATTTAATGTCTTCTCTTAGCTCGGTTCCTGGGGTTAACTGGAACAATCGTAAAACCTTGTGACATGCACTTTTTAAAAGAGTTATCTGCTCACAAGACTGTCATACCTTCTTGTTGCATCCTGTGCCTGACACATGCCCAGTGAAGTGTGAATCCAACCTTTGTTCTACATACATCCTATCTATTCAGGTTACTGGGTTAAAGTTAACATCTGTATTACTTTAAACTACATTATTATATGTAAGTGATTATATTTCCATAACACTGTTATCCTGTAAGAATGTCAGAATGTTCTCTGGATTAAAAATTAAAGATTACCATCCATCACACCACTCCACACAAAACCTTTCAGCACGTCACCACACTATGTACTTCTGTACCCTTTACTCCATACTCAGATGTCTATGCTGCAAAAAAATCCTACTTTTAATCTGAGAGAAAAAGCAAACCCCCATTTTGTTCACCTATCGTTTTATCCAGTTGTTACAAATCCTGATCCAGTTTACTGCAGCAGATATATGTGGCTTTGAATCCTTAACTAACCTACCTGACACACCAATGATTTAAACTAAACTAAATATGCATTAAGTTACCCTCTGTTTATCTCTGTTTTATCCAGTTTTTTGTAGTTTATATAGTTTTTCTGTTTAATTTAACATTCGCTTTATTGTCCTACTTAAACTGTTTAAGCCTTTTTCCAAGAACCCCCTCATAGAATCTGTCTCTAGCATCTTCCTCCAGCAGAGCAGCAGGCTTTTCCGACACCTTGAATGTAATTTACGGTCCTAGGCTGTTTTGGGAGTCACTTAAACCAACATTCCAGAGAGCCACGGGTAAGGTCTTTTGTGGGGGGGGGGAGGGGGGGTTCTTTTTGTTTAAACAACCGTTATCTGATTTACAACGCAGTTACATACCTCCGTGGGGTCCTGCACAAGAACCCTTCCTCAAAATTACTTGTGCCAAGGGTTGATATAAAGTTTAAGATCTATATAACTTTAAGATACAGTGTTATCATATAAATGTTTATGTCATATCCCTCTGCTTGGAACAAAATTAATTTTGTTACAAAACATTAACAAAGAATAGCATTATCCATCACAGGGAATCAATTAACTGCAAATAATTATCTGAATTGAAGTATGAAAAACACTGCCCTATATCCTGGATTCAGATCAAAACAATGCAATTTCACAATACCACAAATCTGCAAGAAGTCCTTCAAAAGTTGCGTAAGATCAGTGTACGCATTGAAATGATGATTGTAAACTAATTTGCTCACAGCAAGTTGATGGTATGAGAATGCTGAATGTTCGAAGGTACTTACATACTGATAAAATATTGGGTTTTACCTGAACAAAACACCTGGTAATGGCAAATTCTGGTGAAAATCTGATATGTTTTAGCAGGCAACAGTTATATTGTAAAATAGAAAAATCTCAATACTTGTGAGCTATTAAGAAATAACCTAACAGATCTGTTTAACCTATGTTGTTTAAAAACAGAATGTCCCAAGCAGGACACATCTGTGCTTACCGAGAGGCCCATGTAATAAACCTGTCCCCTCAGGACGTTGCAACCCCCTTGCAGAAATTTATGACATGCAGTTGTTAACCAGAACTCGCAGAAACCGAAGTAGAAGTGTAGCACGTGAAAGTATTCCCGCCCCTGTGGATTGTCTGCCCATAGAAGATATGGTAAAATACAGCAGCTGCTGTTAATTATGAGCCATACGGTCTTGGACATAATAGAATTAAAACTCATGTTTAAAAGGAACATATCGGGTACATAGTAAAAAAATTTAAGAGACAGCAGTATATTTTTCAAAACCGCAAACCTGTACTGCTGGTATCTGCTGAATCGGCTGCCTCAAGAAGTTATTACCTGCACCAATCCATTTGCCTAGAAGCTCAAGAGTTGGAGACACAGAAAAAATATGAGAAATCACATTCCATTAAATTTGGTCAGAAGTATATTGGTAGAAATAACAGTCTGAATTACCTTAAAGAAGTCTGTTATCAGTCTGTGGTCCTTGAGATGGACTCGGACTGACATTTTCAGCAGATCAGGCAGAAAAGAGATTGGAGTTTAGACGTCGCACTCACAGCTTCCATGTGTGGAACTCCACATTTCGTCCCCCACGTGTTGCAGTGATTCGCTGTCGACGCACCTCGGTGACAAAGTTCTGGTCCACGACTCAGAAACTGGATGAGGCATGCAACTCCAGTGTATGCAGACAGTCATTTTCCCTTGACAGCTTAGGATCTGTGCTGTTCATAGGCGTTGGCCATTGTTCCAGGGTGAGGAAACATTGTTCATGGGAGCGTTATCCCTTAGATGGGGCACTGACCTTCTGGAGGTGAGGTGGTATTGGGACTTCATGCCAGGAATTAGTGATGTGAAACAGTCCCTGGCCCTGTGTCCAGCGTAAGCAACTGTCCCAGATGTGAAGGGTGCCCCATGGACACACATATCGGCTGTAAATGCTCAGTTTTATTCTTCCAACCCCAAATCGGCACCGATCTGCGCCTTATGTCATCCGTGTCCATACTCCAGAACGAACAGACCTGTAACAAAATAAAGATAGAAAAAGAAAAACAGGGGGGAGGGAGCTCCCCCACCTTAAATTAAAATAGAGACAGTTCTCGATGGAATCAGCTGCTTCCTCTCACTCCCTTCCTATGTTGTTTTCCAATAACTGTAGTTTTACCAACTTTTAGTAATTAACAAACTCAAGCGTTGTGTTTCACCCTTCCTTTGAGTCACAGGCAAATGGTGTATCAAATATTGTCTCAGCGAGCGTATCAAGATTTAAAGTCATCAGCTGAGATATTGAAGAGGACACGCTTTTTTTTGTAACACTATTACTCTAAATAATTCCCCTAAATTGGACTGATTTTTTAGGATCCACACCTGTGTGTTTGATCCATCCTACTGACTTTTTCAGAAGATATCGAGAGTCCCAGTCAAACTCAGGAACCTTCTGCTAAAGTGTATAAAGAAAATGCTGTATAACTACATCTATCAAGGAAGTAAGTATAAAAAACACCAAAGGTACATTTTAAAACAGCTCTAAAATCAGTTATGTGCCTTTGTTTAGTACATTTTTAAGTCAAATTCTGCCGGCCACGAACAATCACCAGCAACTGATGTTGAAAAGTTTATTCACCAGAATTTGCACATTACCAAATGAACAAAGAAAAAAGATTCCTCGGCCTCTAAATTACTGTGTAACAAGGGCATCTGCATTTTGTGGGACTATGAAAATGAGATTACATATAATTAATTATTTGGGGACCGTCCTGCGATGATCCCGTAATATTTCCTGTATCTACTAGTTGCTGCCGATCTGTAATATTTGTCATAGATTCCTCAATTTTAGCTGCTTCATTTGAGGATGACTTCAAAACTGAGTTTAACTTTTAACTTTTTTAGTTTTGCTTATTCGTGTTTTTCTAACCCTGCAATGAGCTTATAATGTGCTATTGCCTGCTCTCTGATAATCAGCTAGATTTAAGTCTGACGAATTATACCTATTTATTTATGTATTATAACTAGGGCTATCAAACAATGAAAACCTTTTAATCACTATTTAATCGCAAATTATATTTTATGTCTGAAAGTATATACATTCATTAGGCATTTTAAAATGCTATTTTGCAATAGATAACGCTAGTTAAGATTACACTCTAACAGAAGGTGCAAGAAAAATAGAAATGTCATCATGTTATTTTATCAAGCTACAGGCACTTGGTTTGTTTTAAGAGTTTGCCCTCAGGAAGGTACCATTGTCCCTAACCTTAGATAAAATGGTTTCCCCAGATAAGGAATGTCTCCTTCATGCAACTGCGCTTGAAACTGGTGATTTGATCATCACCCACAATGAAACTTGCTCCCTTCTTTGTTTACCCCCATGTTGTAAACTCAAGACTGTGATTAAATCCTCCTGACCTCATGTGATGTGTGACAATAAAGACAAGGGGACAGAGGCAGCCCCGTGTCCGTGTTGGTTTTCCCTCCAGGACAAAGAGGCCATTCATCACAACTCTAACATAAGGCATCTTCCCTTTTTTGTTTTTTCCCAATTTATAATGCCTCAAACAGATGTTTAATGTTCTCCCAAATTTTCAACAACTTTACCAAACGTCTAACCTCTTTCTAACTTTTAGGCTACAGTTCAAAATAAAATTTTTCTCCAAAACTCACCAAAATGCAGGACGTGGTCTCTCTCCAATGCAACTCACCCAATCAGCTTGCAGCCAATACCTCAAATGCTTTACTGCATTGAAAGTTCTCCTGCACTTCAACAAACGTCATAATTGCATCAACCTTTTTTCCAATGATTTCCAAATTCCCCTTTAGTTTTTTACCCATATTTTTACCCATCACTTTTCACTTAACAAAATTAAATCTGCTCCACAGTCAATGCTCTTATCTTGAGGCCCACGCACGTGGAGAAATTCACACCCTCATGAAGACACACACACACCCAGATATACACACGCATACACTCACACTATGCAGAGCCGAAGGGCCCAACCAATCTCTCCTTCTCTCAAACCATGGATCCCATATTACCGAGACAAAATTGTTAGACAAGACATAAACATACTTTTAAGACAGACAGCTGGCGCAGACACAGAAGGACTACCCTTAGACCTTTCCATGATGTCGACGGCTCATTCATATCGGCATTATGTTGATTAAGCTGACGAGACAGTCCACTTCTTCTTCTTCTTCTTTCGGTTTTTATGGCGATTGGCAACTAACTTTAATGGTGCATTACCGCCACCAACTGGACTGGGGTGTGGTACTGGAGTCTAACCTTTCCTAATAGGTTGCAAACAAATAAAACTAACAAACAAACAAACATAACGAAACAAACCAATCTAAACAAAACAAACAAAAAGATCATATTAAATTATTTTTAATTAGTCCTGTATTCCTCAGGAAGCCAATTACATAGTTTAAACTCATTTCCCCTGTGTTTCTTTGCAGAATTTCTTCTAAGTTTAGCCTCATCTGTTCTCCTTGTAATTATAAGACTAGTCTTTGTCTTTCTTCCTGATATTTATTACAGTGTACAATAACATGCCCTATAATCTCTGGACTACCACAGAATTCAGTTGCCATCAGCATGCTTCTTCATTATTAACAAAGTTTTATTTAGACGTGTGTGTTCATACCTCATTCTAGAAAATACATCCTCCTCCTCCATGCTTCTGTTTGTATTTTCGCTCTTTCCCACTTTATTCTGAATATTACAGAACTGTCTTCCAGTCTGCCCACCGTCCCATAATGTTTGCCATGATTTTCCCTTGACTATGTTTTTGACCATACTTTTAATTTCTGCTTTGCTGTAGTTCACTTCAACATCTATATTAGAATGTCTAGCTGCTTACTTAGCACTTTTATCTGCTAACTCATTTCCTATTACTCCAATATGAGCTGGTACCCATACCAGAGTTATATTAATTCCTGACTTTATTAGACTATTTGCAGCTTGCAGTATATCATACACAATCTCTTGCCTTGATTTTGACTGAAATGTTTTAATACTGATTAAAGCTGAGCTGGAATCTGAAGCAATTACTGCCTTCCTTGGCCACCCAAAGCAAAGCTAGCCACACAGCAATCAATTCCGCTGTGTAAACTGCTAAATCATCACTGATTCTTTTTCCAACTTTAATGTTTAATTTTGGAATGACATAAGCAACACCCATTCTTTTATCAGTTATTTTAGATAGATCTGTATATATAGTTAAATCCTCACTATACCTCTCCATTAAATAACTCTGCACCCTGTATTTGTCCATGTCATTATTTTGTTTTTCTTCTAATAATCCCAAATCAGTGGCCACTTCCCTAAAAACCCATGGTGGAGTATCTGGGATAGGTACAGTGGGACTTATTTTTAGTTCATTAAACCCCATTTCATTTACTTTATCATAAATGACCCAACCAAAACTTCTGACTTGAACATTTCCACGCTCTTGGCATTGCTTCAATCGCGACTGACTCATATAAGTCCGTCCACTGATAGCAATCAGCAGTTTCTTCTCGTCAGTCTACGGACTGACTGGAAGTTGTGGATCACGTCCAAGAGTTGAAGGGGAGTTGAACGGGAGACGTGGGGTAAACTCCCCCTGCAACCCCGATTTGCATTTGTATAGCTCACAGCATTTTCATTTACATGTTAAAGCCTCCCCTAGAATTAGGAGGAGGGGGGTCATGGGGGGACAACTGCGAAGCAAGGCCCTCGTCAATTTCTGACAATTCATGGCAGTTTTCGGTGTTGCCTGCAAATTACCACGAACAGCCGTTAACCTGAACTTCCACGGCAATCTACAGTGCCGCATAGTGACGAAAATCACACTTTTCATGCAGTGTGAGCATTTATTTCTTTTAATAAGTTCATATACTTGTAAAGCGAGAAAATGCAACCATAAACAGAGGAGGTGGGCTCAGGTTTCAACTTTCAAAAAATTACACCACAACTATAGGAGTCACACCGCAGGTATCCAAAGGAGACTGTCTCAAAAGGATATTAGAGTGGATTTTGAGACAGTCTGGCAATTCAGGGATTAGCTGTCTCTCCTAAACCAAACAGGCACAGTGGTCTCCATACTGCTGTTTTGGCAATAATGGCTCTGATCTAATAGAGCCTAATTTTTCATGTATCCTTTTTTCCCAATAGTATAGGCCTTAGAGTAGCCTTTTGTAAGCCTCTAGTAAGCTTGATTGGGATTAATGCCCACCTAGCGTATGTTAAATTTGAAGAGTAGGATAAATTGGTGTCAGCCGCTAGGCCTTTACGATTAGTTGATTATTCATAGTGCTTACTGGTCAAATTTCAATTAAACTTTATTTATACAGTCCCAATTCTAGAAAAATGTCATCTCAAGGCACTTTCCAAAATCAAATTCAATCAAATTATACAGATTTGATCAGATTTTACAGATTGGTCAAAACATTTCCTGTCAAAGGAAACCCAGTAGATTGCATCAAGTCTTGACAAGCAGCATTCACTCCTCCTGAAGGAGCGTAGAGCCACAGGGACAGTCGTCTGCATTGTCCAAGGCTTTGCATTAATCCCTTAGAAACAACCCAAATTGTTTCTCTGGGATCCCTTTTAAATCTCTTTTCTTCACAGCCTAATCCTTTAAGCGTCTTGGCTGTCTTAGTCTCAACTTTAAGGATGTTAAGGTATCTCGACAGTACCTATACCCTGCTTCTTTAGAAAGTCCCAAATTCAGGGGAAACGCATTACCCTGGCCCTACTTTACACTGGCTTCCTGTCGGCCCGCAGTTGAGATGGCCAAATCTGAGAACAAACATCAATCTCTATCTCCTGCTTCGTTTTGAGAGTCTCACATCTCACGGGTAGCGTTAAACCCCAGCCCTAAAGTCACCGGCACTTGTCAGCCCCGAGTTGAGGTGACCAAACCTCAGAAGTTTTTTTTGTCTTTATTTATATTTTGTCTTTTTTATCATTCTTTATTTATCTTTTATAGTTTTTATCTTATTTTAAGTTTTTGACATAGACTTAAACATAGATCCCATTCAATCATTCCTTGGTTTCAACATAAATTCCATTCAACCCTCTCATACTAGTTGCTTTGTTTAATCTATTGTTTTGAGAAGAGAGTTTTTCATCCACAGCACCACTTGATTTAGCCTACGTCTAATTTTCAGCCAATAAGATAATCAAAATCTCCTTACCTTTTTTCGGGTCGACCATGTGGTGCTGCAGATGATTACTCCTTCGTGCCCAAATTCAAACGGTTCCTCCACTTACTACCAAATCCAGGTCACCAGGCACCATCTGACAAACTCGGCCTGTTGCTGCTTTCTATCTCATTCATTGAAGGCCCAACTCTCCCCGGTTCGGAGATTTGGTAGAAAAGGAGAAACAAATTATCAGAGACAAACATTTAAAATATGCATATTTATTACAATTGGAATTGCTTCCAATTGGAGACAAAAACACTTACAAGCTTCATAACATCTGATTTTGTATGTTTACCCGACATCCTACCCCACGGTGCTGCAAGCGATTTGTCTGCTTAACGCTACCCAACACATCTTTAATAGACTGACCAGCCCCTACAAAATGTCAAGGGAGGGGGGAACCCCGCACAGTCTCCAGGTGCCCATCTCCCCAAAAACAAAGGAAATCTGTTCTTGCCTGCTAGCTACAAAAACATCGGAATTTTTAGCTCAGGACTGGTTTTAGGAGTTTAACCAAGATAACATTAACAACCATTAAACATCCTGACTTTGTGCCTGGCCTCTGCTTGAACAGATCTACTGTTTTCAAGTGGGTCAGCAAAAAAAAAAAAAAACCTTCTGTAAACTCCAAGACACAGTTTAGGAATTAAAAGGTAACTCTTATTATTTTCATAAAAAATACCTGATTAATACAACAACTAATCATATATTTCCATAACAAGCCAGTTTTTCCTAAATGCTGAATGCCAGTGTCTTCCAGCCACTTTTCTTCAAATTTGTGGTGTTGGTACAAAGAACAGCCCTATATTTTGATCTGGACAGCTAATGAAAATAAGGGTTAGGATTATTTTTAAAATTCTGTTTTTATGTATAGGTTTTAAAAACGGAAAGAAGTAAAACCAGTTATTTTCTTTTTCCAATTTTATTTTGAAACGCAAAAACCAAAAACCGAACCATACACAGATTCTTAGAAAAACCTTATTTCCCAAAGCTGTAACAATAATTGCCCTCTGCTGAGAATCAAGCCATTAGATAATTGATTTGACTTTTTGACTCAGAAGAATTGGATTTCTGAATTAAATATTTTACACATAGAATAGATCTATTCATTATGCATCCGTAATATTTGTGTGATCTAGCTCAAATATTACACTGTTGTCTTTTAAGATAGAAATAACATTTTTAAATCACAGCCAACATTGATATTACAAACCTCAAATACATGTTCCAAACTCTCAATATGAGTATTACAAAGAATAGTATCAACACTATGAAAATTGCATTCACTTGTGAGTTAGGCATAATATATTTTAAATTTCTTCTCTTTAGAGAGTGTCAAAGAAACCTGTCAAAATTCTGAGAATATTTTCTATTACCACTACCCACTGATGTTTGTTCCTTCAAACTGTTGTCTTCATGATAGATTCTGAGAGTTTAATGAGCTGAACTGTCTTTAGTGGGTTTGAAAAATCCTGTAGTGTGTGATCCCTGAGTAGGCTTAGTTGTGTGATCCTTAGCCTTTCAGCCATGAAATAAAAAGAAGTCTATTGGAGTGAACTCCTTGCTTTTTGAAAATCTTTGAATGTTGTGTAGTTTGTCCACAGCTTGAAAGTTTATTCAAAGTTATTCTGTAAACCTCTGTTTATAGTAATAAGTTCTTACAAAATGTGATAACAATTTCAGAAGTGACATTAATTGTTGCTGATAAATAGATTTGTGTTTTACCTAAGCCGTGTAATAAAATACTACAACCCTTCACATATATTGCTATTTGAAGATGCTTTGATTTAGAAAATAAACAAAAACAAACAAAAAATCTACAATGAATATATTTACAGCGATTTATAACATTGGGTAGAGAGAGCAATTATAGTTTTATTTATATATATATATATATATATATATATATATATATATAAAACACATTCAGTGAATACCCTAAACCTTCATCTGATGTCTGAAAAGTCTTCCTTCACATCATTTTACATTTGGAACACCTGTAGCACATTGTATGAAAGTGCAAGTTTGGACTCCATATGGTGGGAAAAAGACCAACATGCATACCCAATTTTAAAAGCTTAAAACACAGATATTAGATGAAACACAATCTTGATGAAAAGAAAAGTAGAGATGAAAAGGAAGCAATTAGCAGCAATGAAAAAAGCTGCAACACAAACACAATCTCATTCACAATGTTAAATATTCATAACCTGCTCAAAATGATAGATGGATCTGTGTATAGTTCCCAAACAATAGTCATTCCTAAAATTAGGCTTGGAAATAAAATAAATAAATAAAGATACTCAACTTAACCTAGTTTTTTCATTGAGAACATTCTTTTTAAGTGTTTAGAAATTTCCTTCATTTTTAATCCATATATAAATGGATTGAATAAAGGATGATACAGAAATATTTGCAAAGTCATTATAAAGCGTGCAGTTTTTGGTAAATCTGATTGTATTCTAGCTATAACTACATCATATGTAGACAAATAGGAGAAGCTGATTAAAACCAGCAGATGTGGCACACAGGTCTCAGCAGCCTTTTTTCTAAATGTTTTTGAGCTTTTATAAGAAATTACTAATATATTTGCATATGTAAATACAGTGAAGAGCATAGGAACTAGTCCAACATTTATTAATGTAACAATGCCAAATATTGTAAGTGGTGTGGATCTCACACATTGAAGAGTAAAAATTGCATTGTTACAGAATATGCCATTCAGATTTAAGTTACATATTTTAGCTTCAGCGATCAGTATTGCTTCTCCTCCAATGTAACAAGCAGGTAAAAACCAAGCTACAACCAGAAGAAGTTTCACAGTAGTTTTTCTCATAATAATTGGATACCTCAGAGGTTTACATATTGACACATATCTATCAAAGGCCATGGTTGCTATCAATAAGAATTCTGTACCACCTACAGAATAAAACAAAAATAACTGAAAAATGCAGGATGAATATTTTATGATCTGTTTTTCAGATAAAAAGTCAATCAGAAGCTTTGGATAAACAGTTGTGCTGTAAAGAACACAGTTGAATAACAAAGCTGCAATGAAGATGTACATCGGCTCATGGAGGTTTTTGTGAATCCAGATAAGATACACAATAGTGGCATTACTGCATATTATTAGAATATACACTATCAGGATAATAGTAAAATACAAATACCTGTATTTGTTCATTTCTACATAACCATCCAACGTTAAATAGGTAACATTTACCTCATCCATAAATGCTCCCCAATGTCCATTCATTAAGGTGAATTGTTAAAAAGTATAGATTTGTGTGTTCCCACACAATTTACAAACTGTATAATCCAAGTTTGAACAAAGGTTTTTATAGGTTCGCTTTATCCTACAAGGATTGCACCTCTTGAGGCCTTGTGTTCTGTTTATGTTCTTAAGGTAACACGTGTTGCACTGCAAAATGTAAATAATTCTAACTCAAAAAAGTAAACTGCATTAAAGCATACCAACCAAGATGAGGCAGATTAAAAAAAAGTTACATGTCCGTGATTCCTAAATAAATTAGATGTGGATTTTAGATTGTGAATGTAAAGTCAGGAGTCATCTGTGAATTCTTTGTGCACAAAAACATACATAATTGTGTATCTTTAAGTGACAAAACAAAAAAACAAACATAAATAAATAAATAAAACAGGCCAAATTCAGGGTACACTCTAGCTTGCTAGGAAATTTCAGGTTTTTTTCAAAAGCTTAAATGTTATTGTCTGATTTTAAAAACATTAAGAATAAATAACTACTATCAAACCTGTGGCAAGTTCTGGACTTTCTAAACACTGTATGCACAGAAAGCCATTTTCTCCCGAGACAGAAATCAAACAAAATACTTCCCATATAGGCCCTTCTGATTTGCACTAGCTGACTGTAAAATTGATGTTTTTCAGACTAAATTGCATGTGTATGAAGACAATCAGTGTGGGGTTGTTTTGTCTAAAACATGCAATATTTCTCCCTCGGCTTCCCAGCTGGAACATCCGTGCATGCAGAGGAAGAAACAGAAAACTCCACAATCAAGTTGGTGTACATTGCAAAAGCTGAAGCCAGTGGGTATTTTCCATACACTTTTTTTGGCTCTGGGAGTATTTTCCTTGGTGAGGGTATAATTGTAAATTGGAGACAAAGCCAACAAGGCAAGGCAATGCATGTTTTTCATGGAGTTGTGTTTTGGAGATGGACCAAAGTGCATCCAAGAGCTAAGGAGCCGCATGGTAAAATGAATAATGACAATTTATTGAGAATAAATAAACAAAACCTAAAGGCAAGACTGATGAATACAGAACTGGAAAACAAAGGGAGCATAAAGGAGGACCTGACAAGGTCCCCTGGATGAGCATTTATTTATTTTATTAAGTTCATATACTTAAACCATAAACATAGAAGGTGGGCTCAGGTTTCAACTTTCAAAAAATTACACCACAACTATAGATTTGATTACTGTTAAGTTTCTCCCCAATTCACACCTCCAGGCATGTGACCACAACATTCCTCCTGTGACCCAGGCAAACAATGAGCCTAACGCCTCTCCATCGTGAGGGGTGATCATTTTCAGGTGAATCTACATGCAAATCTAAACTCTAACAAGGCCTCACCAGCAGGTTCTATTAAACTTGGAACTCCACACTACTCCAGATATTTTGAGAAAGCTTCCTGGATTGAAAGCAAAACGTCTTCAGCTTTAAAATAGAAGTCCATCCATCCATCCATGTTCTGACCCGCTTAATCCCTCATGGGGTCGCGGGGGTTGCTGGTGCCTATCTTCAGCGTTCACTGGGCGAGAGGCAGGGTACACCCTGACAGGTCGCCAGTCTGTCGCAGGGCAACACAGAGACAAACAGGACAAACGACCATTCATGCACACACTCACACCTAGGGACAATTTAGAGAAGCTAATTAACCTAACAGTCATGTTTTTGGACTGTGGGAGGAAGCCGGAGTAATAGAAGTCCTTTATTTAAATATATGTCTGGTTCCTGGCCTGGGGTAAACAATAAAAAGGTATGTACTAAGGTTTTATGGTGTATTATAGTAATAGTAATATCATCTTTATTGTCATTGAAACATACATTGAAACATACATTACAACGAAATTTGTTTTCTGCTTTCAACCCATCACCCTTGGGGAGCAGTGGGCTGCCATGTGCGGCGCCTGGGGTTAAGGGTCTTGCTCAGGGACCCAGAGTGCCGGGGCCGGGGATTGAGCCGGGTACTTGCAACCTTCTCTGACGGCAAGCGCGCTGCTCTTGATCAGATTTTACAGATTGGTCAAAACATTTCCTGTCAAAGGAAACCCAGTAGATTGCATCAAGTCTTGACAAGCAGCATTCACTCCTCCTGAAGGAGCGTAGAGCCACAGGGACAGTCGTCTGCATTGTCCAAGGCTTTGCATTAATCCCTCATACTGAGCAAGCATGAAGCGACAGTGGAAAGGAAAATTCCCCTTCAAAGGGAAGCAGTGGCGGCTGGTGAAAAAAAATCTTGGTGGGGCTGGCCAATAGATTTTCCTGCCTAACCCAGTACATGCATTTAAATTAAAAGTCGGAAAATTACTACGATTCCACAATAAGCATTTAATTAATAAAAAAAACATTGTTCAAAAGTTTTATTTTGGTGTTTTTGTTTTATTAATCCTTTTCACAGACTCATGCCAGAGGGTTTGCATACATTGTATAAATGTACGTATATTATTACAAAAGGCACGTTTACGTCTTGACTTAAGTATATATATCCTAATTTTTTATTTATATAATGATTTAAGTAGAACAATGACTAGTGTAAAATTAAGTTGTATTTACCGGAGATGAAGTGTAGACTGCAAATTCTGTCATGGTATGATGGCTCCCACAGTCGATTGTGATTGTCTGCCTGCATCCTTTTCATTGAAATTATTCATTTCTTTCTTCGTCCTTTGGTAAATGAAAGAAACGTACATCCGACGACTTGGAATACCTCTGTGTGCAACCGGAAGCACAACAAGTCGTAGGCATTGTTTAGATTCCAAAAATAAACTAAAAGTACGCTCTTATTTACCCATTTTGTCACAGGTGGCAAGCGAAAACAGTACTGTTTTTGCTTACCACTGTGACCCGGATGTAGCGCGGATGTAGCTTGTGACGTCACACGTGAAATGGTCTATACACCTATCACTGTGTAGCAGGGGCAAAGAGTCCAGGAGCCCCAAAGCCATTCATTCTGGCGATGCTGATTGGCCAAATATTTATAAATTTTCCCTAGCAACAGTATACGATTGGTTAATACTTTTAAAATCTATATATATTTTGACTTTTCCCCTACACATCTAGGGAGGGTAGCGCCCGAGCGACCCCTATGGGCCAGCCGCCACTGACGGGAAGGAAAAACCTCCAGTAGAACCAGGCTCAGTGTGAACGGTCATCTGCCTTGACTGACTGGGGGTTAGAGAAGACAGAGCAGAGACACAATAAGAGCACAGAAGCACACATTGATCCAGGAATCTTTTCTACATTATATGGTAATAGCGGGCGATCTGTCTTCCCTGGATGATGTCACAGCTAACAGAACGCCAGACCAGGTGTACCTACTATGAAAAAAATGACATCGAACAAAAAGTTAAAAGCTGAAATGACAACAACCAATGCATATTGGAGAACAGTAGGAGAACGCAGAGTGAGAGAAATAGACCCTCAGGTCTAAATTTGACACTGAGGAATGTCCTTAGCTGCACATTTGATACAGTTGGTAGCACTATTCCCTTGCACCAAGAAGGTCCTGGATTCAAATCCCAGCCAGGCGTCTTTCTGCAAGGAATTTGCATGTTCTGTGCATGTGTGGGTTTTGTGTGGGAACTATAGCTCCCTCCCACAAAAAAACATGACTGGTAGATAAATTAGTCACTCCAAATTGCTCTTAGCATGTTTAGTCCTGTGCATGGTTGTTGGTACTGTGTGTTGCCCTGTAGTGGACTGGCTACCTGGCTAGGGTGTACCCCATCTTTTGCCCAATAATGACCAGCTTCTCCATGACCCTGAATGGATAAGCAGGTATAGACGATGGATAATTGATATTCCCTTAGGCCAAATAGACAGCAGGTATATATCTAACAGTAAGCAAAAGGGGAAACTCTATGTAGCCTCAAGCAGCAAAAGGTAAGATTCTAAACGTTGTCTGCCATTATATACTGAACAGTAGTTCTGATTACCCAGCCTTTATGGAGTCTCGGGGTGTTTTCCCCTAGGACTGTGGTTTTTAATTCCAGTCCTCAATACCTACTATCCTACATGTTTTAGATTTGTCTCTGCTTCAGTACACCTGGGGCCTGTTCTTCGTACGTCGCTATCTCAGTTAGCTAGATTTGATTGTTGACGATTTGGCATGATCTTGGGTCGTTTGGTTCTTCAAAAGTCATCCTGGACTTGCTGTCATAGCAACATGTGTGCAAGTTGCTATGACAACATGTTGCTATGTTGTCATGACAACATGTTGCTATGACATAAGTCTGCTTGCGAGCAGGCTTATGTCATGTAAACAGGATTAGATCGCGGCTTTAAAATCGGAGGAGATGGGAAGTCTGCCGTAGCCATGTCTTGTCCGTTTTTATGACAGCAACCTGTTGCGGAAAGTCAAGAATAATTTGCAGAGCTTTTTTAATTAATCGCGTATTGCGAGACAGACAGGATCCTTTAGTGTAGCGCAACAGTGTAATTGTAGAGAGATTTTTCTTGGTGGCTGTTTAAACAGACAAACATAATTTCACAGTGTTTTTTTAAAAAGAGGAAAAAGTGCCTTTTTAAAATACAGTATAATAATTAAAGGCTACCATTTTGTAGAATATTCTTGTACTTCATTTTTACTTGTCCCCATGTTCTAGTGGGTCCCGTGGAGGCTCTGACATAAAAGAACAAAGTAAATATGAAGTTATTAAAATGCAAAAATACATACTGTAGAAAGTGATAGAAACGTCTACCATGGACAGTATTTACGCATTTAATTTGTCTGCTACTTTTCGCAGCCCTCTCTCCAGGCTTTAGCAGACTTTGAGGTGTTCCCTATCATTTTTCTTTTTAATACTTTATTTTTGTCATTTTAGTAGTCTTAGAAATACACATACATACATTGAACAATTGGACCCCCCTCCAAAGAGCAACTGGATTGACAGGAGCAGTTGATTAATAATTAAAACAAGGAAAAAAGTTATTACATTACTTATACAGTTGGTGTCAAGTTCCGACGAATCTTTTATCACTCCTGACCAGTAGGGTGCAATCTTAGTGCATTCCCAGAAGACATGAAAATGTCCTGCAGACACATTCCCACAGTTCCTCCAACATTTTGCCTTCTCAGTGTCATTACAATGTTTACTTTTAATGTAAGGTATAACCAAAAAAACGCACCATACATGTCCAGAAAAATTCCCTCCATAGGTCAGAACCTAACGTGTGGATCACAGAATTACAAATACATAACCAAACATCATCAGTTATTGTTATTTTAGCTTGATATGTATTACATTTTCTCTCTGTTTGTAGACATGAGTATGGTTTGGATATAGTTTTTTTAATTTTTTTGGGAGGTCTTCAGTTGCTGGAATCTAATAAGATTTTAAGTATACCTGTCTCATCCTGCTCCAAAAAAATATATATTTTTATTGTAACGGTATCTTAGCTTAAGGTATCTAAAGAAATCACATTTTTCCAGGTTATAGTTATCTTGAAGTTGTTTAAAACTCTTTAATTCAGTATTGCTTGTAATATTCCAGTAACTTGTTAGACCTTTTTGTGACCACTGTGTAAATCCACTGTCACTTTAATTAATGACTCAAATTCCGGCATAACCTTCCATTAAAAGCTCTTGTTCTGCTTGGGAGAAAAACTGTGCGCGTTCTTTGGCCATGCTGAACAGCCAATAGCAGCGTTGCTGATCATTGTTTCTACTATCGATACATTTCCCCGTTTAAAGCAACGCATGATTGAGCAGTTACCTCAGATAACTTACTCCAGCCATACTAATCATAAACAACAGGTGTGTTCGAAGAACCCAATTAGCCGAATTATGGTTAACACGATGAAATCATATTGGATGTTTCATTTAATCTCGGATGTTTTAAGCAACATACGAAGAACGGACCCCTGAACTCATTCCACCTGCCAACCTCTCTATAAAGGCTCATCTCAGCCAGTCCTTCCCCGCCAGATCGTCTGCAGTTGTTCCCTGACAGTGACCTCACCAAGTCCTTACCTTTGTCTCTCGTCTGCCTGCCTGCTCCCTGCACCTGCGAAGCCTCTGCCCCCTTCGTCTGCCAGCCTCAGCTCTGCCGTTCAGCTCCACTATCCAGCTCCAGCCATCTCCACAACTCCTCTGCTGCAGCCTGGTACAGTCTCCTGGTTCTGCATTCCACTATTCAAACCTTTCAATAAAGACTCTTAATGTGGCTCTGTGTGTGGCTGAATTTGGGTTCAACTCCACAAACCATGACATTTATTATTATTATTATTATTATTATTATTAAGGTAGGAATGTAAAGGCCTGACAAGGACTAGTTTGTGCAAATCACAATTTATGCAACTGTTGAGGAGAAAAACCTTTTTGCCTCTGCCTCTCTGCCCGCTCAGACACTTTCTCCTCTGTTCCCTGCTTGCTTGGATTTTCTTGCCTTTAATTTTTTATCTACTTTTATATTTCTTAGCCAAAACTACAGAAAGTTGGATATAGTTATTTTCTTCCGGCGTGGACCATTTTAGTTTTCAGCTAATCCACACAAGATGCCTCTTTACACCCCAGAGGAGTTCAGATAGTGCAGAGACTTCTCAGAAAAAAAACATGGTAATAGAAAGAATTCAACATGAAATGGATATGGAGAAGAACCGACCGATTCCAGCTAATCAGCAAAAGATGCCTGCCTTCACCACAGAGAACTTTGACACGCTTCTACAGAAAATAGTTGTTAAGGAGCTGAAAATTCGCTGACTCAAGTAAATTTTGATGTAAACAGTGCATATGGAAATGAAACTACCCTGCCTTTGATTCTGAACTGTGATTACAAGCCCAGCGACTCAGCGAACAAACCCAACGGCAGCCCTCCCTGGACCACTCTGGGCACGAGACCAAAAGATCAAGGAACCCCACACCTAGACAAAGAAAACTGGCAGATATTACAGAGAAGTGTCCCAAGAAAAGTGAGACAACGGGCTGTTCTCACAACAAATGTTAGGAGTAAACCTGCTGGAAATGTTGGAATTACGTTACAAAACATATTCACTCTGTTCCAACATGAGACCTAGGAGGATCATAACAACAATCAAAGGTATGTCAACAACCTCACTAAAATATAAAGCAAAGCAAAACAGCTATTAAGAGTTTAGATCTTTGAGCCATGACATGCAGAACAGACACTACTCACCACTTTGAGCTGGACTACAGCTCTTAGGAGGGGAAGCCTTTGGACCATGGTTTGATGAACATTATGTTACTCATTTGTAGTTTATTCTTTGCTATCCCTTCTCTTCTATTTTGTGACTGAGTTAACCAACATCTTGCAATCTCCCATTCTTTAATTTTCTCTTGCTTTTTGTTTCCTGTGTTAGTACTAGCACTTGTTTCCAACCTACATACTAAATTTTTCCGTTGATCTACTTTCAACATACCATCTATTTATATTTTTCTTTCCATTTTTGTAAGTATTTTAAGTTACTTGCGGATCTATTTGACACATACATTTTTCATCACCTTTGGAATCATTTTGTTTGCTTTGTAAAGTGCCATTTTTTTCTTTTAGCGCTCTACGTTTTATTAGGGACTCTAACCTTGTTCTTTTAATTTTTAGGGACTATGACCCTCTTTTTCTATTTTCTTCACCCCTTATACATTCCTTAGGGACTCTTATTCGATTTCTTAAAATTTATATGAGCTCTTCAACACTTAGGGACTTAAAGCCTTTAAGAAACTTTACTCCCACTTGGTCTGCTGGTCTTCTGAGTTTGTCCAGATCCCGTCAATCCGTTGTTTTCAGAGGGAGTTGACCTAAAACGCTGGCCTGGCGAGGAAGTTACCTCCTGGGTCTTTGGGACAGGTCACTTGGACTCTGACTACCGGTAGTTTTCAGTGCGTCGCCCTCCCTCCATCAGCGATCGGATATGTTGGGATACGGGTCACGGCACCAAGCTGATAAGTTTATTTTAATCTCCTAACCATTAAAGAGAAAGACCAAACAGACAAAGTATAAGTTTCAAAAGCTTTTTGAAAAAAGTAGAGAGAGCTGTTAGAAATCTAAGAGGACACCGAGGAGTCTCTGTTCTATTCCAAAGGTATTTCATGCAAGCAGGATGTAGTTAGATTGTCACAAGACATTGCATTGTTACAAGACATTGCATTTGAGATGAGAGACAATCAACTCCTTATCTGAGCTTCCTTTCCACTGTCTTCTACTCATAATCAATAAAACCGGTTCTGGCTGGCACATGATGCTCCTTTGTGGATGCAGCAGTCATGAGTTACTTCCTCCCCCCAAGGGTCAAATGAGCACCTTTAATCTCCACCCAAACATGTCCACAAGCAGAGAGCAACAAGACTATAACTATATAAAATGGTGAAGGATTAATAAATCCAACACAAGCCACAGCGCCAAAAACCCTAACATTGTGCAATGGATCAGTAAGAGCTATTAAACACTTCTGTAACAAGAAAAGACCAGAGGTGTTGATTTATAACTCTTTGAATAATGGTCTTGTGTCTAATGTATCAGACATGAAATAATGCCTGACCTTGGAGAAACTCATAGTAAAAGCTGAAGCCTTGAATGACGCCGTCTGGATAAGAAAATCAGAAGTACTGAAAGAGGATTACATTTGTCTGCTAAATTTAGTTGATGGCCTTAATATAAAGGTGTTTCTCAGCAGCCCACTGTTCCCACTAATTGTGGAGATGAACTTTTTTCAAGAATTCTGATGCTAAACAAATGGCTGAAAAATCGTGAAAACAAACACCTGTAACCTTTATAGACAACTTTAACATATTTTTGGAGAGGAGACATTTGTTCAACAGAGATGGTTTCTCTCTAAATGGGTCAGGTGCAAAACACCTGATTTCTGCTGCCAATCCGGCTCACTGCCTGCGTTGGCTGTCCTGTCCCTTTATATCAGCAGCGCACGTGACCGTGCTGTGTGCTGTTCAACTCCACTCTCGTTGGTTGGTCTGCCTTAAGTTACTCCTTCAATCTTCCTGATTGGCTGTTTTCGAGTGCATGCACGTGCATATGTGCTTGGAGCGCATAATTTAGGTTTCATTCGTACTTGGATTCTTCGGTTACTACGATTAATACCAGGCTACCAAACTAGTCCCAGTTAAAAAACGAAATATTATATGCACTAAAATAGGTGAAATCTGCTGAGTACAGTTCTGTACAGAAGCAGGAGAGAGTGTTTTGATTTGTGGAACTTGAGAAATGTAAGTAAGCAACGTTAGCATCTCAAAATAGCATTTAATTCTGAAGTTTATTACATTAAACAACAAAAACCTATTCTCTTTTATAAAACTCAATCTCTGTTGGGCAGGAGTTCTGAAGACTGCTGGAAAGAAGGAAAAACAAAGACTGTGGGCTTTTAAAAATTATTAGCCACAGCTGTCTAAAAAAGAAAAGGTAAGGTTTTCCCTTTTACTAATATTTCTCTGCTATTATTGCTTTCATTTTCAGGCAACCTTTTGAGGCAGTTCAGGTATAAATAGCAGGTGTTATTTCTTTTACATGATATACAGTATAACAACACTAGATGCTGCCTAAACAACTGCTATTTTTGTTTAGACTTTTGCTTAGTTATAATAGCATAATTAGGGTTCCACATAATAATAGTGCTATTTATTTCACTATGTCTACTTCTAAAAATAGGATAAAGACAAATAAAACAGAGGAACACTATTTACATTGGTTTTATTGTACAAAGGTTTCCACACTGTCCAAAGCAGGGGCGGAGGTAGACATTCTCATCATCAGGGGCTTAGCCCGCAACACATTTCATCATTACGAGGGTAATTTGGTACACCAAAAAAATACGTTTACATATTTTAAAGTTTAATCTGCTGTTTTTCAATAGTCGTACTCTTAGTCGTAGTATATTAGCATACTAATTAGTGTATTAGTCTATCCATCCATCCATCCATCCATCCATCCATTTTCTGACCCGCTTAATCTCTCATGGGGTCACGGGGGTTGCTGGTGCCTATCTCCAGCACTCACTGGGTGAGAGGCAGGGTACACCCTGGACAGGTCGCCAGTCTGTCGCAGGGCAAGTATATTAGTATATTAATATGTTCTTATTTGAATGATGAAATGGACAACCACTCATGTAACAATTCAGTCTTGGTGTCATCAATCTTACTCAAAGTACAGTATTGGGTCCTCCATGCTGCTTATGTATTAAGATTTACTGTGCATTTAATCATTATTGACAACTCAATATTGTTAGGGAAATAATTAGTTGTCTGAAAGGATGTAGGTAAGGAGAAGCTGTTATCAACACTTCAGATATAAGATGTAAGAAATGTGTTTGTTAAACGTTAGGCAGACGTGAGGCAGACTCTGCTTCTATGGGTTCTACACCCTCTCCTGCTGAATTTGACAAAACCGCAAACAAAGTTCTAAAAGCCCTGTCTAACAGGGATTGCAAAAACGCAAAATACATACTGAAAAAGTTATCCGAAAGCGGCGGGAGTTGGACATCCAAAGGTGAATTTGTTTATTGGGAACGTGTGATGGGAGGGTCTCATCTGCTCGATTTGCTGAAAAATCTTCTCCTACTGTTTATAAGGGAGACGCAGACCCAAGAACCTGTAGGTTGGAACCCTTTCCTGACTGCCTTGAAGGAGCTAAATATCCCGGTTTCATCAGTCTGCAACCCCAAGCCCGGGAGCAATACAGACGCTTGACAGAAACAGGTGTATTGGAGGAGGAGAAGAACGGAGATAAACCTTGCGTAAAACGAAAAGGGAAAATTGCGTTGTCACCTAATTTCCCAGGATAAGACTTTGAGGAAGCAAAACAGTAAAAAAACCCTGGATGGTTGAAATTCTCAACCTCCGGATAATACAGGAAGATGTTAAATCCTGCTTGGCATTGCTGCCTGTCGCACCTCCTCCGGTGCCCATGGGTCAGCTGCAGGGTCGTCAGCCAGGAACCACCATTCACCAACGTTTCGCCCATTTAATCCTGGAACGTCTCCTGGTGGCGGGGCAGTGACATGGACGTCTCCCTGTCACCCCCTGCAGCTGAAAGATGTTATTCCCTGCAACTGTTGTCTGGGAGTTAGGTGTAATTCCCCCAGGTTCTGTCCTTCCTCCGCAGCCAGAGCCAAAAGCTCCCTTTCTCCGCCTCCTCAGCCAGTTCCTTTGTTGTCTTTCTCAGCCTACCTCCCGTGACTCCCATGTCTTTCAGGAGGCGTATGGTCGACAACCCCATGAAGCCTCGGCATCCGACCTCCACTAGGTAGATGGTAGTCTTCCAACCTGCCTCCCGGCACTCAGCAGCCAGCTCTGAGTACTTGGCCTTTATTCGCTCAAAGGCAGCTTCGATCCCTTCCTCCATTGGCACCGTGAGCTCAATGAAGGCTACCGCTCTTGCCTTTACGGACCACGCCACAATGTCTGGTTGGAGAGATGTGGTGGTAATTTCTGTGGGAAACTGAAGCTTCCTGACCAGGTCAACCTTCATGCTCCACTCCTGGCCAGCAGTGAAGGGCCTTGTTGTTTCTCTTTGCTTGAAGCTTCTGATTCCTCCTTCCGCGACAAAGATGGTGGGGTCCTCTGCCGGCGGCGGTGTTCTGCTACCCTGTCTGCGCTCCTCCAGCACTTTGGCTACCTTTCTCAAAACCTGGTCATGGCGCCATCAATATCGGCCCTGTGAGAGGGCCGCTTTGCAGCTTGACAAGATGTGCTGGAGGCTTGCGTTGGGAGCATTGCAGTGTGCAGTCAGGACCCTGGCATTAGCATTCCTAACCGACTCATCTGCGGACTCCCAAAGCTCGAGCACCAACCTGGTCTTTTCTTGCCTGCAGCCCAGCTGTAGCGATCTTAGAGGTAGCTGGAGCATGTTCCTCCCAAATAGGCCGGCTTCAGAGAGGCACCATGGCAGCCCCAACCACTTTCAGATGAATGAATTGGCTTTCCCATCCATCCTACTCACGGTTGATGAGGGGATCTCACTCATTTTCAGGGGCCACAGCAGCCTCTGGTAGAGTGTAAATTGGTAACACCAGACCTTGTATTTGCCCGGGAGTTAGCTTTGGTCAATTCTCTTCAGGCCATCAGAGAGCTGCTTCATAACGGTTTTCCCCATTTGCTTGTCAGAAAGCTCGCCAGTGTACTGCATTCCAAGGCTTTTGATGGGCTGCTCTGCAGGGAGTGTGATCTTTTCTCCCCCGACGACGAAGGTGGTGTTGTCGTTCCGGACTCCTCTCCTGAGTGACAGGCCATGGGAGTTGGAGGCCTTTAGTTTCATCCTTGCCCACGACATCAGCTCATCAATCCTCCTCAACAGTCTTGCTGTGCATGGTGCTGTCTGAAGAAGAGTGGTAACGTCGTCCATGTAGCTCCTTAGCGTGGGAAGCCTCTGGCCAGTTGGCAGTTTTATTCCTCCTGCCATTTGCCTTGCACCGATGAGGATTACTGCTACAAACAGTGTAGGCGAAATGGCACACCCCATCGCTATTCCGACTTCAAGCCGCTACCATCCAGTTGTGAAGTCCAGGGCAGAGAAGCACATCTGCAGGTTGTTAAAGTAGCTTTCTACCATGCTTCTACTGCAAGTGGGCATGTGGAAGAACTCCATGGTGTAGATGATCAGCTGGTGTGGGACAGATCCATATGCATTTGCCAGGTCAAGCCAGATGACGTGCAGGTCAGTCTGGTCCTGCTTAGCCCTCTGGATCTGGTCCCAGATCATTGTGGAGTGCTCCACACATCCTGGGAACCCTGGCACCCCTGGCAGTTGGTGTTGATGTATTTGTTCTGGAGCAGGTAGGTCGTCATCCTACTGGCTAGTACTGAGAAAAAGATCTTTCCCTCTACATTTAGAAGGGCGATGTAACGGAACTGCCTAATATCCTTGGAGTTTGTTTCCTTGGGAATGAAAACCGCTACCGCTCTTTGCCACTCGGCTGGAATGAGTTGTTTTTTCCAGACAGTTCTCATTAGGTACAATAGCAACTCTAGTACCTTAGGGCAGTTCTTATAGAGCTTGTAGGGGACTCCATTGGGGCCTGGTGCAGAAGAAGACCTCGCCTTTTTCACAACTTGCCTAACCTCACTGAGCTTGGGAGGCATGGTGTTAAACTCAGCAGTTGGTTGTGCAGGCCGCGGTACGTATCCTGGTGTTCCTAAGGGGACAATCCTTTGTTGATCGCTGTACTGCTTTATGACATGCTGTTCCAATTGTTCCCTGATAGCTTCGAGCTTGCCAGTCTTCTTTTCCTCCAGCAGCAGACTGGCATGCTTGAAGGGATCCTTGAAGAAGCTGGCTCGCTCTTTCTGTTTCCGCTTGTTGCGTTTTCGGATGCGTTCAGCTCTGCGAAGCATGACCTCTTCCCATAAGGCTTTCAGCCCTTCTTTCTCCGCAAGAGTGGCCTTTCTCCAGCTTTTCCGGAGTTGGCGACGCTTTTGTACCAGCTGGAGGATTCCCTTCCCTTCTCTCTTTGGATGGACCTCTGTCTGGAAACGATCTCTCCAAACCTGTCCTTGCAGGTCTGGTATATGATGTCCCCCATACGATTCAGCTTGGCCTCTGCCCTTCCTTGCAGTGACTCCTGTAGGGTCTTGATCAGGTCTGTGTCCAGTGCACACCATGCCTCTGCTTCACTAGAGTTTGGCCACTTGATCTTTTTCCTTCTGGCCGGTTTTTTGGTCTCTGTGATTGGCTCTATTCTGTCTGGTGTGGTGAGGACTGGGTCTTCATGCTCACGTGGGGACTCGTTCTCCACCAGTGGACCTTCTTCCTCTGTCACCCTCCTGCCTTCAGCAACATTGGGTCCATTGGCTCTGTGGTTTTTGCCCTGGCTTTTGGTCCCTCTTGTCTCACCTGCTGTTGCAGTGCAACATTGCAGATATTTTTTCACATAATCAAATACCATGACATCATTTTTATAAACATCATCGTCATAGGTAGCCAATATTTCATGCATCGATAGCCAGCAGGCTTTATGACACAAATAATAAACACAATGGTGACCGCACACGATGGATAGAGTGTTTTGAAGTTGATGATTATGATACAATATTTTCGAGGATCTATCTTTCAAAAATGTCACTATGCTTGATGGATAAAATTCTAAATATGCACTGAATTCGTAAGAGTCGAAAAAAAGCTTGATCATTCTCGTCCAAACTCAAAGCTAGCCAGTGTTCTCCTGGCATGTGAGAGGGATGAGTGTTGACGATAATATAGGCAGGTCCCCTGTACGTGCGTTTGAGTAGTGAGAGCTGATTGGATGCCCAAACGCTGTAAAATAAGTCCCCCAACAGGTGATGCATCAGACTCTCAAGCTCGTGGTTATTCATGTTTTAATAAAAATCAACCAACACCTGCCTTTTTGATTCCATTTCCAAAATTACCTAAACTACCTAAATTACCTAAAACAACATATTTCGGCATGGTTGCCAAAAACAGATTTTCCTGAGTACATATCCTGGAATTTTCAGGGATAGAATATGTTTTCACATTCATGCGCGAAAGAGGATAGAGGGCGGATGTTATTAGATGCCTATCTGAATTGTTTAAGGTTAAAGTCCCATTGGAGGTTAAAAACTGTGTTCTAGGAATATACCCAGTGGAATTTAAACAATCACAGACTAAAACTAAATTGATAGATTACGGACTTCTTCAAGCCAAAAGGGCTATTGCATTAAGCTGGAGGAGTATGGAACCCCCTTCCCTGGGACTCTGGATAAAAAGAAATTGCAAATTCGCTCGGACTGGAAAAACTAACATACATCGCCAAATGTAAACAGCAAGACTTTGAGAACCTCTGGGAGCCATATATGAGGATCATAGAGACTGAAAGCGGAGCTTATTAATGAGTGTCTTGGATGGATGTCTTGACTACAGTTTCTACTTTTAAACTGTATTGTTATTTTTCTCTGTCTTAATCTAAAGAGTTTTGTATATTTTTTCTTTCTTAGAACAAATGCAGGTTTGAATGGTGAGTGCGTGAGTGAATGTAAGCACATGTCTACAATGTTAAGTTAGTTAATATTGTCGTGTTTTACCTTGCGGTGGCATGGAGGTACGTGGATGTTCTGATGAAGAACACGACAAGGAATCTTCTTTAACTGAACTTTACTTGCTCCGGCAACAGGTGAGTTACAGACACAGCTGGCGGTCGATACACTGCGTTGTTTTGGCCTCTCGCTCTGGCACAGACAGCGTTTTAGCAGTGTCCATACAGCGAGCATTGAGTGCCTTTACAACTTAACAAAAGATAACAACACTCTCGCGATAACCTCAGGTTATCTAGATGACTGTGCTGCATTTACTGACTTAACACTAGGCTCGGAGAAATCAAACAAAATACAAAAACATTCTTTTATGCTCATAACAGCTTAAACTGCCTTACAATATGTTGCTTGTAAATTTGTTGTGTCCTAAAAGAGAAAATTAAATAAAATATATAAAAAAGAGTATAGAGGGCATTTCCTTTTATTAATGCTGAGGCATGCCCAAGTCGGATAGCCGGGGAGACTGAAACTTTTTTCACAAAAAGAGAAGCCCCCTGAATTTTCACTCAGAAGGTTGAATCATCAGGTCCCATGAGAGAGAATGTGTCGCTGGCTCTGGTTAGTTTAACCCTCATGTCGACAGAATTCAAGAGGAGTCTTTCGCAGAAGAAAATATCTGCGTGAAGCGGGCCAATCAGGTGTAACTCTCTCGAATTAGCGGTGAAAGAGGCTCTCTCTTTCATCCCGGAATTTGGACCATGGGTCATAACAATCGAGTCAATAGCTCCCACTGTGTCTTTTTAAAAGAGACATTTGCTAAATTGACTCTTTAACGTGTCTTCTGAATAGTTAAGCAAAGTTTCAACCTGTCTCCCAGAATAACGTTGCATTGACTGAACATTGTATTCAGCGGGTAATTTATGAGTCTAACGGCTGCATCATTTTCCAGGTTGCTTCCATCTGCGTTGGTGATCTTTAGACGGACATGCAGTAAGGTGTCGTTAAAATCCAGGTATTTTTCTCCATCTCTGGGAATAAATAACTTGATCGGACCGGTGTCTGTAATAGCTGACACGGGTAATATTTCAGTGTAGACCTTATCTTCAATATATAGTTGAGTCATGGGGACTGAGAATAAGTCGAATTCTGCAAGCGTGCATTCTGATGATTTCTGATGTAAAAGAGCCATGATTGATTTTAATTCCTTCCTCCTTCTAGCTTTGCTTTTCTTGACTGATTTCTTCTTTTTACGAGGCACAAAAAATAAATAAACTTCTTAATCAATAACTTATTCTGGATGGCATTAACTTGGCCTCTGGTAATAAAATAAAAAATCTTGGTGTTATTTTCGACCAAGACTGTAATGAACAGAGACAGCGGACCCAGAATTCAGCCAGACCAGCAGAGGTTTGTTCAAAGGAAAGGCTCTTTAATAACAAAATCATAAAACAAACAGGAAAAAATCCAAAAGAGACCGTCGAACCAAAAGACGGTATAAAAATAGACAGGCGAGCAGGGCAGACAAGGCAGGAACAGGCAGGACTGAATGGCACAGGTTTCAGGAGAAACAGGGGGTCAAAAAGCAAAACCAACATACAGAAAATTTGCAGGAGGAGACTCACCTACACTCAACAAGACAACCTGGCACTGATGTCTGGTCTCAGCAGTTTATATGGAGGTGGAATCAGGTGAAGCCGGTGAGAGGTGATTGCAGCAGGGGTGGAGTTAGGCAGGTGTGCAGAGTAAGTAATTAGACCAGACATCAGTGCTGAGGCTCAAAACAAGAACAGATCAAAAATTCACACCTAAACTAAGAAGCTTCTGAAGACATAACTAAAACAGTAAACAAGAATCCAGACAAGACAGAACTCAAAAACAGCCAGATAATAAAAGACAGGTGAGAGAAGGAAAACTAAAACTAACATAAACCAGAACAGAACTCAGAATATTACAAAGACATGTCATTTAAATCCCATATTAAACAGGTTTCCAGAGTTTCCTTTTTTCACCTCAGGAATATCGCCAAAATTAGAAACATTCTGTCCAGGGGTGACGCTGAAAAACTAGTCCATGCATTTGTTACTTCAAGGCTGGACTATTGTAATTCTTTACTATCAGGAAGTCCACAAAATGCAGTTCAAAGTCTTCAGCTGATCCAAAATGCTGCAGCATAAGTTCTGATGAAAATCAACAAGAGGGATCATATTTCTCCTATTTTAGCTTCCCTTCACTGGCTTCCTGTTAAATAAAGAATAGAATTTAAAATTATTCTTCTAACGTATAAAGCCCTTAATAATCAAGCTCCATCATATATCAGAGCTCTGATTACCCCATATATTCCTAACAGAGCACTTCGCTCTCAGACTGCAGGTCTACTGGTGGTTCCTAGAGTCCCTAAAAGTAGAATGGGAGGCAGATCCTTTAGCTATCAGGCTCCTCTCCTGTGGAATCAACTCACAGTTTTGGTCCGTGAGGCAGACACCCTGTCTACTTTTAAGAATAATCTTAAAACTTTCTGTTTTGACAAAGCTTATAGTTAGAGTGGCTGATGTTACCCTGAGCCACCTCTATAAATATGCTGCTATAGGCTTAGGCTACTGGAGGACATCAGGGCCTATTTTTCTCACTCTACTGATTTCTACTGTTCTCCAGTCTACTGTTCTCCAGATTTGCATTGTCCGCCTGTCCGTCCGTCCGTCTTCTTCCGCTTATCCGGGGTCAGGTCGCGGGGGTAGCAGCTTCAGTAGGGAGGCCCAGATGTTCCTCTCCCCGGCCACTTGGGCCAGCTCCTCCGGAGGAATCCCAAGGCGTTCCCAGGCCAGCCGGGAGACATACTCCCTCCAGCGTGTCCTGGGTCTTTCCCTGGGCCTCCTCCCGGTGGGACGGGCCCAGAACACCTCACCTGGGAGGCGTCCAGGAGGCCTCCTAACCAGATGCCCCAGCCACCTCAACTGGCTCCTCTTGATGTGGAGGAGCAGCGGCTCTACTCTGAGTCCTCCCCGGATGACTGAGCTCCTCACCCTATCTCTAAGGGAGAGCCCAGACACACTACAGAGAAAACTCATTTCAGCCGCTTGTATCTGGGATCTCGTTCTTTCGGTCACGACCCAAAGCTCGTGACCATAGATGAGGGTAGGAACGTAGATCGACCAGTAAATCGAGAGCTTCGCCTTTTGGCTCAGCTCTCTCTTCACCACAACGGATCGGTACAGCGCCCGCTTCATAGCAGACGCTGCACCAATCCGCCTGTCGATCTCCCGCTCCATCTTCCCCTCATTCATGAACAAGACCCAAAGATTCTTGAACTCCTCCACTAGGGGCTGCACATCCTCCCCAACCCGAAGAAGGCACTCTACCCTTTTCCGGTTCAAGACCATGGTGTCGGATTTAGAGGCACTGATTTTCATCCCGGCCGCTTAGCACTCGGCTGCGAACCGCTCCAGTGAGAGCTGTAGATCACGCCCTGATGAAGCCAATAGGACCACGTCATCCGCGAATAGCAGAGACGCAATCCTAAGGCCACCAAAACGGATCCCCTCAACACCTTGGCTGTGCCTAGAAATTCTGTCCATAAAAATTTATGAACAGAATCGGTGACAAAGGCCAACCTTGGCGGAGTCCAACTCTCACTGGAAACGAGTCCGACTTACTGCTGGCAATGCGGACCAGACTCTGACACCGGTCGTACAGAGACCTGACAGCCCTTATTAAAGGGTCCGGTACTCCATACTCCCGGAGTACCCCCCACAGGATCCCTCGGGGACACGGTCGAATGCCTCCTCCAGATCCACAAAGCACATGTAGACTGGTTGGGCAAACTCCCATGCCCCCTCCAGAATCCTGCTGAAGTTTCAGAGCTGGTCCAGTGTTCCACGGCCAGGACAAAAACCACACTGCTCTTCCTGAATCCAAGATTCAACTATCCGACGGACCCTCCTTTCCAAAACCCCTGAATAGACCTTACCAGGAAGGCTTAAGAGTATGATTCCTCTGTAGTTGGAACACACCCTCCGGTCCCCCTTTTTAAATAGGGGACCACCACCCCAGTCTGCCAATCCAGGGGAACTGCCCCCGATGTCCACGCAATGCTGCAGAGCCGCGTAAACCAACACAGCCCCACAACATCCAGAGCCGTAAGGTACTCAGGGCGAATCTCATCCACCCCCGGAGCCTTGCCACCGAGGAGCCTTTTTAACAACCTCGGCAACCTCAGCACCAGAGATGGGAGAACCCGACCCAGAGTCCTGAGGCTCTGCTTCCGCAATGGAAGACGTGTTGGTGGGATTAAGGAGGTCTTCGAAGTATTCCGCCCACCGAAACACGACGTCCAGAATCGAGGTCAGCAGCACACCACCCCCACTGTAAACAATGTTGGTACTGCACTGCTTCCCCCTCCTGAGACGCCGGATAGTGGACCAGAATCGCTTCGAAGCCGTACGGAAGTCTTTCTCCATGGCCTCTCCGAACTCTTCCCACACCCGAGTTTTTGCCTCGGCGACCAGCCGAGCCACTTGCCGCTTCGACTGCCAGTACACATCAGCTGCTTCCAATTTGCTTTGTATTACATTGAAATGATTGTTCTCATTTCAGCTTTTAACCTTTTGTTCTCTCTCTTTTTTCTTCATAGTAGGTACACCTGGTCTGACATTCTGTTAACTGTGACTTCATCTAGAGAAGACGGCTCACCCGCTATTACCATCTAATATAGAACAGATTACTGGATCAATGTGTGCTTCTGTGCTTTTTTGTCTCTCTTGTTGTGTCTCTGCTCTGTCTTCTGTAATCCCCAGTCGGTCGAGGCAGATGACCGTTCATACAGAGCCCGGTTCTGCTGGAGGTTTTTCCTTCCCGCTAATGGGTGGTTTTTCTTTCCACTGTCGCTTTATGCTTGCTCAGTATGAGGGATTGCTGCAAAGCCATGGACAATGCAGACGACTCTCCCTGTAGCTCTAAGCTTCTCCAGGAGTGAATGCTGCTTGTCGGGACTTTGAAGCAATCAGCTGGTTCCCTTATATAGGAAATCATTGACCATTCTGTATAATATCATTGATTTGACTTTGTAAAGTGCCTCGAGATGACATGTTTCATGAATTGGCGCTGTATAAATAAAATTGAATTGAATTGAATTAAAAGTATTTGTGAAAGCCAATCAAATTGCCCCGGAGGTCTCTTTCTAGCTATTCTTGACAGAACCATAACCCCCGACCCTGGTTATTTTCGTCATAGCTTTACCTATGACGTCCAGGGCGATGTTTGTGGCAGCCTTTTTCGGATGCGGTTTTACAATAGCGAAGCCGGATTCAACTAGGGGTGATACGAAACAAAATAATTTTGAAAATATGGATCCTATCCCCCGACTGTGCATAACAGGTGCACCATAGAAACCGGATAAAGCGCCCCCTACCTGACCCTGGTAATAGAACACAAAACGGTGTGGGTCCTCTCAGATTCATCTGAACCATGTTTTGTTGATTCTCGTTACTTTTTTCTTCTCACGTTTTAAAACGGTGCAACGTTGTTGGTGTGACTGGTTGCACAGCTATGAATGATTCCAGCCACAATTGTGTGTTTGCACAATCTGTTTCACCTGAACGCTCTGTGTGAGGCCGCAGGTCTGAAATGCAGTTTCATGATGCACTTTCCATATGTAAATTTCACCGGGCTGTTCTGATCCGTTTTTATTTCAACTTGTATATTTTCATTATGTTTCTTGGCTACCGGGAGATAGTAGGGGTTATGAAAGGTTTCCTTGATAATATCTCCAAACACACCTTCGACCTGAACCATTCGCAATAGTGGTGTGTGAGCATCGCCCATCATCTGTGAGGCAACAACGTTGCTGTAGAAATAGAGGTGTTAGAGACCTGCCTTAAAATCTATAGGATGAGGGGCATGCCAGTGGTCAAATTTAACCCATTTTCCGGGTTTCATACCAAGCATGTAGGCCATTGGAGCATAAAAACATAGATGGTACTGAGCTCTGGCCTGGTAGGTGAGTATGTTTGTGATGGGGTTAACTTTGAAATAAATATCCGAGTATATCTTTCTCAGATGGGCTTCAATCTCTGTTCTAAGATGATTCAAATTACTGTAGTATCCGCTTCCAATCTGTATGTGCTGGACTTTTTCCTCGCCCGCTTTCCGCCATTCAAAATAAGCATTTTCTGAGGGGACATTATGCCGTGTGTGTATAAGAAACCTCTATCAAAGCCACTTGCCACTAACCTTGTAAATTAATAGGCTCGGCTAAATCCACACGGAAACTTAATATGTTGTTATCCTTAAAAACGTTGAGGCTAGCGTTGGACGGTAGCGTCAGATAAAATCCCTGGTCCTCAGTTATGCGGTCCATGTTGCAATGTCAGCTGCTGGTGAGCAACGCTTTCTTTTATACATCTCGCAGGTCGTTGGCTCTCACCTAGCTGTTGAATTTCTCCAGCCAATTTTTTCAATGTTCTAAGACCTGTCTGACTCCCCGTATGATGCTTTGTCTAATATTTCACCCACTTGATACATTTTGTTTTTTGACATTTTCACCTTTTGTAGCTCCTATGCGTAAAAAGAACCTTTAGCTGGCTCTCCGTCTAAATCTTTCAGTTTGAATATGGGAGGAGATCGTTGTATCACTTCTGTAACTGTAAAGATTTCATCCATGAAACTCTGTTCATATTTCTTGTCAAACACTCCACGCACCTTGGAGATTCTGACATGGTCGGTGACTTTGATAGGCGCCATTTTAATACTTGAATGATAGCTGTAGTTGTAGCTTTTGACCAGATCCTAAAGCACATTTAGATATCGGAGAGTGTTGTTTGCGGTAAAATATCTCCACCTTCTTGATTTTAACGTACAGTTAAACCTCTCAACCACTGACACTTTTATTTCACTATCCGTGAAAAAATGTTCAATACCATTTTTATCCATTAATGCATTGAATGTTTTGTTGAAAAATTCTTTACCGTCATCAGTTTGAAGTTTCTGTGGAATCTGACTCTCTTTTAAAATAGACTCGAAAGCTTTTATGACATCAGATGCAGTTTTCCTTTTTAAAACCCTGACGTAGGCTCTTTTTGATAACACATCGATAACGGTTAATAAATAATTGTAACCATTATTTTCTTTGGACAAGCTCTGCATATCACAAAGATCTGCTTGGAACTGTTTCAGAGGCCTGGTGACAAACATTCTATTTCTAGGAAATCTTATTCATGTGGGTTTATGCAAAAAATAAGTATCTTGTTCTGCTAAAAAATCTTGGACCTTTTCAACCGGTACCCTCTTATCGGTTTCACTTTTCAGAACCGGGGTGCGAAGGCGTGTAATATACCCGTTTTATTAATTTTTCTTCAGCCATACCTTCCCGTACACATAGTAATGCTAAATGAAAGAAAAGATGCATGTAATAGGGTTTTTATATTTTTTATTAACATAATCAGGACAAAATAAAACACTCAATTATTATATCACAAGCTAATTCTAAAAACAACCTTTTAATATATAAAAAGAAAGATGTGAAAATAAACAACAACCCCGCCAGAACTGCGTCGCGGCTACACTCTAAAAAGAGTATTTGGGCTGTAGTTCATGTTATGGACTTATTTACATTAACCTCACTTAATTGTTTTGCTTTAGTTATGACAACTTACTTTCATGAGTTCAATTAACTTAACAGTCACGCATTTTATCTCAAACGAACTTTTTACTTTGAGTCTAAGTAAAACAATTAAGTTTAATGCAGCTTTACGTCTGACGTCATTACGTAAGCTTTGCCCAGGACGGATCCTGCATCTCCAGTACCGACCACCATTTCTTCTCGACTGCCAACGAGATTCGGATAAAACAGTAAGTATGCTGCCTCACCTTAACCAAACATTAAATAAACGGTGTAAAAATATTTAAAACTTTTTCTACCTTAAATTTGAAACAGTGAACTGTGTTTAACATTGAAGTGTCATCGGTTATTTGCTCTTAACACATTTGCTAGTTATAATTTGCCGCGCTTTTCGGCGGGGTTAAAATCTCACCATGTTTTAGCATAACTACTTTGAGTTAGACTGAATGTTTATTTTGTGTGTGTACTTTTACGCTAAAAAACTTAACTTGAAATTACAGAGGTTGGGGTGTTCTATGCAAAACTCATTTAATGTGATGCAACTCCATTGTGCTAATGGTGCTAATTACTGTGAGCTGCAGCCGGTGAAGCCATTTTTTTCCAGTTTTCTCATGCTGCTTACTGGCGACCTCATATAAAACGCATAATAAATGTGCAGTTTTTTAGCTAGTGGTTGATCGCCAGGCACTGGGCTGGGCTGAGGATTTCACAGCTTAACTTTCGGAGCTCTGCTACAAGCTAAAAGCTACTGCATTTAGTAGCCTGTCCCACAGACTCCGCCCCGGCTAGATCGCTTCTTGCCCTGTATTATTTCTCTGCAATTTGCAATCTACCACAGCGCACGGACAGTTCACAATGTGCAAGTTTGATCTCCCTATGGTCGTCCGCGCCCTTGATTTCATCGGCTACAGAAATCGAAATGACAACCGGCATGAACGCGGAATGAAAATTTCAGGCATAATTTAACAGGAGTGGATCATCACTGATAAGTTTTTCCACGCCTCCACTGTTCTGTGCTGTGAGTGTGCGACTGCGCGTTTACATTTTGTTCGCTGTGCAGAGAATGTTAGCTGTTATTTTTTTCTTTGCGTCAGCTGTATCCACCAGAACCATCATTATAAACGCAGTTTGCTAGTGGGGGTCTGTCATTAGCATTAGCGGTCGTTCTGCGTCGGGCCCACGTACATTACCGAAAATCCTCGCTAAAGCTACCCTTCACCCCGAAAATGTAACTACATGTTCACAAGGACTGTGATTACTGCCTAGGCTTCAGAGGTGCTTTCTGGTTACTTATGTAGGCACTACTGCCACTCAATTAACAAGTGGGAGCAGCTTTTAGCGGTTAGCATTCGTTTGCTAATTAGCATTAGCATTTCTGTCTAGAACCCTGTTGTGTTAACTTCTCTTACCCACTTCTCTTTCCAGGCCTACAACCAAGTATCATCAAACCACAAAAGGTGAGCCATATTTTCTGATTATAGTCAAATAAGCATTTTTTTCCTCCAATATTTAAAGTAACTGTAATTTTTAACACTGAAGAGTGGACAGACATAAAATAAGAATAGAAATGTCATTTATTGTCCTTCAGTGGGAAATTTCCAGTGCAACAGCAGAAAGCGACAGGCAATTAATAACACACACACATATATATATGCACACAAAAAAAATAAAAATTACAACCTAAAAATACGGTGGAGTAATTAAAAAAAAAGCTTACTCCCTTCCTAAGGAATGTGCAACTGTGGAGGACAATTTAAGAAATGTGTATTTGTGCATTTAAAAAAATTACTTGCAATATTAACAATATGACATTGATTAATATAGAGCGGTTTCAGTAGGGTATTAAACACAGTGAAATAGTTATGGTAAAAAATCCATTCTTAATCTATATTTTACCAAGCAGTAAAACAAACATCTAAAGTATTGCATGGGGCTAGGGTTGTCACAGTATTCAAAATTGACTCATGCCTCCATACTTGCTTCATCTTCCTTGCCTTCAGATTTGGCAACATATAGGTAACAAAGTTCCTCTCTTCTCCTTCTAGTGTTGCACTTAATGTGGAGATGCAAAGACTGCAAGAGGGTGTTTTCCAAAAGATCTGAATTGCTCAAGCACTACAAACTAGACCACAGGCATTATGGACGGGGTTATTCGTATCCATGCTCATATTTAAGTTGTGCATGTAGATTCAAGACCTGGAATGCTTTACTGAGCCATTTATCAAGACATCATCCAGTCAAACAAACAGTTACCAAAGTCTTAACCAGATTCAAATGCCCCATTTGTGATTATAATCAACTTTCCACTGAGAAAGATTTTTTTCAACATATATTTCAACATCTCAAGAACAAGGAAACTGTCACGTGTGTGTTTCAGGACTGTGTTTATCAAACAAATATTTACGAGAACTACAAAAGTCATAAATACAGAAAACATTCTGACATTAGCAATACATTTAAGACAGGGATTACTGAGAAAAAACAATTAGACGGTGGTGAAGAATTGTGTGTTAGTTTTGATACTGATATTTCTGATCAGGACAATACTGCACAAGCTAATCAATATCAAACATTTAATGAGACTGATTCTGAAAACTTACAGAGAGATATTGAACTTAAACTTGCATCAGTTCTTCTAAAGTTAGAAAGCAGTTTTCTTGTGTCAAATGCAGCTATTGATGAACTATTGCAGGAGTTAAACTATTTAATTGGTTCTTTGTCCCTGCCAGTTACATGCAGAACTGTATCCCAAATATTACATGATCATCTTTGCCAGTTTGACCAGTCAGTTGTTGAAAAACTTGCCAGGGCCCTCTGTGAAACAAACCCTGTAAAAAAAGCGATAGGAGATAAAGGCTCCCTTTCTAGTGCTTGGAGACGAAAACAATTCTATAAAAGACATTTTAAAGTGGTAGAACCTGAAGAATATATTCTTGATAAAAAAAATAACAAGTCATTCCAGTATGTATCAATCCTAAAGTCTTTGCAGCAAGTTCTTGACTGTGAGGTTATCTTGGATCAGACTGATAATTTAAATTGTGTGAATAAACTACTACAAAGAAGTAGTGTTCATACATATAAGTCTTTCTATGACGGCTCATTTTTTAGTGAAAATGAGCTTTTGTGTAAGGAGGAGAGCATTTCATTAATATTGTATATTGATGATTTTGAAATATGCAACCCTCTAGGTACATCTAAACGGAAACATAAAATTTGTGGCTTATACTGGATTCTTGGTAATTTGCCACAGGGGTGTAATTCTAACTTGTCTTCCATTTACCTGGCTGCTTTAATCAAAACAAATGATTTGAAGTGCTATGGTTACGAGAAGGTTTTAGAACCTTTACTTAATGAGCTTGTGATTTTGGAACAAGAAGGGGTCTTTGTATCAAAGTTGGGTAGAGCTATAAAAGGCACAGTTCAGTGCGTGGTTGCAGATAATCTTGCTGCCCACAGTATTGGTGGCTTTGTAGAGAACTTCACAGGGTCATACATATGTAGGTTTTGTTTGGCAGTTAAAACAGACATTCAAACTACAGAGGTTAGAAGTGGTGCATTTACCCTGAGAACCAAAAGCATTCATGCAGATCACTTAAAAATTCTTGAGGAACGTGAATTGCCAAGTTATCAGGGTGTGAAATCAGCTTCCATTTTATTACATTTATTGTATTTTGACTAGGGCTGGGCAAGTTAACGCGTTAATTTCGCGTTAACTCATTAGACTATTAACGGCGATATTTTCTTTAACGCGCGTTAACGCATGTTGGTCACATGCTTTTATTTTGTGAAGGTCTGTTGCTGCGGTGTAGGGGTTTGAATCAGAACAGTAAGTGGCGATAATGCGCCAATAACCTCAGCCAAGCCTCGGATTCAAAGAGGAAGAAAGGTGCTGGCCGGAAAAAAACACAGCTGACATGCGGAAGGCGGTGTTTCCCGCAGGTACCGCGAGCGAGCTTAGGCGAGGCGAGGCGGTGAGTTGGCGGCCGGAACAAGTTTTGTGCGGAGCGGAGCGGGGGGGGGGGGGGGGTCTGCATCGACGCCGTCGGTGAAGTCGCTTCTCGTTTCAAAGTATCCATGTATTTTTGCCTGTTTTCCCCCTGCCATTCACTATATGCGCGCGAGAAAGCAACAACAAAAAACCGCGTGTCAACGTCAAATAAACGCAAGCATATCGAGTTAGCAAGCATTTCAGTTTAAAGTTCTTCCAGCATGGAATATGACAGAAACAAGTTAGTTGGAACCACTGCCAAGTTAAACTTTGGTATTGAACATAAAATGGTAATGCTGCTCCCTATTGTTACCTCAGAAATTGCCTGTTTTTGGTAGATTTTTTCCCCATAAAGAGAATTCCCTGTCAGTGGCAATAAGCTTTAATTTATTATTATTGCTATTTTTTGTTTTACATGTTTAAGTTGAGCTTTACACTAAATATGTGTTACTGATAAGTGCTACAAATGTTACAACACTTTTGTTCATATGGCAGCAGAACATTAAAATAAAAGTGCTCTTTACACTACTTTTGAATTCATTCTTGGAGTTTGTAAATACAATGCGATTAATCGCGATTAATCGCGATTAATCAGTGCGATTAATCGCGATTAAATATTTTAATCGTTGCCCAGCCCTAATTTTGACATTACCAGAGGTCTTCCTCCAGACATTGTGCATGACCTTTTTGAAGGAGTTGTTCCGTTTGAACTAGCTTTGTGTCTGGGTGTTTTGATTAAGAAAAAATATTTCACATTGGTATCACTGAATGACTCAATAGCATCTTTCAATTTTAAGGGGACTGATAAAACTAATCGACCTCATCCAATTGCTCTCAATTTTGAAGCCAAAAAAAGTGTTGGGGGTAATGCACATGAGAATTGGAGTTTGATCAGATTTTTACCTTTGTTGATTGGACACAGAGTGCAACATGAGGAGCCAGCTTGGCAGATCTTAACAGACTTAAGGGACATTGTTGATCTTGTGGTCAGTCCCATTCACACAGAGGACTCTATTGCCTACCTTGACTTTAAGATCTCAGAGCACAGAACACAATTCCAGGAGGTTTTTCCTAATTGTGACCTTAAACCAAAACACCATTTCTTGGAACATTACCCGCACTTGATCCGCCAATTTGGTCCTTTAGTAACCCTATGGTCCATGCGCTTTGAAGCTAAGCATAGCTTTTTTAAAAGAGTTGCACGAAATATCAAGTGCTTTAAAAATGTCCTCTGTTCCCTTGCAGAGAGACACCAGTATCAGATGGCACATCATTTGCATTTATCTGGTTTTCCTAAACCTCTTTTGGAAGTTACAAATGTTTCCACAGTAACAACTGATGTTCTTGACAAGGGAATTGTAAATGCTCTAAAACAGAAGTTTTCAAATCTGGCCACAGTGTGCATGACTAAAAGTGCAACATTTAATGGACTGAAGTACAGATGCGGGATGATCTTGATCCATGGCTCATTGGGTGGATTACCAGAGTTCATTGAAATAATCCAAATGGTGGTCCTGGCAAACCAGTTAGTCTTTCTGGTCAGAAAACTTGAGGGGTGGTATGTTGAGCATTACAGATCTTACGATCTGAAAACATCAACAGACAAAGAACTGAAACTGGTTGAGCTACAAGACCTAACAGATGTATACCCACTGGAAGACTACAGAATTAGAGGAATGCGTCTTGTTACTGTGAAAAGATATGTCCACGTTTAAGGGTGAGGTAATACAAGATTGTACAAAAAATTAAATGCGTGGTACAAAAGATTTTTGTGTTTGTATGGCTGAACTTAAAATACAGTAATATTTTAATAACTACCTTAATATATTTTTTTGGCCCTCTACAAGCAAATGTCCAAACATTTGACTAATAATGTATATAATATATTTTGTAATGACTTTAAATAGCGACCAGCATTGCTTAACTCTGTATGTGCCCTTTTCTCAGATTGTCATGGCAAGTTCAAAACCTGCAAGACTGAGGGTGATTCTAAAAGAGAGCAACACTGAAAAACTGACTCTTCCAAATGGCATCCCAGACTCTCTGGATGAGCTTCTCAGAAAGGTGAAAGATACCTTTGGTTTAAAGACCAATGTCAGATTGCAATATATGGACAAAGACTTTGGGAACGACTTCTTCAACCTCACCTCAACTTCTGACCTTGAGGACTTGGGAACAGTCAAGGTGCTTCAAGAAAAACCCATTCAAACTTTTGTTGACGTCGTTGAAACAGCTCCATCTTCTTCTACAGTTCACTCTGACGACAGCAGTTCTTTATCCTCAAATGACACTATAATCCTCTCCTCTCCTGAATCCTTGTCATCGCGAACACAACAATGGCCAGCCAACTTTCCCATTCCCATATTTTCATATGACACTGAACGTCAGCTAGAGAAGGGGAATTCTGAGTATCAAGCAAACAAGAAAATGTTGACAGTCACGTCCCGAATGAAGACTGACATCCTAAATAGATTAATAGAAGAGATCTACCAATACAGAGCCTACCCAGAGGATGCACATTTCTGTGTAGTTGCAGAGGCCTTGGTTAAAAAACATCCGTGTTTAAAAGAGCCTGGTTCATTCAATGGTTGCTACGGTTGGAAGCAAAGGCTGAAGTACAAAATGGGAAACTACAGGACTCTACTCAAATCACAAGGATGTCCAGAGTTGTCTGTGAACTCACTTAAATCCAAAGCTAGTATTTCTGTTTTTCCCGCTGAAAAAATAAAGAAGCCAAGACGAGCTGAAGCCAACTTTTATCCATCCTTTCCATTGGGAGAAACACAAGAAAGCATGGACAAAGAGAGAATTGAACTCTTGACAGCAATCAAAAGGAGGAACAATGACAGGGTCATTGCAGACAAAATGGCTCGTACTTTTGCCTACAGGCGTCAGGAGGTGGTGAATGAAGAACCTGGTATAGAGGATTTCAAGGATAGATGGCCTGCTCTGTTCCAACAGAAAGAGGTAGTAATGCATATTGAAATTAAATGTCCAGGGTTTTGAACTTAAAGTAAATACTCAATGATCCCCACAGTCCAAGTAATTTTTTTGAACATAGTTTTATTTTGTGTTTCACAGATTAATGCGGAGTTCCAGAGGCTCATGGCTCTTCCCCTTGAGCAGACTTTCTTGGCCCAGTTGGACAGGCACTCAAGTCAGCTGATTAAAGTCATCCAGGCCAAAGGAGGAGCAACACGTGCAAAAATGGCTGCCATCATGAGAACCTATGATGAGGTATGGATATCATCAATAGGGACACTGATTGAACTAAGCTATGGCCATTTACTTTTTTCCATTTAAAAGAACAAAGAACTTAAAGTGATTAGTTACTTTTAGCCTTTGTTTTAATTATAACACTTGATACACTTTCTGTGCAAAGCTGTTATCATTTGAAGAAAAGAAAGTTTGCCTGTCATGTATTTCTGCTGCATTTAGTTGTTATAGTACGGAGCCCCTAAGGGGACATGGAGAAAAAAATAAAAGGAAAGAAATCCCGACTTATTATCGCGAGATCCCGAGAAACTAAGTCGAGATCTCGAGATCCCGACTTATTATCGCGAGATCCCGACTTATTATCGCGAGATCCCGACTTATTATCGCGAGATCCCGACTTATTATCGCGAGATCCCGACATCAGTACATAACGACCTAATCACAGTGATGGAGGACACCCACCCATGGGGTAGATATATAGATTTTTATTTCGAGCTTGGGCTTGAGTATAAACACATTAAATCAGTGCTTGACAGCAGACATGGATTTAGTATTAGTGAGAGACATCTGAAGAGAGTTTTCAGAGCGCGGGGACTCATTCGGCGCAAGTCCTTTTCCGACTTGGCAGTTTTGGTAGAATTCATTAATAACCAGCTACAGTCCTCTGGACAGCTTCACGGTTACCGATGGATGTACGCTAAATGCAGAGAGCATGGACTTCGTGTGAGAAAAGAAGATGTGCGCTTTGTGTTGAAGGAATTGGATCCCCAAGGGGTGGCACTGAGGCAGGCAAGACGTCTCAGACGGAGAAATTACTTTTCAAAGGGACCAAACTTCATCTGGCACATGGACTCCTACGACAAACTTAAACCATATGGAATATGCATCAACGCAAGTATTGATGGGTTTTCAAGAAAAATAATCTGGCTTAATGCTTACACAACAAGTAGTAATCCAAAGGTGATCGGGGGGTATTACATCGAAGCGGTGCAGCGTTTAAATGGCTGCCCTAGAGTTGTACGTGGTGATCTTGGAACCGAAAATGGCCATGTGAGAAGTTTCCAGCGTTTCCTTGTACCAACGGAACCAAACGAGACCCTTGACAGTTACCTGGAAGGAGCAAGTACAGCTAATCAAAGAATTGAATATTGGTGGCGTTTCCTTCGTAACCAGTGTGTGGAGTTCTGGTTGTCCCTTTTTGGAGACATCAGAGACAACGGTTACTTTGATGGTGGATTTTTAGACAAAAACCTTCTTCAGTTTTGCTGCATGGGGATCATACAGGTGAGTTAATCTTAATAATTTATTTATGTTTGGATAATAATAGCAAACTGAGATCCTAGAGGGATTACTTGTTTTTAAACACAGCGGATGCTGCGCAACTTAACTGCAGCAAGAGCCGGTGGCCGGTGCTCGCACACGCATCCGCTGTGTTTCCAAACAAATAGTCCCAACGTAGTTCATTTGACATTCAGATCAAATAATAAAGTCATACCAGAACTCTGGAGAACTCAACAGAATAGCGAGATCAGTCTACTTTGGACCGAGGACACATTATGGGTTCCAAAGTGTGGTTATATTCTACAAAAAAAGACTAGGACCCAAACAAAGCTTGAATCACAATAAAGGGAACAAATCCTTCCAACGTCCCAAAAAATTAACACACATCATGCAAATGACTATTGAATGTAAAGTGTTTGACATGTTGCTTAGCCGTGATCCTCAGGGAGGTCTGAGGGTCCCTGGGGGAGGAATGGACTCTGGCTCTTCTGCCAGGCAAGTTTAGATGCTTCCATATCAAGGTTATTGTTTTAATATCAGCTCTGTACTGTATGAATAGTCTCAATCTCAGTTATATGTACAGTCATATTCAATAAATTAGAATTTGGGATGAGTACTGTCAAATTAAAAGCACTTTAAAATAACCTTAAAGCAGGAGTTTAGTGTTTTTATTGGTGTGATGTAATATTCTAATCTAAAATGTTATATTTTCCTTAGCTGTAAGCAAGACATCATTTTCATTAACACATAAATGCTATGTGTTAAGTCCACTAGTTTAAGCAGTGGACTAAATAAATCAGTATGACCATGATTTGATCTTGCATACTTGAATTTGCTTAGCTTTCTCAGATGTTTAAATAACAATACACATATAATAATGTGTTTAACCATAGCTGGAGACACTGTAAGTCTTGAAAGATTTTTCCTGAGATGTGAAACATGCAAAATTGTGTTCGCAAACATTGTTGATGTGCAAAAAGTTGAATTTCATGTTAAAATTGTAGTCTAACTGCAGGATTCTTCTTTTTTAAGCCACTTTCAGTTTTGTTTGAATTGAATACAACATGGTGCAAATTTTAAATTAAGGACTTTATTCTCTAACTCATTGAGAATTGATGAAAATAAAATCAATAATTAATAATCATAATGAAATTGGTATTGCAAAGTTTTTAGGAATTCCTATCCCTATTTATGACTCTTATAATTTACTAATTTTAAAACAGATGAGTGTGTATGATTCTCATATTCATGTGTTCTTTGTGACAGGATGAGCTGGATGATACTGCCCAGGTTTGGAATGCACACTCCATCAGGCCATCAAACAACAGAAATGTCCCCAGTGGTCGACCCAATGTGATGTATGCATTACCTGAGCTCTACAGGACAAGAGACTTTCTTTGCCTTGTTGAAGAGGAACATGTTGAAGTATGCAAAAATGAGTGCATTTCTCGACTGACCAAACCATGTGATCCAGATGTCTTTGACCTCTGCAACATCCTTATGGCAGAGTCCCATCTGACCTTACCCACAGACGCTTACCAGGCTTTGAACTTGTATATGCATCTAAGAGAGGCAATCATTGCATCACTTTAAAATGTGCTGACTGCAAGCAAGAACATTTTTCAGCACCTTTACAAGCCCACTTAGAATGGCATGCAGATGTAAACAAACTGTGTTTCTTTTCTTTCAAAAGTATTTCATTATGTTCTCTAGAAGGGACAATGAAGAAATGTATTGTTCATTTGAGTTTCATGAACTGCCAGTTTATTCAACTGCTTCTAACCATTTTGTAAATATGCAATATCTGTTTCAGATCAAAATAAACTCTGTGAAAGCAAATACTTACTTGTCAAACAAAGATAAACATAAAAGGAAAATAAGGGTATTTAGTATAAATAATATTTATCTGAAAATGTAATTCTGTGATCAAAACAAAATGCTTCTTTTAAGTGATAAACTCTGTCCTGCCATTCTATTTTTAAAATAAATGTTGCATTAATTAACTTTTTAAAATTTGAAATGCTATAAAGAAAGGAAAAGTATTTGAAACAATCAACATGATACAAAGCAAAATGCATATTTCTTGCCTCTGAAGTTAATAAGGGTTGTAAACACAATTATGAACTTTTTAAAAAATCTGTAAAAACATCTAAAAGCTTAAACAGTAAACCTTACTGAAAGAACAAACTCTGCTTAAAGCAACATTGCACAGAGGCTACATCAACAGATCTGTCTTGTAGTACAGCATCTTGAAAGAAAATGAGAACACATTTCTGTTTAATTACAAAAAAAGGGGTTAGAATATGATAAAATCAAAGGAGCACTTCTTCATACATTGAAAAACAAAATCTTAACAAGTAATTCTGGTCTAGTTTCTAGTGAAAATATCCTATTACACTTAAAATAACACAAATTAACTTAAAAGTAACTTTTCAGCAACACATAGCGTTTTAATTAAGTAATTCTTTAATATTGATGAGAAAGTACTTGCTTTATTGGCAGATAAATTAACTTATAGGAAAAATATCTTGTTATAAGTTAAATAATCTTCCAATATAAACAGTACTTTTTGATCAATATTAAGGAATTATTTACTTAAAACAAGATCTTAAAATCTTGCGGAAAAGTAATTTTTACATTAATTTGTATTATTCACAAGGTATCTTTGAAAATAAATACAATTGAAATGTAAAGTAACAAAAACATACAGCCAAACCATGAAAACATAAAATCAATTGCTATATGACTGAATGCATTAAATATTTAAATATGAAATTTAGAAAAAAAAAAAACTGCATTCAAAATTTCCAACCAAAACAAAAAGGTGCTGTAAATACCTCCCATCAACTTCAAATTATGTCCATTTCAAAGTAATTACTGGAGAGGATGTTGTCGAACTCTGTGCGAAAGTCTGGGTAAGAACTATAAGTGCAAGGAAGTTCTAGGGTAGCTCCACAGGTGCGAGCAACAGGCCTTCTATTAAGCCCAGTTTCAGTGTTGAAACAAATGAGAATTTTGTCAACACAGATTACAGAAGAGCCGGTGCAGAAACGCAGTATTTTTTCAGCCTTGTCTTCATCAGCATTTTTTACAAAACGTTGAAGGTGGTTAAAGGTTGTCTGTTCTCTCTGGGACAGCGTCCCATTTGCTGATTCAAACAGCTGTAACAGTCTTTTACCTGAGGCCTTCTTTTTTTCATACAAAGACAACAGACTTTTCTTGTCAGCAAGTTCCACTTGTACACATGCCATGGATGTGGAGAAGCAATCCAATATATACTTTGGCTCTTGAAGAATTGCCTTGTGAGCCATGGTTTCAATGGCCTGCTGAATGTTCTCATTGGGAGGCAGGAAGTGGGACCCCATCCTTGTGAAGAGGTCTAGCAAGTCCTCTTCATCACCTTGATCCATGGTGCCCTGTAGAGCCTTCTCAACAGCTGATCTCTCTACTAGAGGGAGGTAGTTGAGAAATGATGGGATCAATACATCATCATCCACTGATTTAATTCCATGGACACAAGCTAAAATGAAAGCTTTCGATAGCCTCACTGGAATGACTCCATGGTCTAGAAATCCTTTGACCCAAATGTGTCCAATGGCTTGCCATTCAGACTCACAAAAGTCAGGCCTCAACCTGGGAACTCGCTCTGTTTCACCCTCACACTGTTCCAAAAACTGCTCCCAAAATGCAGTGTAAACCTCCCTTGATACCCCAGCATCATCGATTGCTCTTTCATTCACAAACTCCATTTTTAAAGTCTGATTCCAAAGGTTGTTTTCCATAAACACAGCCAAAAGATCTTCCACAACCTTGATCCTGCGAATTGACACATGTAGATGGTTTGCTAGATTTTCTGAGTTACCAGCTGAAACAGATTGGGGCAGTAGACCGCTTGAACTTGGGTGAGAATCTTCGGGTGGAATCAAGCCAGAGTCCTGGGTAAAAGATAAAGCAATAACCATTATTAACAACACAGATACAAATATGAGATTTCTACAAACAGATTGGACATTTGTTTGTTAATATTCTCTTCATTACTATGTTATGATTACCAAGCTAATTTGTAGAACTTTGGAAGATCTGGTGGAACACTAACCCTTCTGCTTAATCCATACTTTAATACTTTCATATGATTTTTTTTTATTAAATAGAAAATACCAATTCAATTAAATGAAAAATATATATTCAATTCAATAAAAAAATATGTATTCAATTCAAAAGATGTAATAATTGCATGACCTTTAAAAAAAAGGTGGTACTGAGTTGTTCATTACAGAGGAGAAAATGAGCTCTGGGTTGTATTGACTGTGTCCATTTCACCTGGCCAGTTTGTCCTGCCTCCATATTACTGGTTTGCATTTGTGATGAGAAGAGACTCCTGGCTGAAGGCAACAGTATCGGGGAACCGTGTCCAAAGGGACTGCTGAGATCGTCCTGAATGACAAAGTTGTACAGTATTGTAATATATAAAGTTATGTTTGATTACAGCACACAACACAAGTGTTAAACTATTCATACCTTTGCCTTAAGATAGATATTTATTTCACAGTTGATTAAAAATACATCACAAAAAAACTATGTAAATTCTACCAATTAATATGTTACTATTTTACCTCAATTCAAATGTCACATATCACTTCTATAAGTATCTAAATCGTATCACGCCAAAGTGTTTCTGATCTTACCTGTACAACTTCTTCAGTGTTGTCATAATTTAGTGTTACAACGACTATGTCACTGTCATCATCCAATCCAATTAGGTCCTCTTCAGGATTCCATACAACCGTGTCTCCCTCATCCATGTGTGGAACAGATCCAGAATTTTCAGAGCTGAAGGGCTGGGGCTGCCGAGGTGTGGATCCAGAATGAGGTGGATCTGTATCAACAACTCCAGAATGGTTGTAGGAAGAGTCTAGGTGATTCAAAGTTTGATCATCACAATCCTCCATTTCACCAAAAGATCCTTTTCTAGCTGTTGGGGTTGAGTCCATGTCATTTGGTTGTTCAGGACTTTGACAATCTTCTTCAGATGAATACTGAACTGTTTCTTCTTTCTTTGTGCACATGTAAAACCGTAGAAGCTTCAGCTTGGTTTTTTCATAAAGACTTCCGACTGTTTCATCTAAAGAAATCCGATTTTTTTGGAAGTCACAAACTTCAAAAAGAAAGTCTTCAATTACCCCTTTGGTGGAGGTCCCATCTGGAAAAAAAAGCTCCTTTCCCATTTCAAGAATTTGAGAAACAGTTGTAGTTTTATCCACTGTTGCATGCCTCGTTCCTCCACCATTTCTTGTTCTCACTTGTTGGTATTCATCAATGTGAAAATGAAGCCACCCAATTTCAATTTTTCTCGAAGTCCTCCCTGCTGCCTTACTTCTTCCTCTTGCCATCTCCACCCCTTGCATTTGGAACAAACCAGATGTGCTACAAACAGCTCTTTTGGTCCTAGATCTCATTTTCCGTGCTCCAATTTTATCTCTTAAGTTCTGGAGAAGAGTATCTTTTTCTGCAATAAGTGTACTTTGCTGACAAAAAGACAGAACTGCTATTCTGTCACCATATGAAGTGATGTAATTGGTCATCTGTTCGTCTGTCATTATAGACAGCACAGCCTTGTCCACCTGGAGACATAAAAAATAAAAAAATAATTAGAATAAAGACATCCACATCTTTATATATATATATATATATATATATATATATATATATATATATATATATATATATATATATATATAGTAATAGTTGTATTTCAGAAAGCCATGCGAAGACTTCTTGTGTAGCACTATCGCTGCTAGTTATGGGTCGCATAATTTGTTGTGCCGTTGCCATAGTAACCCCCTTTTTTGAAGACAAATTGTAGAATGTGTGGTCAAACTTTAAGAGATAAAACAAGTTTTTCTTGATAAAATACAAAGCGGTTCTTACCTAAGGCCAGACCTCTCAACTTTTATCAAAAGTTAGGAGTGAGATTATGCTAGTTTGGGGGCGGGGCTTGTTTGGGGGCGGGGCTAACCGGACCCTGGAAGAGCCGGTGGAGTTAACTCCATCTCATTTTTATCCCACCAGACAATGAAGTAGACATGTATTACTTGTGTTAAAAAGAGAAAGAGACATATTAATACTTAATAATAATAATACTTAATTAATTGTTCAGTTAATGGATTAAAACATAAATAATACACAATTGTTCAAATAATACTGAATAAAGTAGATTTTAATTATTAACCGAATTATCACCCTGTTACACATTCTATGGGTTGTTTATCATTGTAAATCTATAACCTGATTGGTGAATCAGACTGAGTTTCATCAAGCCTTTAGGATCCCCTCAGCAGCAACACTGAAGCACACAGAGGTTCCCGCTGCGTCTTTACGCACGATCCAGCTGCTGATGTCTCCCTCTTTTCAGCTCAATGCACTTCTAGACTGTTACAGTTTATAACATTCTCATCACCTTTCACAGCGACAGGTTTCTCAGTCAGTCGCCGCGCTGACCAGACAAATCTCTATTGCTCTCGTCAGTGCTTTCTGGGCGCACTGACGCCCAGAAAGCACCTGCTCCGAGGGAAAGGAGGGGGGAGAGGAGCAAGCGCGGAGGCACAGAAATACGGTGCATGTAGTTACAAAATGCAGAATTAATTAAAACGAAACTTATAAACTGACCAAGTGGCGTTTTAAACTGCATCTGGTTAGCAGAACTGTTTTTATGATCAGCGTGCAGCCATGACTGGTTCTGAATGAACCGGTCATCTTGCAGCAGCTCCACCCCCGCCTCCTCCCCTCCTGTGTACGCGGTACAGGACCTTACCGGCTCACTTTCACCACTGTTAAGACTAAAATTATTCATAACTCTGATCACTCTTCCTGCTGCTCTGTTAACATGAACTGCAGCAGGAATTACTGATGGCCACAAGCTGTGAAAGAAGCCGAAACAGCTCAGCAGAAGGCGGAGTTTTGTCGTCCGCAGCCCAGATGGTCTTTGTGATTTTTATGCGTGAGAAATGCCATGTTTGCGTGTGAAATGTCATGTGTTGCGTGTGAGCGTGTGAAGTTAGTGAAATGCGTGTGTCACACGGTCAATGCGTGAGAGTTGAGAGCTATGCTAAGGCTATCAAACGTAGTTTTTCACTGAGCGGATATTTATCAAACAATGTTTTATGCGATTATATTTACCTTGTCTCTTTGCATGTGCATGATATCCTCCTCTGGGACATCTCTGGACCGCAGAAAATGATATAAGTCGTCCTCCATAATCAATGTAGACACACTCCCCCACGTTTACCGCATAAAAACATGCCTTTCCCCCAAAAAAAAGTAACTCGCGATTTTTCAGAAATGTCGCGGGATCTCGCGATAATAAGTCGGGATCTCGCGATAATAAGTCGGGATCTCGCGATAATAAGTCGGGATCTCGAGATAATAAGTCGGGATCTCGCGATAATAAGTCGGGATCTCGCGATAATAAGTCGGGATCTCGAGATCTCAACTTAGTTTCTCGGGATCTCGCGATAATAAGTCGGGATTTCTTTCCTTTTTTTTCTCCATGTCCCCTTAGGGGCTCCGTATTATAGTAAGTCTGTATTGTGGTTTATTCATGAATTCAATAAAATACACCTTTCTATCCAACTTGCCAGAAACCGGTGCAATTTAGCCAAATTTTTGATCTTCTGTTGCTTTTAAATTCTAACCTTTTTAAATGTTAGACTTGTATAAATTCTATGCTGTAAGAGATCTCTTTAATGGAAAATAATATTCACTAGCTCTGGTAGATTGTGCTAAGAAAAATCCTTAACCTTAACAATACAGTCTAGTTTCAAAATTGAGAATTTTGAAGTGCAGCATTAAAACGCAGTGGACATGTGGGCTGTACATTATAGCATCTGATAGGCCTTTGCTGTTGTGAACAGCCAAAATATATTAGTTATATTGTGAATATCTTCAGATATGAAATATTGATAATAACTTTTCTCCAGGTTGAAGACATTGGGATTCGAAGGGAATGTGTTCTGAAAGGCCTCATCACCTTTCTTGGAGAGGATGCAAAAGACCTTATTAAGGAATACTGTGTAAGTTTTTAAATCTTTAAAGTTGCATCTTAACCCATTCAAGCAAATGGACAAATTCAATGTCAGTTGTTTTTACCTTCTTAAATGATTTAGGGACTAGGGCTGGACCATATAGGAAAAAAAGGTTATTGATTAAAAAAAATGCATACTGATCGATATTGATAATTATTGAAAATATTTAAAACCATATTTTATGTGCATGCTCTGCCTAGACATTTTATGATATTGCTAAATAATTTAATTTTAACACAGAATTCCAATTAAATCTTTATTTAACCAACTTTTTTAACCATAACAGATTTTTTTTAAAGAAAAATAACTAAAGAGACCTGAGTTATGTTATTAAATACTGACAAAGAATAAACTAAAGTGACCAGTAAAATGACCAAAATAAATATACCAAATAAATAAATAAAATAGCCTATTTAGGTGGGAATACTACACTAGTTACTCCTCAGGTTTCATAATTGAGAGGCTGACGCAGGGCTGAGGTCCGAGGTTGTGGTGTGTTGCAGAATTTAGGGAGCGCTGTTAGAGAAAAACTTGCATCCCAAAATGTTATATCGCGGATCAAGAGTGGTGAGTAGTTGTTTGAAGCCAGGTTTTTCAGCTGCAGACAACAGCAGCATATTCATCACTATGAAGCTTGTTACTGCATGTGTGATGTCCTTACGCCGCTTGGACGCTTTTTTATTTTATCACAAAGAAGGGAGCCCAGTTTAGCTGCTATACCTGCTTTGTTTTGGAAGAACTTTCAGAAGATTCCTACGAAGACGCGCAGCAGCGCGAGCTCTGTCACACCCGCAGCAGCGCGGGGCTGCACAGCTCGTCGCGCTGCTGCGGGTGAGAGCGACTGAGCGGCTTACGTGATAAAACAAGTTGGTTGCGTTACCAGACTTTGTCTTTACCGGTTCCTTGCAAGTTTTACAAATCACTGGTTTATTTCTGTCAGACTGGTGAACTAGTAAAACCCCGTTTTGGGACCGTTTCCTCCGCCGCTCCTTGCTGCGACATATTCACGTGCTCTGTGTTGTGGTTTGAGAGGGCGGAGCTTTGTGACGGCGTGCCTGGGTCCGCCATTACGATTGGTCGAGAGGAAGTAGTGACTGTAGCATCAACTAATATGATAGGCTGAAAGGAAGGAAGGAAGGAAAACTGTTTCTATATCGACGTTTTATTGACCCTATTTTTTTCTATTGCACCACACGTCTATCGAGCGATATATATTATTGAATTATCGTCCAGCCCTATTATGGACTTGCTTTTTTAAATGTGAACATCTGTTTAAAAAAAGTGGGGCAGATTTGTTGTCAGAAATGTAAATTTAACATGGCTGTGTCCTGCTTAAATCCAGAAATGGTGTGCTTTGCTGTTCAGCAGAGCGCATCAACTTCATTTCTTGTTTACCAATATGCCAAACAAGTTAATAAGAATATGTTTTACAGTCGTGGTATTTTGATACCAGCTCCAAAATATCTGACAAGCAACACAAATATGCATTTTGTATTGAGTTCCACCCTAAGATGACCATTGGCTGGACCAGTATTCTGCTTTCATATGAAATCTAAGAAATTGTTTTTTAAGCTAAAGCCTGTAATATGATGGAACATATATAAAGCTATTTACACGCATTATCTTTTCAAAAACATTAAAAATCACCCTTTGAGTTATTCAATTTGTAATGCAAGTTTGAACTTGGAAAATTTATCAAGGATATTTCAAATGCCGTAAACCACTCTTCAGTTCACAAGCTGCACATCTTATACTTGGTGCTTGCATTTACAAGGCTTTTATTTTCCAAATTCTGTAGTGAGAGATTAGTTACAGTGTTCAAGTTTTAACATATTGTTTAACTCACTACAGGGCAGCAGCGGAGATGATGCCCAGATGGAACTCAAACAACTCACCATGGCAGTGTTTGTGATTCGGAAGGAGGGAGAGGGATTGAAAGAACCCCCAGAAGACATTGGCATCGTCATTGAGGGAGTGGAGGTGTTGCATGACCTGACTTCAGTTGCCTCAGCATGTGCCCTGCTTCTGGGTTTGATATATTCCCTTAACCTGGCTTATCCAAAGGCTCTGCGCTTCACATTTGAAGTGTTCCAAAAAATCTTCATGCAGCTTGAGCAGCACAAGATGTCTCCTAAAGTTCAAAATTTGTTTGGAAGACTTCAGACCTCACAGTAAAGACACTGGCATGTTGTGCAACAGGACAGATTATCTTCTGTCTTTGTTTGAATAGAAGAGCGCCATGTTTTGGAAGCTTAACACCTCAAAGAACTGCACCTTGTGAACTTCTTTTGGGACATTGTTCATATTAAAGCCACAAGTAATACAGAGTTTACTGGATAACAATTGTGACTGGTATTTCTGGAGGATGTTTACTGATGAGGTTGTGATGAACATTATAATTTTGGGAGTAGGTCTTTTTTTTTTGTTTTTGACATTTCATAAAGTTACATGGTTCATCTCTTTGGTTTTGTGTAGGAAAAAATACAGGTTAAGGCGGGCAAATTACAGTAGGAAAGTAGTAGGCTACTGCAGATTGTTGACACTTTCACAGAATTTTCTTTTTGCATTTCTTTTTTTTATTATTTAAATCAACAGATTTGTGCAGTGTTTTTTTAAGGAGGTTCAATGGATCTAGATCAGAATGTTTTGGTTCTTTTCTGGTGTCAGTTAAATTAACGGACTTGGTTTAAACTAGGCAGTTATTACACCACATCTTTGAAAACTTTTTGCCTAAATATTTTTTGGGTATTGCTCTTGTTTTCAGTGTAAGAATAGTCACTAGTGTCATATTTTATGTCAAAAAAAATTTCTCAGCAAATGTTATGGTTTAAGAGTGTGGATTTTCTTTTTTAGGAGGACTTGCGTTAAATCCTAAAAAAACACATTGTTTTCCTGAGGAACATTTCTGGATTCTACAACCTCACACAGGGGTGTCCAAGTCTTGTCCAGAAGAGCTACCATTGTGCAACTTTCAGATGGACCCTATTTCAATACCACCTGAAGCTAATTTCTGAATGCACACACTAGCAGACATTCAGCTCAGCAGATGCGTTGTGATGAGCAGATGAGCAAAAGAAATCAGTTGTGATTCAGATGTATTGGAGATGGGATGCATCTGAAAGTTGCAGGATGATGGCTCTCCCGAACTGGACTTGGGCACCTCTGATCTAGCGGGTTGCTGACCAAAAAGGTTTAAGTATTCAAAACATACAACCCAATTAAGAGGAAAAGTAATATCCCTTTTGAAGTTTCAAAAGATCTTTGTAGCATGTTTAATGCATAATCTTTTGTGAAAAAGCAAAGTTTGTGATGCTTTCACAATAAAATTTTAAAAAAATTCCATTTGTGCAGATTTATTATTTTAACCAAGTTGAATTTATGAGTAGCATAAAGGTATTTTACTCCTATTTGAAAAACTAAAATAACATGCTAAAAAACACTTTTAAGATGATTTGAATGCAAGTTATATTTTAAGTAAAATGTGAGTGATAATTTAATTTGAGGTAGTTTAGTTTTTTAAGTTGGAACAACTTGAAATTTTGAGTTGACTTTCTATAAAATTGAGATTGAGATGAATTACATTTTTTTATTTGGAATAAAGTAAATGAATTAAGTAACACTGACTTAAATTTGTCAAGTTAACCAAAATCAATAAATTAGGTTGGATAAAATTAATTGAATTACTTGTTACCAATTGAAGCAATTCAATTAAGTTGGTTCAAAGATTTTCTTTTTTCAGTGTAGAAGCTGATCTCTTATTTCCGGGGTTTGTTGAACCAGCTGAAGATACACCTCCTACTTGACCAGCGTCAATCCATACAAGTAAGCTTGTGCTACCGCACTTACTATGCTACTGTCTTGATGGATGTTGCGAGTGACTAAAAACTGCTGAATGGCGTATAAAGTACTTGCATTACACGATAATAGTTGCTTTCAAAGAACCCGTCCTCAAGCTGCTCAAAACATTAATGGTCTCTCAAACTAGGGCGGTCCATGTTGCATCTGTAGCACTTATCATGAATGTACTTGTTGATAGTGACGCTCAGAAGATGATGCACTGCCCTGATGAACCCGAAGTGGATCCAGCCATCGTATTCATAGGAGCCCGTGTCAGCCTCTCCTTGGCTGGGGTGAAATTGTGAGTGCTCCGGCTGGGAAAGCCCCGGGGAAGCTTTTTAATAAATGAAAATCAAATTCTTTAAATCGGTATTGAATCGAATTGCATTGAATCGCAACTCCAATAATCAAGATTGTATCGAATTGTGAGGTTCCTAACAATACCCAGCCCTAGTGTTCCATGGTCCCACTCTGTGTGCACCAGGTGCTGATCAGAGTGCATAACTGATGGATGGGGTGGGAAGACACCTTTTTAGTTGCGCAGGTTGCTGAGTGCCTCTTTGTTACTCCAGTTGAAAGTCAGCTGTTTGTATGGCTGTGTTTTTTTCAGTGTGCACGTGTAATGTTGCTCACAGAGGTCCAGACACATAAACAATTAGGAGGAACATTGCACAGGACCCAAGCCCCCAAGGACGGCACACTCCAAGAACCCTGAGCCCCAGACTCACCCAGGTGCAGCACAGCTACCAGGCCAGTAACCCACGTCCGCAGGCACAGACCTCACCAAGATCATCTCAAGTAGCCTCCGGATGCTGCCCCAAAGTCCCTAAAGCCCCACCCCAGTGGGACCCACAGACCCTGACACCAGACTTCTCTGGGGACCCACCAGACCCCCAAGACCGAGGCACCCCCTGAATCCGCCACCACCCCCTACAGGGCACACCCCACAGCTCCCCACCTTCCACTAAGTGATCAAAGGAGCCCAGAGAGATCGATCCGATGTGGAGGCTGATGCTGTCTCAAGACTAATATGATCCAACAAAATATCTCTATACTGTTTGATACAAAGAATTTGTTTGCTTTTCCAATTTATGAGGATAGTTTTCTTGGCATTACATAGGGCAGTGAAAACCATGCAAACTGATTTTTCCCCAAAGTGCTATCAACCAAGTTACCCAGCAAGCAAACGGGGGGAATTTAAAATTTAACATCTTAGACACTTAGACAAGTCTTCACACATTCGGTCCCAAAACCTCTGAACAGGTGTACATAACCACAATGCATGAATATATTTGTCAGGATTATTGCCTGTGCACTGTGAGCAGATATTAAATTGTGCAAAACCATCCTTAATAATCTTTGACCAGTATAGTGCACTCTATAAAGGATATAGTATTGTAGTAGTTGTAAATTCAGGTTTCTAGTCAATTTGAAAGTTCTTAAACATATCCGAGACCAGCAGTTTTGTTCAAAGCTGACTGAGAAATCTACTTTAGACAGTGTCCTGTGTAATTTAGACAATAATTGGGGGGTGTTAAATCAAGGAACTCTAATACATTTAATGGAATTTGTAAACCATCTTTAATAAACTTGAATTATTTTTTATTATAGATTTATTTTGATAGTATTCTAAGAATTTATCTTTGTCAATACCATATTGTATATTTAATCTATCAAATGTGATAAACTTAAAATATATGTTTCAGGTTTTCAATTCTTAACTCTTCCAGTAAGCAAGGTTTATCATCTAATTTTTTGTAGGATGTCAGGATTATTCCAGATGGTATTAAATTTACTCGCATTTGGCGAGTGTTTATTTCGGACCCTGCGTACAGCGTTCTAATTCTTCCAGTCTATTAGCAGCTTCCCTTAAGAGGTTGGACACTGAATGTCTGCCTGCTGAATTTGACATTACTAAACAATGCTTTGGTGCGGGGAAAAGCCATGTAGATTCGATCTAAAATGCTAACCAACCACTGGGCAGAAGTTGAGCCCTTAAGACACCGCCCTCCTCATTTGCATAACGAGGCAGAATTGCATACAGAAATGTAAAAAGGACAGCCAGAAATGTAAAAGGACAGGCAGAAATAAATAGCATCACAGAAATCTATAGGGTAAAAAAATACAAAGGAAGAATAAAACAGACAAAAATATTATAACATGCACATAAATAAATACTTAATAAAGTTAAAGATTATAATGTCATGATGCAGCCTGTCTGCTGCACCATGCACAGACTCAGACACTTTCCACCTTCCATACAGCTCCAGTCTCCGGTTCAGTAATCATCCACACCTGTCAGCTACTAATCAGCCAGCATTCAGCACACCTGTTAGCCTCACTACTTAAGCTCACTGCAGTCTGTCATTCCTCGTCGGTTCGTTCTGTTTCCCTGCTTACCTCTGTTTCTGCTGCTCACCTCATCCAGTCTCGTCCAGTCCGATGTTCCTCCATTCTCCGCCAGCCTGTTGTAGTTCTGGTTTCAAGTCTTCATTCTGTCGTGCTGTGAGTCCAAGCCTGATTCCAAGTCTCCATTCTGTCGTGCTGCTGGTCAAGCCTGGTTCCAAGTCTCCATTCTGCTGTGCTTCTGGTTCTGCTGCCTCGGTGCCCTGGCTCCGTCCCGCTTGCCAGTTCCTGCCTTCACCATCCTCCTGCTTCACCTCAGCACAGACTCTTGGTTCCTTCCTCCACTATCCACAAACTTCAATAAACTGTTAAACCATACTTTGCTGTGGTTGTGTTTGGGTTCAGTCTACAAAACATGACATTTAACGGACAATAAATAAATACTTTAAATATTACAAAGGCGAATAAATAAAGAAACTAATTAAAAGAGATATATTTTTGTCTCACTGCATAATTTAATTTCTACCGACATTTATTTGTTTATTGTATTTTTGGTGGCAATTAATTGTATGCTTATTTATTTATTGAGCATTTATTTATTTCTGTATTTATTTTTAAGTATGGAAGACTTGGTTCTCCATATGTTTGGCTTTCCTTTTATAAAAACCAATCTGATCAGAGTGTATTATGAGAGGCCTTACTTTATCTAATCATTTTGCAAGAGCTTTACAGATTATTTTATTATCAATGTTACTAAGGGATATGGGACGATAACTGGTAGGAAACACAGGATCTTTGCCTGGCTTAGGCAGGTGACTAATGGTAGCAGAATTCATATTAGCCTGGAATGTTTACAGCAACATTCTGTGGAATGTTGGAGCCAGAATATTCCAAAATTCTTCATAAAACTCTGCTGGAAATCCACCTGGACCTGGAGCCTTTTTAATGCTTTTGAAAGCTTCCTGAATTTCAACTGTTATCAGGGGTGACTCCACAGCCATTGTTTAACTATCTGATAATTTAGGAATTGTTATTCTATCCAGAATTTGATGTCATTATTTTTTGGGTTTATTTGTGGTGTGTATGAAGCTTCAGGTTCAGGTTCTTTCTTAGCCACTGTGCTGTTCAACCCCTCAACTAAACCAAAGTTAACAAAAGAAAAAACAGAGTGCTTAATTTATATGATGTATTGTTACACAAGTTAAATAACATGACACATTACACTGGCCAGAAAAAAATCAGTTAAAAACAGCTAAAACAATGTTTACTGGCTAAAATTCAGCATAATGAACAATATAATTGCTTTTTAGAATTTAATTATAACTTTCTTCAAATTCAAAAGCTTACATTCACTATGATCATTATCATTTTACACAATTAAAGAAATCCTACATGATGATGTTTTAACTGTAGAGGCTTCTGATAGTTGACTTTAAAACATTTGCGTTACAAGGAGCCACACATGCATATATTCTAAGAGAGTGAACACTGCTTCCGTGTGTGACATCATAATAAAACCAAAGGGCATCAGGCATGAACTCAGGCGCAATTGATCATTTAGTTTTTTTTAATGGAATAATGGATTAGATTTACTGTCGAGCATTTCCACCTTTAAATTCTGTATGTTCCAAGCCTGTTTCTTAAAACTCTTCATAGATCTATATTTGCTGTATTGTCTAATGTTTGATGAGTTATGAGCTCATGCATGGCAAAATATTTGGTAACAAGAAAACATCAGAAACACCAAAGCAAAGCGGGCATTTGTCATTGCCCTTTTCTGGTTCAGCTAATGTTTATTACTGTTGTATTTTTCATCCATTTGTGAAATTGACAGTCCATATTTCAAATCAAATAACCTTGACAAACAAACAATGTTTGTATATTTTATAAGGAGATGATTGCAAATGACACATGTTTAACATTCATATTTTGGCAATAACAAACTATTTTGCAATACCATTACTAACAGTCCATAATTTAATGTGTCTATCAATCTAATATGACATATGCAATTGTTTGCTTGTCAGTGTATCAACTTCACTACTATAGTACTTTAGTCTGATGAAACAACCTTCTCAGATGTTTAGATATCTCCTTCATTTTTAAACCATATATGATTGGATTAAATAGAGGATGATACAAAATTGCCTGTAAGGTCATTATTAAACGCACTAATTTTGTAAGGTTGGATCCCAATCGGACTATGATGACATCAAATGCACACAAACCGGTGAAACTGATCAAAACTAGTAAGTGGGGCGAACATGTCTGAGCAGCTTTCTTTCTGACTTCCTTGCAACTCTGAAAGGATATTATCAGTATTCTGGTGTAAGTAAAAATTATGAAGAGCAGAGAGAAAATTGCAATCATAGCCACAGAGACAGCACCAAATATTATATGCACTTTTGAACTTACACAGAACATATTGTAAATCGAATTGTTACACAAGATTCCATTCAAATTCAATTCACAGAGTTTCATTTTAGAGCTCAATATTACTTACCTGACTCCGCCAGATAGATTTGCTCCGCATATCCATCTGGAAACCTTCCGTTGAAGTAATTTTGGGAAGGGGCGAAAATACTGGTCAGCTGATTGGCCGATGTTGGTGATAGACGGGCCAAATAAACCAATCAGATTCGTCGTCGCTCGTAACAGAGCGACGACGAAAACACAACCACAAGCCAAGCTACTCTTGCTGCTGCAGGTAAAGGCTCGTTAGCTCAGCAAAGAAATACTCTGTAATTCCGATAAAACTTGCTCGATAGCCGCGCTAACGCTAGTTTCATCGGCTGAAGCCGCCATGTTGTTTAGACTGAACTGACGCGCTTCCCGTTGCGTCACACCTCAACCCGCCTCAAAGCCAACGCTGATTGGACGTTCGTTTGGTGAACGGCTCCAAATTTTCTTCAACGGAGGGTATCCAGACTGATCTGCGAGTGAAACCTTGAAACCTCGCGAGATCAGGATGGTCTCACGAGGCTACAATATTACCTGCACACCAGTCACACTAGCGGGCACAAGCCAAGCTAAACTCAGGAAAATACTAACTGTGGTTCTTCCCATTATTGTTGCATACTGTAAAGGTGCACATATAGACACATAGCGATCATAGGCCATTGCTGCTAGCAATAAAAACTCTGAACCACTTAAAAAATAGAAAAGAAAAAACTGCAAATAGCAAGCTGAATATGATACAATCTGTTTTTCAGATAAAAAATCTGACAGCAATTTTGGATATATATTAGTGCTGAAAACAATAGAGTTCAGAAGCAAAGCTGCAATGAAAATGTACATGGGCTCATGGAGGTTTCTGTGCATCCATATAAGATACACAATGGTTAGGTTACAGGTGATAATACAAATATATGCTGTAAGCATGACTGCAAAATAAAGATATCTGTATTTATGTAATTCTACATGTCCTTCAAGAGTTATATAAGATTGATTAACTTCACCATTCATAATCATGTTCACTCAAACATAATAATATCAGCAACGGTACAATGAAGAAATTATTGCTATAGTTTCACCATCAGAATAATAAAGAACCTGACCTGGAGATTAAAATATATTTATTGCTGTCTGTTTCCTCTCAAAATTTGGAAAACATTGGCTCTTATAGTGCAATGAAAGTTTGCATTATATTTCTATTTTTTCCCAGTAGAACTCATTAAACTGCTACACCAACTAAATGAGACCTTGGAGCCCAACAGTGACACCTCTACTCAGCATTTGTTGGACGTCACACTGAATATCAAAACTGCTGTACTCTTGAGAGCTTGTGTTACTTTCAATATGTTGTATGGAAATCCAACTGTGCCACTCTACAAATAGTAACTAGGGTCACTATAAGACACAAAGTACTTTGTGTGTGTGTGTGTGTGTGCGTGCGTGTGTGCGTGTGTGTGTGTGTGTGTGTGCGTGCGGGCGTGCATGCGGGTGGGTGTTGTTATGCCAGAAGCTGTGTGAATATGCTTATTATTATTATTAATTATAATTTGGTATTGTAATTTAAATAATAAATCGTTCAACTCAAAATTCCGCTATAACAAAATATAGGTTAAATGGTGGTGATGTTAGCTATAAGCTTGTAAGTATTTATACCACTAATGCATTAGTTAATTTGCTGTTATGAACTCATTTATACTGGAATAAATGATCTGGTCGGACTTTTAACCGACGAGGTTTATCCGGCAGGCTGTGAGAACCCCAATGTAACTGCAATTAGAGTTTAAATCCTTATTCCTTATCACCAACCAATGATATTGTCTCTGTATTAATATCAGATGTTAACTCCAAAGGAGGTTAGCTCTGAATTCTGAATACCCAGGCAACTGTGAATTAGATTGAACACAAAACAATGTCTATTCCGCAGTGGTTGTTTACTAAACCAAAAGCAATTCCCTGTTACAGTAATTCTCTGATTCAACAACTTTGGAAATCTTACTCATTACTAAAACTACACATGCAAAATATAGGTGGAAATAAAAGAACAAAAAAAATAAACAAAGGATTAACATGAGCGATTAGCGAATCTAAGTTCAACTCACGGTTGTTTAAACCACACTCAGAGATGTCGGCATTTGACGACGCAACATTGGGGAGCAGACACCCGCTCTGACACTCGCAAGATGGCGACTATGATGACGTAGGCTCTACAACCTTGCGTGATGCGTGAGGGGAGGTCCTAGCTCGCTCTGAGAGGGAGTGGCTAACTGGGAGTTTAAACGGAGACCGCGAACCAAGCTCGGACAAAAAGATTGCACTGATAAGGACAGGAAAAATAGAACAAAGGGAGAGGAAAAGGATGAAAAAGTTGAAGAATCGACTCACGCCGGAGTCTCCACGGACCACAAGATCAATCAACAGCCAAGTCACTTTCACAAATGCATGCACATACAAGAAAATATTCAGCAAAATAAATCCAACTTGGTCGTGGAGTGAAAAGCATTAACCTACACCTACAAAATTCCTAACATCTGCCCAGGCACTTCTAGACACCCTGTGGTGTGGGTGAAAAATAAATAAAAAGGGAGAACCCCGTTACTTTGAGGTGAATCCAAGTGAAGTCCCGGTGGGGTCCGTGAGCGCTCGGAATAACGCGGCATCCTGGATGCACCGGAGCGGGCAGCAGCAGGGAAGGCGAGGATGGAAAAGCTCCTTCGTCTCTTCCTCCGGGCTCACGGTCGCTTTGTTCGGCCCAGCAAAAGCGTAGTCCTCATTCGATCACTGGGAGATAAGGCGGCTTCCAGTATTTGATCAGAGGAAATTAAAAGTACCTTTTAGAGTCGACCTCCTGCTATAATTAATACAGGGATAAGTTTGCTTCAGAAAATCTCGGTCCAGCGAGAAACTCGAGCACGTGGCGTGTGGGTAATTAACCCACGGAGTACAGCTGTGTGTCTTCTCAGGTTGGCGGTGTGCCAGAGAAAGAAGGCAGATTTTCGTGCGTGAACGAGTTTTATCAACTTTGCCTAGCAACATTATCTTTCCGCTCCGTTGTTAGGGTGGCGGCCATTTTGGGCCGCGTTGCATGATGGGAGTTGGTGGCCATTTTGACCACACTGCATCATGGGAAACACAGTCCGTCATGTCCCGAATTAATGCAGTCTCATCTCTCCAGGCTCAGTTAATTTCTCCCTTCATGAGCTTTATTCCATCATCATTGCACCTATCCATTGGGGGCATTAATGGTTCAAAAAGTCAATCCTCTTCTATTCAGAGAACACAGCTGTTGTAGAAATCACTAACAAAGGCCGATCTTAATCTCCGGAAATCATGCAGTTTATTCTGCGACTTGTCCTGATATCTGCCTTGCACCATTTCCTGTTTAGAGCAGCTCATGCTCCAGAGAAACAGAACAGCATCACTGACGTTCTCTAATCATTCTCCTTTAAGAAATTCTAACACTTGGCGCCGGAATCAGACATCAACCTAACTTTTCTTCAGCAACATTTAACCAGTCTTACTAATAGTTCCCAGGAAGCCATTCTTAACAGCCTCGCTTCTCACACCCTGTGTCAGGATCTGGGCTTTGTTTTGGCTGTTTGTTAATTTTGATCAGTTAGTTCACTCCCCTGCCTTAGGTTTTATTTCTGTTTTAGGTTCTGTCGTAGTTTTGGTTTATGTCATAGTTTGGATTTTGATTTTGTTTATGTTATTAGTTCACTTGGCCTGCTCAGATCACTTCTGTGTAACCAATCTTTAATCAGTCAACTCAGTTCACCTGCCAGCTATCTGCCAGCTCACCTCTTAGTTACCACCCTGTCACTCCCCTTCTCCAGTCACCATCCAATCAGCTTTAGTTTACTTCCAGTCACTTCCCTTCCCCTGATTAGCTCCACCCATTGCGGTAATTAGTTTCACTTCATTCATCTGTTCATTCCCCTAGTTATACCTGCCTCTACCGCTTGCAATCTGCCAGATCAATTCAAGCCTTTTCGTGAGTCTTATCAAGCGTTCTTTTCTGATTACCTGTTGATGCCGACCCGATTGCCTTTTTTTTTTTTACTTCTGAGCCAGCCTGATCCTTGAACCTGTTTTTCCTGCCGTGTCTGACTGCTTACTCGTGTTGCCGACCTTATTCTGCCTTTTGATTATCTGAACTTGTCTGATCCCTGTCTGTATTCCTGCCTTTTTTGGACTGCCATTTTGTGTATCGACCCTGGACCATTATTTAACCACCAAGCCTGCTTATCCTTCTCTGACTTATTTTTGAGCTTTATTAAAGCCTTTTCATTTGCACTTTCGTGTCTGGCTGAATACTGGGTTCTCAATCTCTCATTCATGACACCCTATCTGCCTACTTATGTGGATGGAAAAGCTTCAAATCCCTCCATGCAGCTCATCAACTGCTCTTACCCTCTCTCAGTACCATGTCCATCTGTCAATTCATAACTTAGTCTCATTCAGTTCTGAACATATGAACCTCTACTATTCAAATATGCTTGTATGGCATCAACTTCTTCTTCAAACTGACTACAGGTTTTTCCTGTTCGTTCATCACTCAATGCTATGTGCCCATGCTTCTCAAAGGGTTTAAAAAGCAAGAACTGCTAGTCATTACTCCTAGCTTACCTCTAACATCAGACCTCCTTAGCTGCTGCATCTCCACTTTACGCCCTGGCTACTCATCACCCGGCATCAACCAAACCTTGGAATCCATGTTTTTGCTTCAACTTCCTCAGGTGTTTTATAGTTGGCTCCATCCTCATCCAGACACCACCCATTTATATATCCATGTCTTTCATACATCTCCATCCATAGTCAAAACACTCTCATCTTCACTCTCTGCAAAAAGCAGACCCGAGCAACTAGCAGTTTATTTTCCAATTCATCTTTTCCGTCTCAGTTCCTTTTTCAGTTCCTGCTACGTACTGTCCAAATTCTCTGCAAACGCATCACCTCAGGATCTACTGTTCATCTCTGAGTCAGCCACAAGATTCTGGTTCACTCAACATTTTCGTCTAGTCCTGCTGAACTCCAGCATCTCACTAGAGCATTATTCAGTCCTCTCCTTTCGTATTGGCTTCTACAGCTAAACGCTAGTGATGGGTCCGGCAACACCGATGCGTCGGCGCATGTGTCGAGCTCATAGAGTTCAACCCGTGTCGATGCGCGTAACGACACGGGAAAGTCATGTGACCGATACAGGAACTGTTTCGAACTGACTGTCGCGCATTCGCGCACAGCAGTGCGCACAGCAAAGCTATGCTGTGCAGTAAATAAAATCCAAGCTGAACTGTAAACAAAATAACGGTTGATAATGGTTCATTTTTAACCATTTTGCAACTCTGGTGTGATGGTGTACCACAGTCTCGCTCTGTGAGCGCCAGGTGCTGATCGGAGCGCATCACTGATGGATGGGTTGGGCAGACGCCTTTATGGTTGGGCGGGTTGCGCTGTGCGTCTTTGTTCTGAGCGTCGTTTCATAAAAAACGGCTGATCTACCCTTAGTAGAAAGCTGCTACTCTGAGTAGTTCTTCCTCCCTTTGTCATACTCAGCATTTCCGATTTCAGAACAGATGATATCAGTCAGGTAACTAAACACAGCGCCCGATCAACCATTGAACGTGAGCATGAAAAAAATCCCAATCACTGAGGGGGGGCGGCATTGAAAGGACATGGCAGCAAAAAATTTGTAAAAAAAATTTAAAAAAAGCCCGTCCACAAGCATCCTCGTTCACATTATTTATTGACTGTATCTAAAAAAATAATCAAATATATGTTTAATTTAAATGAAAATATAAAATAATACAATGCAACATACAATGATTTAAATTGTATTGTATATACTTGGTCATCAAATCAGTGTCAGTTAACTCTGTCAACCAGGTTGCCTGTAGGGATTTTTAAGGTCCAGCAGGTGTCAGTATTCAGTGACACAGTATCGGCACAGTATCAATACAGTTTGGCAATGTGTCGAAATGCTTCATGACGCCTCATCGAGACCCATCACTACTAAAAGCCAAGGCATCTCCAATCTCACTATTCAAATTCTTGATCATTGGTCCTCCCATAGGTACTAATCCTATATCCATAATAAGCTCAGTGATACACACAAGTGGTCTCCAACATTTTAAAGCCCAAGACCCCCGATCTCCACCTTGGTGATAGGCAAGATTTACCTATTGAAGCATTGAAATAAAAAGTCAGCCTAGATTGTACTTCCAACTTGATGCCTTTTATTCATGAATGAATTCATGAATCATCAATTGTTTTTGAATTACATAAAATGTTTTGGTCCAATGTTCAAATTTATGCAACAAAAAAGACATTGTAACTAGCATATCAAACTGGCCATAGCTTCACATCAACTTCAAATCTCCCTTCTAACACATCAACTTCAATTCTAGGTTATTCAATTTCATTTCAACACAAAATGTAAATGAATGTCATGTCAAGTGTTATGCTTATCTACTGAAGCTTCATTCAAGTCGCATTAATATGAATATTTTACAAAATTGAACTGTAATGCTAACAAAATCTTCAATGCAATTAGGAGAAGTGCAGCTTTATGTCCAACACAAAAAATTAAAGGTGTGGCCTGTTTCCTTCTGTAAGACGTCATTATTTTGTTCATAGAACACACACACACACACACACACACACACACACACACACACACACACACACTAGCAGTGATGCAGTGTTATGCTTATTCACTCAAGCTTCATGCAAGTTACATAACATCTGCATTTTAGAATTAAAATGTATCATCAAAATAGGACTGTAATTGTTTAACAAAATTCTCAGTCAGTGTAAATGAGCTTAGTGCAGTTATGTACCATCTTATCATTACTGTTCTCATTGCCATCACATGTCAAACCTGCCATTTTACTCACCCAGGTTAGTGAGATGGCTGTGACTGAATACTGTCTGTGAGTGCCTTGTAATTTGGCTCATAATTACTGACATCTTGTCTGAGACAGTCTGTAAGGTGTTTGTCAGTAAGATGGCTCCTGTACTTTTATTTGATTATTTTGATCTGTGAAAACGTCATTTCACAGAGGTAAGTGGATCCAAAGTAGGCACTCACTCTTAATGCACAGGAGGTGAGGAGGGGAAACTTCTCCCTGCTGACATTTCCCCAAAAGTTAGTCCCGTGATCTTACTTTCAGCTCAGTGTCATTTAGCAAATCAACCATCTCTGTCAACCCCACTAGACAAAGCTAATACCTGCTAATATTTGGTTGCAAACTGTTCCACATCAGTGGTCAGGAATGGCTTTAAGACGAATGCAGCAACATCTTCCATGATGTCTAATTCACCAAAACGCCGACTGAACTATGCTTCTACTTTGTCCATGTGAACACAGTACAGCTCAGGGTGAAAAGCATCCTTTTCACCGATGGTCTGTGACATTTCCTCCAAGTAGGGAAAGTGTGTCAGCCTCCTGTTTTACAGCTGCGTGTTCCAAACACCCAGCTTGGCCTTGCAGCCCGGGGCGACAGTGGTGCAGAGGTTAGGGAGTTCATCCTGCAATTGGTGGGTTGCTGGTTCAATCCCCCGCTCTGACTGTCTCCGTTGTTGTGTCCTTGGTCATGACACTTCACCCGCATTGCCTGTTGGTGGTGGTCAGAGGGCCAGATGGTGCCGGTGTATGGTAGCCTTGCCTCTGTCAGTCTGCCCCAGGTAAGCTGTAGCTACTAACATAGCTCACCAATGTCAGGGTGTGAATGGGTATATGACTAAACTGTAGTGTGAAGCACTTTGGAGGTTGTCAGACTAGTTAAAGCGCTATACAAGCCATTTAACATTTGAATGCAATCACTGTGCTGATCATGTGGGGAAGGTTTTGGTCTTTATCCTGAAGCTTGTTGTTCAGTTTTGCAGTCAGGTCTGTCAGAAACCCCAGGTCCAGCAGCAACTGATCATCTGACAGCTCCTCACACTCATTGTTCCTTGTCCTTAAAAAAGTCTTTATCTCAGGCAGCAAATCAACAAATCGCTGCAGCACTTTGCCACGACTCAACCACCGGACGTTACATGGAGGAGTAGCATGGAGCTCATCCAATAACACCTTAAAAAACCAGTGCTGAAGCACTTTTGCTCTAAACATGATCATACTACCCCCATTCTTTGTTCCCTTTACTGGCTTCCCATCTCTGGCCGGATCATCTACAAATCTCTATGTTTACCTTCCAGTGCCTGCATGGTAATGTGGCATCTTATTTAACAGACCTTCTCTCCCTTGAAACCTTCCTTTAGTCTCCTTTAATTGTTTTGTTTTGCTTTTAGTTTTATTGGATGTATTTGCCTTAAAACCTTTACTTGTGTATTTTAATTACATGAAAAATGTAATTAATGTCCCTCTTATCTGCTTTCTATTAAGTGTAGCACTTTGTCATTTCTTGGAAATATAAAGCACATTACAAATAAATTATTATTATTATTATTATTGTTATTATTATTATTATCCATCCATTTTATTACACGCTTATCCCTCATGAGGTCACGAGGGGTGCTGGTGCCTATCTCCGGGCAGGTCGCCAGTCAATCACAGGACAAACAAGCATTCACACACACACACACACACACACACACACACACACACACACACACACACAATGTGTTTGGACTGTGGGAGGAAGCTGGAGTACCCGAAGAGAACCCACACATGCACAGGGAGAACATGCAAACTCCATGCAGAAAGGTCGAACCCAGGACCTTCTTGTTGCTAGGCCACAGCGCTACACACTGAGTCACTGTGCAGTGCTTTATAATAATAATAATAATAATAATAATAATAATAATAATAATAATAATTAAAGGAGACAACAGTTTCTGCGTATCCCAGCTTATCAGGGAGTTGGTTCCAGATCTGAGGAACAAACAATCCATTTGCCTGGTGTTGCTCAGGACACTGGGAGCAGTATTTTGGTTTAGCTGTAGATGCATCATTATTTTTTTTATTGTGACTTGTATAGACTAGTGTAACTAAAAGTCTTCTTTCGCCTGGACATGACTACTTCTCACGTTCTGTTTAGGGCATCCGGGGGAGATTCATAGATTTAGGAAAATGTTTTTTCATGGGACTAATGAGTGTGTACTTAAGTTGACTGGTGCAATGTGTGAAATCCAGCCTTTTTTGCACGTGATGTCATCCCAGAGCTTCTGTCTTGTGGGTGGTTCTTCTCTGCGTTATATTTATTCCAATAACTTGAGAGTGCCATGGGAGTGATGTACTGTATTTTTAAGGACCATAAGGTGCACCGGCTTATAAGGCCCACCGTAAATTAACATGTCTATGTGTGTCTTTGTCCACATATAATGCGCACTGGATTATAAGGCACACTAAATATTCTCTCCAAGTGTGTAATATCACTCTGCTTCTTCACATATACAGCTCTCTCCTGAGAGGGAGAGCTATCCGTCTCTGTCGGGAGGACAGAGTAGTTGGACTACACTGCCCTGGTTCTAACATAAGACCAAAATAAATGTAACTCTTATACTGAATTAACTTACTAGGTTTATTGTTGCTAGTGCATACTCCAGGCGTGGGCTGCCTAATGGCTCCCACATACTCGGCACACACCCCTCAGCCACATTTTGTAATCAGATGAGGTGAAACACAGACACACACCCAATCCTGCACATATCCTTGAAGACACAACAATATAATTCAAAACCTTTAAGTAATAAAGCTACCAAAAACTAACAAGCAGGAAAAAAATCCATTTCAGGTAACGTCTCTCTTTGAACTGGCAAAAAAAATCTAAATGCTAAAGACTGCGGCAGATATGAAACAACTTAAAGCTGTGTTCAAACACAAAAACAAATTTGACATGAACGGTAAACCTTATAAATAATATAGTGCTGTGAAACTGTGTGCGCCATAACAGACCTTTTCTGTTTTTTTTTTTTTTTGTCACATTTAAATGTTTCAGATTGCTAAACTAGTTTTTCTAACAGTAAAGATAACCTGAGTAAAAACAAAAAGCAGATTTAAAATTATGATTCCATTCACTAAGATTAAAAAGCTATCCAAACCAACTTGGATCTATGCAGTTGCACAATAAACCTAATAGATATTTGTGCCACCCTTAGCAGTAATAATTGACAGGAAGAGTTGATAACTGGCAATATGTCATCACAACTGAGTAAATTTGGCTCACTCTCCTCAACAACAAGATGTTTTGGCAAAATATGTTATTTTTGGTCAGCATTGGTTTTGGCCTAGAAACACTTGTTATAAAGTATATTGAAAACTGACCTTTAAAAAGGCAAACGAGGCAAGCTGCAGTGCTTTAGATGTTCAGATGTGTTTTATGATGTTCTATGAAACTGAGCTAAGTTTTCTAAAAAAAAATGTTTGATCACAGTTAATACATTATTTAACAACATTTAAGTGGGACAAAAAAGGATAAACAAAAGAAATCTGTAAGTAGGGAAAAAGTTACAGATCTCTTACTCCTACTAAACTGGCTACTGTATTTTTAACTAGCCAGTTAGGTAGTAGTTAGGTAAACTCTCCCTATTGCAGGGTTCAATTAGTGAGATCCATGCTGAAGCAGCAAAACATCACAAACATGAAAACAAATAGGTCAGTGGATTTAAATAAGAAAAATGGCTTTAATTTAAAGATCAAAAGAGTCTGACAATTCTAATTATATTAAGAGACTGTAAAGTCCTGCCCTTGTGCCAATCTCTATAAGTTTAAACATGACAAAGACTGTAACTGACTTACTCTCTGTTTTATTCATACTTTTTGTTTAGTTTAACCACCATATTTCAAATACAACCTTAAGAAACAAACTATGCAAAATTGGAACAAATATTTATCAGGACATGGTTGCACTTCATACAGATTTTTTGTTTAAAATTTTTGCATGACTGTAATAAAATACATTTTTTATGATAAAAAACGATGATCATAATTATAATAATGCATATGAAGTGTTGAATAATCTCAAAACATTGATGCAATAAATTTCAGTAGTTTATTACTTTTGCTTGAGGGAATAACCTTCTCAGTTGTTTAGATATTTCCTTCATTTTTAAACCATATATGATTGGATTAAACAGAGGATGATACAAAACTGCCTGTAAAGTCATTATTAAACGGACAACCTTTGTGAAATTTGATCCCAATCGGACTATGATGACATCAAATGCACACAAACAGGAGAAACTAATCAAAACTAGCAAGTGGGGCATGCATGTATGAGCAGCTTTCTTTCTGACTTCTTTGGAACTGCCATAAGATATTATAAATATTCTAGTGTAAGTAAAAACTATGAAAAGCAAAGGAAACAATAGAGTCAAAACCAGTACAACAGCACCAAATACAGTTTGCGCCTTTGAATCTACACAGTGGAGACTGTAAATTGAATTATTACATAGAATTCCATTTATATTAAATTTACAGAGTTTTATATTAGCACTCAGTATCACCATCACTGCAATCAGACAAGCCGGAACAATCCATGCTAAACTCAGGTAAATACTTACAGTGGATCTTCTCATTATCGTTGCATATTGCAGAGGTTTACAGATAGACACATAACGATCATAGGCCATAGCTGCCAACAATGAAAACTCTGAAGCACCCAAAAAATAATATAGGAAAAACTGTAAATAACAAGCTGGATATGATATAACCTGTTTTTCAGATAAAAAATCTGAAAGCAATTTTGGATATATATTTGTGCTAAAAACAACAGAGTTCAGAAGCAAAGCTGCAATAAAAATGTACATGGGCTCATGGAGGTTTTTATGCACCCATATAAGATACACAATAGTCAGATTGCTGGTAACTATAAAAATATACACAGTCAGTGTGACTACAAAGTAAAGATATTTGTATTTATGTAACTTTACATGTCCATCAAGAGTTAAATATGTTTCATTAACTTGACCATCCATAAATAAGTTGTAGACAAACATAATATCAGAAACAGAATAATTAACAAATAATAGCAATTTTTGTTTTGCTTTCAAATTGCAAGAAAACAAGAACGTATGTAACTACTTATCTCAAAATTTAGAAAGCAATTTGTCTTAGTGTGTTGAATGTTTTTATTACATTCATGTACTCTCCATGGAACTCAATAACTCCTCCTCCAAATTATTAACAGGTTGCACAGTTCATGAAACCTCGGAGGCCAAACATTTTCTCAAAGTTGTCCCTTCTCCGTTTTACTCAACAAATAATAACCAGGATCAGCTAATGTTGTAATATAAATCTAAATACAATAAACACTCTAATAAGCCACACTGATTTTCATAAATTCTGTTAATCACTTTAAACCAATGTTATTCAGTACCAGGGCTTTCTTTAAGAACTCCAGTTTCCTCTAACCATCCCTGAATGTTAGGTAAATTGGATGCTCTGAAAAGTCTATGTGAGATTGTGTGTCTGGTGTGTGTGTCCTGGTATGTTTCTGTGTTAATCTGTGATGACCTGGCCACCTACTAGTGTAAGGGAAGGAATGAGTACTGATCCAGACTGACAACAAACATTCAGATGTAAAAGAAAAGAACAATGTACTTCTGTTAGGTGAAAAGAGTATAACGAATATTTACCAATCCTAATATTCAATGTATTTAGCATTTTACTAAGGGTGCTATGAAGGATCATTTGTTCCTATTTTTCTACTTTTTGAACACACACAGATGTGAGAACAAGCAGAGGTGCACTCAGAACTTTGACATCTGCATCAGTCAAAAAAGTAGAAAGTGAAAATGTGCTTTTCTGCTATTCAATTTAAGCATATACAAACATGACATGAGATGTAAATATTATTGTGTAGTGTGTAAATTTTAACAATGAAGCTTACTGTATTCTTTTTCCCTAGATTTATCTGTATATGGGAAAAAAACTCTAAACAGTCAAGACAGATATCCTTGCAGAAGTAGTCGTCTTGGTCCATCTTGACTTCTACTTAGATTCTCTAGCTGTCCAGTGCTAAAAGAGTTATCATTCTTAGCAGTTGAACAGAGCTTATCTCTGTGTGAAGTTGCCCCTCTTTCAAATACCCATGTATCAGCAAGGTGGAGGCAGCAGAGGATCTCAGATCAGGTTGAGGTTTTCCTCAAGATTTGGATGGCGGTGCCTTTTTTCTTCATGTGAAGCTATGAGGAGTTTCTCTCCACTCTCCACTTCAATAAAAAATTTACTTGGCACGCCAACTTCTTCTTTTGCTTATTATTCCTCCTCTTCCTCGTCTTAAATGAGTCAGAGTCAGACTTTAGTCTGACTCATTTAAGACGAGTCAGACTAAAGCATACTAGCGCCACCATCTGGATGAAGTTATCACGTTTATACAATATAATTATCACGTTTATACAATATGCTATCACGTTTATACAATAATTATCACATTTATACAATATACTATCATGTTTATACAATATAATTAGCATGTTTATACAATAGACTGGCGACCTGTCCAGGGTGTACCCCGCCTCTCGCCCAGTGAACGCCGGAGATAGGCACCAGCAACCCCCGCGACCCCATGAGGGATTAAGCGGGTCAGAAAATGGATGGATGGATGGACGTTTATACAATATACCATCACATTTATACAATATATTATATGTCAGGGTTCTGTGTATCAGTGCTCTCTAACTCTGCTCCACAGGTGGCTGCAGTTGATGGGTGGGCTTGGCTCGCACCTGCGGCTCATTGGGAACCTTTGTCTCTAGCTTAAAAGGAGTGCACAGACAGCTGGAAGACGCCAGAGTGTTACCCCGCCGTGGTATGCCTAGGCCACAGATCTGTCACCCGAGCTTCGTACCTGTGAGTTTTTGTAAACCCCGGTTTTTGGACTATTCCTGTCTTCTCCAGTTTCTCGTGTTGGATTTACTCACCTGTGTTGGCTCCGTGCTCTGAGGACCAGTCATCCGAATCCCCGCCGCTCAGATTTAGCTCTGGCTTCTCCACTCATACCCCCTTGGTGGTACCAAGCTGGGCGTGAGAACCCCCTTCCTGGATTCACCTGGTTCGCCTGACACGTTCCCATCAGAGAGTTATGGTCACAGAGTCCCTTTTTAACTCCCCCCCGGACAGGTCTTTCCATCCAAACGGTAAGCGGCGCAGCTTCTGGAGATTTCCCCCTGGTCTGATCCTCATTAATATATCCCCTTTTCTCCCGCAGTCGTTCCGGCTCTGACGTTCTGACCTCGCCTGTTGCACACAACGTGTGCTTATGTTTTGTTGAGCCTAAAATAAACATCTTAAAAACTGTTCCTGTTTCCGTCTGTGTCTGCATGTGGGCCAAACACCTAAAAACCATGACACTATCACATTTATACAATATAATTATCTCATTTATACAATATAATTATAACGTTTGTACAATATAAGTATCAAAAATTAATTTTTTTAAGTGACAACAATATGCTTCCATATCAGGGGGTTCGCATGAAAAGAATCTTCTAAATCCACTCTGGTCTTATTTCTTTCTACTGAGGCCTTCCTCATCTTCTCATAAACATTAACGCAGTTCACTTCTTGCAACTCTCAGCCATGTGTTAAGTATACAGTGAGAGCAGCGGAGCTAAAATGAATGGCCTAACCACTAAGCTGACTGCTAGCCTGGCGCCTAAGCCAGCAAGCAGAAACTGTCAGGGTTCTCTGTGTTGTACTGCTCTAACTCTACTCCTCAGGTGTGCCTAGTTGGCTGAGGGGGCGTGGCCCACACCTGCAGCTCGTTGCAGGCGGCTTCCTCTGGCTTCTTAAGCAGAGCGCTGACAGATGGAAGACGCCAGAGCCTTAACCAGTCGTGGTACGACGTGGCCTCTGACCCAACTCCTGAAAACCTGCTTGTGAGTTTTTTCGTCTTTGAACTTTGACTAATTTTGGATCTCCCTGTTTTTGTCACAGTTTTGGTGCTTGGATGCACTCACCTGTCTTGACATCTTGTCAGAAGAACCAGACTTATAGAATCCTCTTGCTCAGATTTTGCTCTGGCTCACCCCTCATACTCCCTGGATGTTACCCAGCGGGGCCTGAGATTCCCCCTCCCGGATTCTGCTGGTTCTTCCCTCACTCTGGTCAATCCCTCTGTCACCCACTTCCGAGGAGGCTCGCTCTGGATCCCTCACCAGTAACATCAGCCACCCTCAGCCACTAGCCGCCGAACACCAACAGGGGTAGGATCACAGAGTTCCCTCGGTGCTACTTCTCCCCGTTTAGGTCCGCCCAGCTTTATGGTAAGCAGCGCAGCTTCTAGTAGTTCTCCTGGTTCACCTTTCAGAGTCACTTACTCTTCTTCTCTTTGCAGTCTCTCCAGCCGTGACGTTCTGACCCTGCCGAGTTGTCCGTAGTCCCGTCCGTTATATCTGCCTGTTTCCTAAATTTTAAAGTTTTTTTGCTCTCCGCCTCTCTGCCTACTCGGACGCTCTTTTCTCTGCTCCCTGCTTGCTTGCATTTTCCTCCCCTTTTTATCTCCTTTTTATCTCTTAACCAAAATTACAGAAAGTTGGATTTAGTTATTTTATTTTATTTAATTTCTGTGATTTATTTTTGAGTTTGATTTTTTCCCCGTGTGGACTCTTTTAGTTTTCAGCTAATCCACACAAGATGCCTCTTTACAACAGCCCAGAGGAGGCAGTTCTCAGGAAAAATGCTCTTATGGAAAGACTTCAACATGAAGCGGATATGAAGGAGAACCACCCGATTCAAAGGATGCCTACCTTCACCACAATGGACTTTGACAAGCTTTTACAGAAGATAGCTGTTATGGAACTGAAAATCTGTCGACTCGAAGTGAATTATGATGTAAACGTCACGCATGGAAATGAAACAACCCTGCCTGTGATTCTGAATGGTGACCACCAGCCCAGCGACTCGGCGAACAAACAGTCCACGGAGGAAAATGAGAATCCCTGGATCACTCTGGGTGCAAGACCAAAGGATAAACGAACCCCGCACCCAGACAAAGAAAACTGGCCGAGACTACAGAGAGATGTCCCAGGACAAGTGAAACAACAACGGGCTGTTCTCAAAACAAATGATAGGAGTAAACCTGCTGGAAATGCAGGAATTCCACAACGAAACAGATTTGCTCCGCTCCAAAATGTGACCAGGGAGGATCACGACAACAATCAGAGGTATGTCAACGATTTTCGTTCTAAGACATCACAGAAAAGACATGCCACAGGGCCAAGGACCCTGATATTATGCAATGGATCTGTAAGGGGGATTAAACATTTCTGTAACAAGAAAAACACAGAGGTGTTGATTTATAACCCTTCGAACTTTGGCCTGGTGTCTGAAATATCAGACAACCTTCAGAGGATCTTGAAAGAACGCCCGACCTTGGAAAAACTCATAATACAAGCTGAAGCCCTGGGCGACATCACCCGGATAAGAAAATCAGAAGTATTGAAAGAGGATTACATTCGTTTGTTGAACCTAGTTCATGGCCTTAATGTCAAGGTGTTTCTTAGCGGCCCTCACTCACCCGTTTACTGTGGAGATGAGATTTTTTCCAGAATTCTGATGTTAAACAAATGGCTGGAAAAAACATGCAAACAAACAACTGTAACCTTCATAGACAACTTTAACATCTTCTGGGAAAGAAGACATCTGTTCAACAGAGATGGCTTCTCTCTAAATAGGTCAGGTGCAAAACGGCTGATTTCAAACATCTTCTATTCTGTGAACCATACGCCATCAGCTTTGTTCCAAAACAAAGTACATCCAGTGCCTAAACAAAAGATAAGCCCAGTGCTTATCTTTTGCCAAGATAGAACAAGCCAAGATAAACATGGCCAGAAAGATGACACAGAAAGAGGCTTTCTCAGAGCTACAGGAGGATTCATCCCAGATCTCAGCAGGACAACGAGAGGACCAAGAAAATCCATCGTCACGAACACCGGTCCGGACTACACCCGCCTCGCCTTCCTCTCCACAAAGCCCAGAGGTTCCTTTCCTGGATTTTTCTCCCAACATGAACAAAGTATTTAAGATTGGCCTACAGATGACATCCTCTCCATATAGCCACAGCTCTATGACTAAACCAGCATCTTCCAAAGGCCGCAGAGCCCCAGATCCTCCTCTACGTATCACGGAACATGCCTGTCCTCAAGACCTTCAGATTACTTCGCTGTGATACACAGCGGGCCCTCGCTGCACGTTTATCAGACAAGACAGTTTCGAGAATCAGCTTGGGTCTTTTCCCGGGAATTACGGAATATCTGTGATGATTCGTGGCAGAAAAAAGAAAAACAAAAGGATAAACAGGAACAAATACTTGAAAGTCATTAACTGTCAGATGCAACCTGCCACAGAGACATCATCAACCACCAAATCATATAAACTAGGTTTATTAAACATTAGATCTCTGTCAGGAAAATCCTTTTTAATTAATGACTTTATTATTGACAACAATCTTGATGTTATGTTTTTAACAGAAACATGGTTACATGAATCTAATGAAGAAGTAATACTGCTGGAGTCAACACCTCCAAACTACAATTTCCTTTGTGAGAGCAGACAGCAAAGGAAAGGTGGAGGAGTAGCAACATTGTTTAATCATTCACTAAAGTGTAAAAAGGTGTTTTGGGGAAAATTTGACTCTTTTGAACATTTGGCTCTCAAGGTAAAGAGCCCGGTACGAACTATGTTTCTGAATGTTTACAGGCCTCCTAAGTCCACATCAAACTTTTTTAAGGATTTTAGTGACCTCTTGTCTGTGATATGTGTTGATTATGACTGTTTAATTATTGTGGGAGACTTCAACTTTCACGTTGACAACCCTGAAGACAGAAGTGCAAAAGAACTGTGTGACACACTTAGAAACTTTGGTTTAACTCAGAATGTTAAACAGCCAACACACAAGCAGGGGCATATTTTAGACTTAATCATCACTAAAGGTCTAAACATTTCACAGGTCAATGTAACTGATGTTGCCTTATCCGATCACTTCTCCGTTACCTTTGAATGTATCATTACCAGTGACTCATTTAGCCAAAGGGACATCGTAAGAAAACGCACCTTTAAGGACAATGCCACTGAAACTTTTATTCAAGCTTACTCTGCTACTTCAACCTTGGGCTGCAACTCAGTAGATGAGCTAGTAGATAACTTTCAGTCTAAAGTCTCAGACATCATTGACTGCATTGCTCCAGTTAAAGTGAAAGTTGTTTCCGGGAAGAAAAAATCTCCTTGGAGAAATGCTCCAGCAGTTAGAAGTGAAAAAAGGGAATGTCGAAAAGCTGAACGCAGGTGGAGAAAGAATAGACTCCTGGTTCACTATGACATCTATAAAGAGAGACTTAACAGATATAACTTACAATTGAAAAATGCAAGAGAATCTTTCTTCTCTGAGATCATTAAGAAAAACATTAATAATGCTCGTGTCTTATTTTCCACAGTCGACAGGTTAACAAATCCTCCTGTGTCCGTGGCTTCAGAACTCCACTCCACCAGGGCCTGCAATGAATTTGCAAACTTCTTTACTGAAAAAATCCAAAAGATTAGAGGATCTGTTTGTACATCCATACTAAGTTCAGTACCAACGTTGTCTCCTACCAGAATTGATTTTGACCAAATGTCCCAATTCAGCCAAATAAACTACAAAAGCTTAGAGCAGATCATTCAGCAGTTAAGTTCCTCCTCAAGCTGCCTTGATGTTCTCCCCGCAGCTTTCTTTAAAAAAGTTTTACCTGTCACAGCGTCTGATTTGACTCAGATAATAAACGCGTCCCTTCTGTCAGGTGTTTTCCCCCAGTCCCTAAAAACAGCAATTATCAAACCACTGCTGAAAAAGAACAATTTAGACAAACTTCTACTCCAGAACTACAGGCCCATCTCAAACCTCCCCTTTATCAGTAAGATCATTGAAAAAGTTGTATTTCAACAATTAAACACCTTCTTAACTACGACCAGCTGCTTTGATGTTTTCCAGTCAGGTTTCCGTGCTCACCACAGTACAGAGACCGCCCTTATCAAGGTGTTTAATGACATCCATATAAATACAGACTGTGGAAGAACCACCGTGCTGGTTCTATTGGACCTCAGTGCAGCATTTGATACTGCTGATCACTCCATCCTGTTAGAACGCCTGGAGAACTGGGTCGGCCTTTCTGGTACAGCTCTCCACTGGTTTAAATCCTACTTAAAGGACAGGGACTTTTTTGTATCAGTAGGTAACTTTACATCAGAGATGACAAAAATCACATGTGGGGTTCCCCAAGGGTCCATCCTGGGTCCCCTCCTCTTCAATATCTACATGCTCCCTCTAGCCCAGATAATAAAAAATAACAACATCAGTTACCATAACTATGCAGACGACACACAGCTCTACATCACCATGTCACCAGGTGACTATGAACCAATTCAGGCACTTAGTAAATGCCTAGAAGAAATCAATGCATGGATGTGCCAAAATTTTCTCCAATTGAATAAAAACAAAACTGAAGTAATAATATTTGGACCAATAGAGGAAAGATCAAAAGTTAGCACACAGCTTCAGTCGCTTCAGCTAAAAACCACCAATCAGGCCCGAAATCTGGGAGTAGTGATGGACTCAGACCTGAACCTTCAAAAGCATCTAAAGACAATTACAAGGTCAGCTTTCTATCACCTGAAGAACATTTCTAGGATTAAAGGACTGATGTCTCAGCAGGATCTGGAAAAACTAATCCATGGGTTTATATTTAGTAGAATTGATTACTGCAACGGTGTTTTCACAGGTCTGCCTAAAAAGTGGGTCAGACAGCTGCAGCTGATCCAGAACGCTGCTGCCCGCGTCCTCACTAAGACTAAGAAAGTAGAGCACATAACCCCAGTTCTAAAGTCCTTACACTGGCTCCCTGTATCTCAGAGAATAGACTAAAATACTTCTGTTAGTCTATAAATCCTTAAATGGCTTAGCACCTAAATACATCACAGACTTGTTATCAGTGTATCAACCCTCCAGACCACTAAGGTCTTCTGGCTCCAGCCTACTCCACATACCTAGAACCAGAACTAAACATGGAGAAGCAGCATTTAGTTCCTATGCTCCGTTTATCTGGAACAAACTTCCAGAAAACTGTAAAAGTGCGGAAAGCCTGAGTTCTTTTAAATCAAGATTAAAAACACATCTGTTTAAAATTGCCTTTGACTGTTCTAGTTAAACAGTTTTACTGTTTTTAATGTTCTTTTTTGTTACTACATTCTATCCCTACTTGCTTTTATTCTATTTTCTATCTACATTTTATTATTTTGGTATATCTTAATCATGTAAAGCACTTTGTATTGTCTTGTACTGAATTGTGCTATATAAATAAATTTGCCTTGCCTTGCCTTGCCTAAATAAACATCTTAAAACTGTGCTTTGCTTCCCGATCGTATCTGCATGTGGGCTCGTCATCTGAAAACCATGACAGAAACTAGGAATGAAAGAGCATGGACACCGGCGTTACGTGAGCGTGTCAGAATGATTGGCATGTGGAACAACCGATGGATAAGGCGATTTCCCCGGAACTTGAAGGACAGAGGGGGGTGAGTATACAACTCGCTCCGCTCCACCCTCCCCACGCTAACCCAGTATGTCACGTGTACAACAAGGGACAATAAAACTCTGGATCTTTTCTACGCTAATGTTAAGGACGCCTACACCTCGGCCCCCACTCGGATGCTCGGATCACAATCTTGTCTACCTGTTCCCCCATTATATACCAATGGTGAGAAGGAAGCCAGCACAGAAGAGGTCAGTGAAAGTTTGGTCAGATGAGGCCACTGAGAGACTAATGGATTGTTTCAGAACCAGAGACTGAAGCATGTTCCAAAGCTCTCATGGTGATGATATCAATGGCCTGACTGAATTGACTACGTCCTTCTGTGTGGAGAGCATTGTGCCTACACGATGGCTACGGTGCTTTCCAAACAACCCCCCTGGGTGACCCCTGAGCTGAAAGTCCTCCTGAACCAGAAGAGGAGGGCTTTCAACTCTGGTGACAGAGAGGAGCAGCGTAGAGTTCAACGGGAGATAGAATGGAGGATCAGGATGGCAAAGAAGGACTATGGAAGGAATATGGAGGAGCAGCAGGCGCAAAACAAGGTCAGGAATGTGTGGAGAGGTCTCAAGGACATCTCCGGCTTTGGGCAGAGGACCAGCAGGGCTGCAGACGGTGACACCAAGTCTGCGGACGAGTTAAACAGGTTCTTCCCCTGGTTTGACACCCCCCAAACTGGCCCCCTCCCAGCCCTAAATTCCCCACACGGCCCCAACCTCCAGCCCCCCAAAGACAGAGACGCTACCCAACTCCATCCCTCCTCCATCCCCCTCTCCTCAGAGCCTGCCCTCGTCTTCCTCCCCCCTCACGGTCACTTCAATGCAGGTGAGAGGACAGCTGATGAGGCCTCAGGACCAGAGGGCATCCCCCCAAGGCTGCTGAGGACCTGTGCAGACGAGCTCTGTGAGGTCCTCAGCTACATCTACAACCTGAGCCTCAGCCTGGGGGTGGTCCCCACCCTGTGGAAGACTTCCTGTGTGGTACTGGTTCCCAAAACACCGCACGGCAGGAAACTGGCCTACTTTAGACCAGTAAACATGACCTCACACCTGATGAAGCTCATGGAGCGCCTCATCCTAGCCCACCTACGCACCATGGTGAACCCCACCCTGGACCCACTGCAGTTTGCCTACCGGCCCAACATCGGAGTAGAGGACGGAATCATCTACCTGTTGCAGGGGCGGATCCCCCACCTGGAGACCACCAGGAGCGCTGTGAGAGTAATGTTCTTTGACTTCTCCAGCACCTTCAATACCATCAGACTGCCGCTGCTGAAGGGGAAGCTGGAGGACGCTGGAGTGGACTAACATCTTGCTGCCTGTACCATCAACTACCTCACTGACCACACTCAGTACATGCGGCTGCAAGGCTGTCAGTCAGGGGTGGCACTCTGCAGCACCGGGGCCCCACGGGCACCGTTCTGTCTCCGTTTCTTTTCACCCTCTAAACCTCGGACTTTACTTGCAACATGGACAGCTGCCACCTCCAGCAGTTCTCTGATGACTCGGCCATTGTGGGCTGTGTGTCTGAGTGGAACAAGCTGGAGTACCGGTCAGTCATCATGAACTTTGTGGACTTTTGTGAAAAAAAACACCTGTGTTTAAACACCAGTAAGACCAAGGAGATGGTGATCCACTTCAGGAGAAGACCCCCACCTCACTCTCCCGTGAACATCCCGGGGCAGGACATAGAGTTTCAAATACCTGGGTGTTCACGTTAATAATAAACTGGACTGGACTCATAACACCGATGCCCTGTACAAGAAGGGCCAGAGCTGCCTCCACCTCCCAAGGAGGCTGAGGTACTTCGGAGTGAGCGGGCCCCTGCTTAAAACTTTCCATAACTCTGCAGTGGCCTCAGCCCTCTTCTACGGTGTCGTCTGCTGGGCCCCAGGCAGCGCAGAGTGGGACAGAAGGCCACCTCTGTCCTGTGCTGCACTCTGGACTCGGTGGAGGAAGTGGCCGAGAGGAGGGTGTTGTCCAAGCTTAAATCCATCATGCATAACTCCTTTCACCCCCTGCACCAGACTGTAGAGGAGCTGAGCAGCTCCTTTAGTGACAGACTTATACATCCTGCGTGTAAATAGGAGCGCCACCGCAGGTCATTTATCCCTGCTGCCATCAGACTTTACAATGCCACTGCACTATATCTCCAAACACAAAATCCCAGTACATTTCAAAGCAAACAGGACCCTCAGACTGGTGCATCCCAAGGACAAACCCCCAAACCTAAGATGAGCGGAGTGGTGTATGCAGTTCAGTGCAGTGAGGAATGTTCTGATCTTTATATTGGAGAAACCAAACAACCTCTCCCAGAGGCATTGGTTCAACACAGGAGAGCTACCTCCTCGGGACAAGACTCTGCTGTCCACTTACACCTAAAGGACAAAGGACACTTTTTAAGGACCAAAATGTTCACATTTTGGACAAAGAAGACAGATGGTTTGAAAGGGGTGTGAAGGAAGCTATCTACGTTAAGAGAGAAAGACCAACCTTAAACAGAGGAGGAGGCCTTAGGTTTCAACTCTCAAAAACTTACAACACAGCTATAGGGTTAATTCCGGCCAGTCATCACCTTAACTCTCATCCTTATTTGGGTGATCAAAACATTGCTCCTTTAAGCCAAGCCAACAACAACCCTAACAACTCCTCGTTACAGAGGAGTGGACCAGTTTCGGTCCAATCTGCTGGCTTAATGGCTTTAACGACAGCCCATTACTAAGGGGTGGACCTGTTTCGATTGAATTTGCATGTTATCTAAGCCATTGCAAGGCCTTTGTTGGGCAATGGTATAAAGCTTGTTACTCTGCATTACTACAGACTTTTTGAATTGAGAAAGCTTCCGGGAGAGGAAGCGAAACGTCTTCAACTACGGAAAACAATTCCAGATGCTTTGTTTTTTACTTTTTTACTTTTTTTTGGAATGACTTCTGCAGCTTATAAGAGCCGATGTCACAAGCAAACCCCCAGGGGTCAGTCCTTGGCCCCATCCTCTTCATACTTTACCTCACCCTCCTTGGTCAAATCATCAGCTGCCAAAATATTTCATTCCACTGCTATGCTGATGACATACAGCTCTGTGTAAATTTCACAGCTGACGCCCCACCCTCACAGTCATCCCCATCAAAACTCACCACCTGTCTGGAGAAGATAAAGGTATGGATGGAGCAAAACTTTCTTCAACTATATAGCTCCAAAACCGAAGCCATCCTGGTTGAAACTCCTCATCAAACCAAATCATTATCTATAACCAACATCACCTTTTCAGGCACTAACATCCCGCTTTCATCAACAGTTAGAAATCTTGGTGTAAAAATGGACTCCCAACTCACTTTTGAAGCCCATATAAATCACACTTGCAAGACCTCTTTCGATCACCTCCAAAATAACTCCGTCCCATTCTCTCCCTCCCAGATGCAGAAAAGCTGATTCATGCCTTTGTCTCCTCCAGACTGGACAATTGCAACGCACTTCTCATTGGGATCCCTAGAAAGAGTCTGCAGAGGCTTCAGTACATTCAAACCTCTGCAGCTAGGATCCTGATGAAATAGCAATAACATGAGCACATTACGCCCATTTTCCATTCACTACACTGGCTTCCCATCCCCACCAGGATTGAGTATAAGGTTTCCCTCCACGCACATCAATGCATCCATGGACATGCCCCCGCCTACCTCAAAGAACTTATCAACCCACAGAAGACAACCTGTTCCCTTCGCTCCACTCACTCAAACCTCCTCCACATTCCCAGAACCAGACTCAGGACAATGGAATATAGGGCATTTTGTGCTGCTGCCCCGCATCTGTGGAATGCCCTCCCAGACACCTTGAGGGCACCTCAATCCACTGAGTGTTTTAAAAAAGGCCTTAAAACATTTCTTTTGACCAAAGCTTTTGGTCCCCTTTAGATGATTTTTTTCTCTGTTCTAAAATAGCTTTTTTCTTTTTTTATGCCTTTTTCTTTTTTACCTGTAGCACTTGGAGATCTTTGATTGAAAGTGCAGTATTAAATTAAATGTATTATTATTATTATTATTATTATTATTATTATTGTAAATCTCTCCACTGTGAGATCAATAAAGTTCTATCTCATCTTATCTTGTGCAAATGGAATAGTCAACAGGTGTAAACTATAGACAATTAGCAAGACACTCCTAATAATGGAGTGGTTCTGCAGGAGGTGACCAGAGACCACTTCGCAGTTCCTGTTCTTTCTGGCTGATGGTTTTGGTCACTTTTGAATGCTGGCAGTGCTTTCACTCTAGTGGTAGCAAGAGACGGAGTCTACAACCAACACAAGTGACTCAGGTAGTACCGCTCATCCACAATGGCACATCAATACGAGCTGTGGCAAGAAGGTTTGTTGTGTCTGTCAGCTTAGTATCCAGAGCATGGAGGTACATGAAGGTGCTACCAGGACACAGGCCAGTACATCAGGAGACGTGGAGGAGGCTGTAGGAGGGCAACAACTCTGCAGCAGGACCACTGCCTCTGCCGTTGTCCCAGGAGGATCAGGAGTACTGCCAGAGCCCTGAAAAATGACCTCCAGCAGGCCACAAATGTGCATGTGTCTGCTGAAAGGATCAGAAACAGACCTACTCATTTGACTCGTGTGTGTTGATGTGGCAAGGTGTCTAAAGTCAGATTCCTCCTGACTATGTTCAGTGTACGATCCATAATCCATTGCAAAACATGACATGCGGCAATCCAAACTGGATAAGCCTAGGACGCATTCATGAATCCTGATAGCTCTGCCCCCTCCCCCTTTTATTTTGAAATATACTGGGTGCGCTTTATTTATTGACTAGAATAGCTTTTATTTGTGATGGAAGGGCATATGCATGCATGATGGAGTAAATGGGAGGTAAGAGGTTCAGGATGCTGGCCTTCAAGGCCTGGAGTTTGAGAACCATGCTTCAGAAGAGCTGCATTACTTCCCTTTAATTATAATATTATTTGTTCCTTTTATTCTTATTGCTATAATGAGTATCTGATTTTATATAATATTTCTTTATTTTTTATTTGTATTATCACTAGAAGTGGTACTCGTATTGTTGTCACTCCTTGTAACTATACATTTTTTAATTTATGGGCAACACTAGATAATAATCCTACAGACTATTCATTTAATTATTTATTCATTGTAGAGTTTAAAGATTACAGACAGAAGAGCAAATAATGAGTGTTAGAGTAGATGGAAATAATAAGATAAAAATGGTTGGGAAATTACATTCTGTAAAGCATGACAGAAAGTAAATTTACAAAATAATAAGTGGACTGTATACAATGCCTAATTTGGTAAATGTTGACCCAGTTGTAGACTTATATAAAGATTCAAATGCATTATATAAATAAAGCACAATATAACAACAATACCACTTCTGAAGATTATTCATAATCTTATAAAGAATATATGTTACATACAATGTGCCAGAAGTATTCACTGCATTTACAATTTACAATTACTGCTGATTTTTACTGGACAACTCTTACTTGCCTGAACAATTGCTTTAGATGTTTGTAAATTTCCTTCATTTTGAACCCATATATAAATGGATTAAATAAAGGATGATACAAAACAATTTGTAACGTCATGAATAAACGAGCTGTTTTTGAAAATTGTGAGTCTACTCGAACAATGCATATGTCATATACGCTCAACAAAGTCAGACTGAATAACACCAACAAATGGGGTAAACACGTCTCAGCTGCTTTTCTCCTGACCTCTTTACAGCTTCTGTAAGAAATTATCAGGATCTTTGTATATGAGAACAGAATGAAAAGTATAGGAAGTATAACAATATCTAGTATTGCAAATACACCATATATAGCAAGAGACCTAGGCATCGTACACAGAAGTGTGTAAATTGCATTATTACAAAACATCCCTTTAATATTAAAGTTACAGAGTTTAACTTTAGTGCTACTAAGCATTATTAGTGGAATTGATGCATGAAAAGCAGGCATGAACCAAGAGAAAACAAGGAAAACAGTGATAGTGGTGTTTGTCATCAGTGTTGGATACAGCAGAGGCTTGCATATCGACACATATCTATCATAGGACATGACTGCTAATAGAAAGAATTCTGCTGGCCCCACAAAGTAAAATAAATAAAACTGAAGGAGACAGGCTGGATAAGTTATCCTCTGTTCTTCAGATAAAAAGTCAATCAAAAGCTTTGGGTAAGTGGTGGTACTGTAAAGAACACAATTCACTAGCAACGCAGCAATAAAAACATACATTGGTTCATGGAGGTTTTTGTTAACCCATATAAGGTAAACAATAGACAAATTACTACATATGATTAGAATAAAGGCAGAGAGCATAATTAAAAAATAAGCATATTTGTATTTGTTAACTTCCACATACCCATCCAAAAAGATATAGGTAACGTTCATTTCATTATTCATTATCTTCTTTCAAAGTGTGCACAGTCAAAGCCCAAAAGAGTACAGGCATCAATTTAAAAAAATTAAAAGTTAGACAGCCAATTCCAACTATTTTTTATTCATTTATCTAAACTTGCCATGCACTTGGTGTGCCTGCTACTTGAAATGAAACACTATGAGTCTGTGATAAAGATTTATAAGATTCTTCAATGTGTAATAAACCTCTAGACAGCTCATCTCTAGAGGTCCGTTGCATCAGTCATCAACATCTTCATTTGTACATATTATGTAATCGGAGTGATTCCACTGCAGAAACAAAAGAAACAAGTTAAAGTTACTCAGATGATGTTGTGAAATATTATTTACAAACGATTCAGCAAAACAAAAACAAAAACAGATTGCAGTTGCGAAAAGTAAAAGACAGACACACTCCCATCCTGTCAATCTCTGAGGAGGCTGACGCTCTTTGTCACAGCAGCACTGTTGTCAGCAACTTTTCAGACCTCCGCTCCACCGATTTATTACATTTCTGTTTTATTGCTGACTACACTGTGAAAGCACTATTTGTTCTTCAGTTACGTGATGCAGCAGTGCCTTTCCACTTCTGCAGTCAGTGTCACGGTAGCGTTATGACTGCAGGCAGGTATAAGTTCATAGCGGAGTTTGCAGCCAGAACGAGGTAGCAGCAACTGTCTGTGAGACTAAAGTGGAAAGGGAAGCACGGCTTCCTCAAGTCGGCAATAACGCAAAGAAAAGACAAGCGAGCCAGCAAATAAACACCATGGATTGTTATTAAGAATTATCAAGTAGTTGGTTGGAAATGAGCCTAAGTTGACTGAATTCGCTATTTCTGCTGAATGTTTTATTTACTCTGGTTTTGTTACTTCGCCGATCAGACTCAGATTTTGCCCTTTTAGTTGCACATGTGATGTTTTTTTTACTCTTGTGTGGAGTCTGTGATGGGGTCTGAGATGAGCTTGTTGCTGGTATTTTGTAGTCCATCTTTTAAAACAGTTGGTGTTCTCGAATGCCTCAGTGGCATCGGAGACTCTCAACAAAGCAACATTCTCCTGTACCAGTCTATCTTATAGTTGATCAGTAGAAGCTTCTGACTGAAGATGCTCTGTTGTTGTACAACAGTCTGGTTAAGAGAATGCTTAGGATTGTCCATAATGTTCTTAATTTTATGAATAATCCTTTTTTGCAATGTCATCTCCAGAGGTTCTAGAAGAGTCCCCAGAACAGGGCCGGCCTTCTTTATAATCTTATTGAGCTTCTTTAAGTCAATTGCTCTGATGCTGGTGGAGGAGATCATACTGTCCACAACAGATTTATAGAAGATCTGCAGCATCTTGCTGCAAACGCTGAAGGACCTAAGCTTAATTAGGAAGTACAGTCTGCTTGGTCCCTTCTTGTAGACAGTTTGACAGTTAATTCCCCAGTCCAGTTTGTTGTCCAGGTGATCTACCACCACTTTAGGCCCAGTTTGAGGTGTACAGAGTAAAAAGAAAAGGTGAGAGTATAGTCCCCTGTGGTGCTCCTCAATGCCAGGTTAGACACACAACCCTTCAATCTCACAAACTGCGGTTTGTTTGTGAGGCAGTCTCTGATCCAGGTGATTGTTGAGGCCTCCATCTGAGAATTCTTGAGTTTCTGACAAAGCAAATCCGGTTGAATTGGGTTAAATGGACTGGAGAAATCAAAGAACATGATCCTCATAGTGCCTTGTCTAAATGACAATGAGTTTGTTGAAGCAAGTATATGATAGGCATCTTCAACTCCAACTCCATGCAAACTGCAGAGGGTCCTGATAACTGCTTGTTTGCCTACTCAGGTGGGTCAACAGGAGTTTCTCTAGAACCTTCATGATGTGGGATGTCAAGGCAACCGGTCTAGAGTCATTGAGGACTGATAGGTGAGTTATCTTTGGTACCGGAACATTGCAGGAGGTCTTCCACAACCCTGGAACCTTCTTGTGGGTATGACCAAGGTTGAAGAGGCCCAGCTCTCTGGGATTCTGCTCTGCAGATGCCTTCAGGGCCCTGGGGTAGACACCATCTGGACCTGTAGCCTTATTCCAGTTGAATCTCTCCAGCTGCTTCTTCACTTGACTTCTAGAGACAGAAAAGTCGAAGGGGGAGGCAAAGGGAGAAGCACCAACAACCAGTAACAGAACCTTTTGAAGAATGTGTTTAGCTCATCAGCTCTGTCCAGACTTTCATCTGTCCGATCCTAATTCTGCCTGAAGCATGTGATCTTTTTCATCCCTGTCCACACGTCTCTTATACAGTTTGTTAGAAAAATGTAAATGTAATCATTTTATTTTCATTAAGTTACAGGCATTTGGTCTGTTTCAATAGCTGACTTGCAGGAATGTTCTGTTGTTTTAACTTTAGACAGGGGGAACAAATGGTTCTCCCAGATAAGGAATGTCTTGCCTTATCCAGCTGTGTATCTTGCAGGTGACTGATTGCTAACCCCAATAAACCTGCACCCCTCTTTCTATACCAACCCACATGTAACCTCCTGACCCCTTTTTGAAGGCTGATAATAAAGGCAGAGGAGAGGAATGTCCCAGCAGGAGTAGTGCACAGACACTGAAGGGAGTATGATTCTCCGTTGGGCGCTATTTCCTCCTTCTCTTCAGAAAAGTCTAAACTTGTGTTTGTGTGGTTTTCTTTGTAGGATACTAAGGGGTTATTTATCATAACCCTATCAGCCCTGGTGCCGTGACCCGGATCACAAAATATCGACTCGCTGACGAGAGGAGCAACGCGCTTAAAACCACCGGTGGTCAGAGACTAGGACCTGACGGAAAGTCCCAGGGGGTAATTTCCTCGCTGGGCCAGCGTCATAGGTTAACTCCTTTCGCCAACGAGGGATTTGACGGGATCCGATCGGGAGAAAACCAACCAAAGCAAGTAAGTGTTAAAATGACTGGTTAAAGTCAGTCGTTAAGGTAAACAAGTGGCTAAAGTCCCTTGTAAAGGTTTACGGGCGATTAAAAGTTCCCACGAAAAGGTAAATGGGCGGTTTGAGTTCCTCGTGAAAGGTACATAAAAAGAAACAGGTTAAAGTCCTGAAAGGTAGTTAAAAGGAAAAGTCCTGAAAGGTAGTTAAAAGGAAAAAATAGGTTAAAGTCCTGAAAGGTAGTTAAAAAAGAAACTGTCATGGTGCAGCTTTGTCTGCTGCACCATGTACATATTCAGGGCACTTTTCACCCTCCATACACCCCAGTCTCCTCTCCACCTCAGTAATCATCTACACCTGCCAGCCACTAATCAAGCCAGGACTCAATCCACTTGTCAGCTTTACTATTTAAACCTCCCTCAGTTTGCTCTTCCCTGTCGGCTCGTCTGTTTACTTCTGCTCATGACTGCTCACCTACCTTTTCCTTGCCAGCCTGAATTCCCTTCATCTCCGGTCCTGCAAGTGTTCTGTCTGATGTCCTGCTGTTACTCCAGTCCTGCAAGTATTCACTTTGATGTCCTGCTGTTACTCCGGCTCAAGATATGTCAAGTAGCGGAATTAATAGGCCTGTTTTTGTACTTTTTGAAATAAACACTTCCAAGAAGTCTAGTCCAGCCTGCCAAGAGGCTGGACGTCAGTAGATTGCAATACACACCAATAGAGACACACAGACTCTTGTATAAATGCACACACATTTTTGGGCCATAAAATAGGCCTGTTCAAGATAATGTCTTTAGAATTCTCTGCTTGTACCCGTTAGTACGTCCAAGGTGTAATAAAGGGAATTCTCGCTGACAATGGCAAAGGAACGGTTTCTCTCCGAGTCTTCTTTCTTAAGGTTCAATAGTTAAATAATCTCCCACAGTATTCACCTGCCGAACTGTCAGTTCCTGCCATCACCATCCCCCTGCTCCTGCCCGGTACCGACTGTTGGTTTATCCATCCTTCACTATCCACCACCTTCAATAAACTCTCTTAACTAAGCTCTGCTTGTGTGTGGTTGTGTTCGGGTTCATATAAAATATGACAGAAACAGGATTAAGGTCCTGGAAGGTAAATAAACACAACGCAAAAGTAAAGAGAATGGGTTCAGGACAAAATATAAAGGGAAATCCCAGAGAAGAAGAAAAGTTTATGTATCAGATTGATCCAAGTAATTTAAAATACTTGCAGAAGTGGAAGGAAAAGTATAAAATAGATGGTGTGTTGAAGGTGAATCAATATAAAAATGTTATGTGCCGGCTAGAAACACAACAGGAAATAAAAAAAATGTGGATGTGTGTATATATCTATGTGGATGTATGTGTGTATATATATATATATATATATATATATATATATATATATATATATATATATATATATAAAAGAGCTCGAAAGTGCGCCCTGATGGTTAACTCAAGCAAAAAATAGGCAGGATATGCGAGCTAAAAATAAAACAGACCGTCAGAGAAACATAATGTTCGTGGCAGCAATGGACAGCTGTCGCAGAAGCAGCACGTACAGTTTTCCACAGGAGGGCGGATTAGGGACATTTGGGGTCCATAAAACAAAACATTTTCATGGGAGGTTTCCAGCCACATATATCCGTGTGGGTTAAAAAACAATAAGTTACACTGACAACGTCTAATGTAACTACAGTTATGGAATATGCGCGTCACGCGGAAAAACACGCTAGAAAGGGAGGTGGTGTGTCTGGAAGGAGGGGGGCGCAAATTTTCTGGCCCGATCCTATGTGTGATCCAGAAGAAATATTTTGTTTTGAGGACTCCCTCGATGGTGTCGAGGAGGTTTCCGAGGTGGCAGGGGCAGTCCTAGGGGCCGAAGGGGCCTTCAGCCCAGACCAGTAAAAGCAGATGAGTGATGCCGGAATTGCGGGTCACCCGATCTTTGGTTAAGGGAGTGTCCCAATCAGATACAAGCACCTCATCCGCGGAGACAGGGTAGAGGCCGCAGGGGTGGTTCTACATATGAGGCGTGACTAGGTGCTAGAGCAAATGGGGATCCATAGCCATTAAAAACAGTTGATGTGTATGGAGCATGAGAGCTATTAAATGCATTAAAATAAAAAACATACATAGTGCTTACAGTTAATGGACAGCCAGTTACTCTTTTATGCTATTCAGGAGCCTGTAAAACATGTATAAAAGATAATCTAGGACTAAAAGCATCTAAAATGCCCATTTTTGTAAAATCAGCAAACGGTCAAACATCCCAAGAATGGATGTCAAAAGCAATAAAATTAAAAGACCATCAAACAGGAAAAAGGTTGCATGCTCCTGTAGTAATGTCACCAACTTGTTCCATTAATCTGTAAGGACGGGATTTAATGGAAAAATTAGGCATTGCAATTTTCCCCATGCAGGGGGTAATAAGGCTGTACGTGTAGAACTTGTAATGTCGCTGCAACAAAATCCTCCTGTCTTTTATGCACTATGCTTACCGTCTCTGCTCCAAATAAAAGAGAAAAGCAAACTCATGCAAAATGCTAGAAGCGCATTGTCAGATCGAGAGGATGAAACTCTGTTAGCAGATCTACACACCACTATGAATGTGCGCTTAACTCCAGATGAAAAGTTTGCAAAACAGTTTCTAAAACAGGAAACTACAATTGTGGCTACACAAAATATGTGCACAGATAGGAGATCGTTTGCAGCAGATACTGTTATGCTTTATCACAGAGCTAAAAGCAGAGCTTATCTCAGCAACTGTCTTAGTCGACTGTAAAGCTAGTTTTATGACCTCTGTGCTGTTACAGCCTTGTGGTGATAAGCTCAAACCTGCAGCACTACCACCGTGCTGAAAGCAATTTAATTGCCAAACAAAATAGTTCCTAAATCGCAATACAGGCCGCGGATAAAATAGTACCTGCTAAAACAGGCAGTAGCAGGACAATTTGGCCCTCTGATATTTAATTAGAGCAAAAACAGAACAAATCGTTAATCTAGAAGTGTTGTTAAACAGACAACAAACAGCGCCAACTGCAGAAAAACAAATGTGGGTAAAAAATGGAGCAACAGTGTATCTAGAAGGATTCTATACAGTTTGTAACAAACCAGTTCTCCCTAAAAGCTTATTCCAAGCAGCAGCTATTTTGAGCCATGGGCCTTGCCATGTCTCAAACAGAAGGGAAGGTAACTTTAATACAGCAACATTTTACAACATACGGATTTAATTCTTACACCAAAACGTTTTGTAAAGCCTGTAAAATCTGTGTTAGACATAACTCCGAAAAACAAAAAGTGGCCCTTAATACTGTCTAGTAATGACTGATGCATTTTCAAAATGGGTTGAAATAGTCCCAGCAAACCACGTATATGCACTGACAGTAGCTCAAGCAATATGCAAAGGTGAACCAAGTGATTCAGCAAATGGCAAGCAGGTTACAAATAACCTTAAAGAATCACTGTGCTTATCATCCACAAAGTGCAGGACTTGTGCAAAGAACAAATGGGACAGTTAAGTCCAGGCTTAAAAAGTGCATGGAAGAAACAAAGAGGCCATGGCCAGAGTGCCTGGACCTAGTAAAACTGTACATGAGAATAACTCCAACGAGCAGTGGTTTGACTCCGTTTGAAATAATACATGGCAGACCATACAAATTACCGTTGTTCACAACACAAACGCCACCTAAGGAGGAAGAAAAGACACTAGCAGACTACATGAGAGAAATGTTGCAGTCTAAAAAAGTGTCCAATGCAAATTCACTGCCAGAAGAACCTATGTCTCCACAGGATCCACAAGCAGTGAGACCAGGGGACTGGGTGTTCATCAAAGTCATCAGAAGGAAGAACTGGGTGAGCCCAACGTGGGAAGGACCATTGAAAGTGCTCCTGACCACACCAACAGCTGTGAAGATTGCTGAAAGACCTTCCTGGATTCAGCTCAGCCACTGTAAGTTACAGAGAATGTTAAACGCCTAAGGTTGGAGCAGTGGGGAAGTCCGACTACAAAGGGGTTTGGTTTTTTAGGGCCACTCGTCTCAACGTCGGTGAAGAAATCAACTGATCCCTGTTCTTTAGAGTCCTGGGTAAAATTAACATCTCTGCTAACCTAGCAAAATGGAGATGGGGCTTCTTTTGCGTTGTGGCTGTTGTGTGCATTATCTGTTTTAGTCCAGACCCGCTGAGAGGAAAGAGGTTCATCCACTCCACTGCCATGAAGATTTAGCTGGGTAATATCCCAAACCACCATGTTGACAACCAATGGGAAACGTATGCAAGGGCTGTAGCCCAGCAGCATAACAAGACTGATTGCTACGTGTGTTCTGTCATGCCTAAACCACCAAGATGAAGGCTGTTATGCCTAGAGGAATGAAACATCCAGTGTGTATTCACTCACCTAGAGGGAATGATACGGTGAAGGTAGGACATGTAACAGGATTCCAGAGTACCATCACTGACCTTTACTCTCACTTTGTCTGCGACATCCTCCCTAATGGAACGTACACCAGATGTTCTACTTGGAAACCACAAGTTAAAGGGGAAGTCTGGTCAACAAAGAAAAATCAGTGGATCATTAGCTATAACTAAAACGAATACTTTCATGGTTATTTAATGAATTTAGCATTAATCAATAAGAAAATGAAAGCATAAATTGTCGTCTGGATCACTGGGTAGGGGCGCAGCCATTATTGCCAAAATATAGGCCATAATGGCCGCCTGACATCACATCCTGTGACGTAGAATCGCGGAGAGACGGCAATTCTTTGCGCTTTACAAGCAAACTCAATAGGGGCTGTTGTACACAGCTGCAATCAACAATTGTTTAGGAGAGAGCTATTGCTGAAGCAACAATGCTCACATGTATGGCAGTTGGATGTTCCAATACATTGGGTTAAAGTGGAAAAAACACTAGTTTTTTTTAACCTTTCCGATTCATGATCCACCGGGTTCTTTTGTTGGATTACCTACTTGAAGAGAGAGGATTTGTCATTGTGCTTCTGGTCAGAGAGAAAACACGTTGTCTGTAGCCAACATTTAGAAGAAAAATGTCTTCAAGATGACATGAGAGCGAGGATTTTCGGTAGGTTTTTCTTTTTCATAATGTAGAATTTGCCGGAACATTTGTGTACCGACCAGAGCGGCGGAGGGATACGACACACTTAGAAAGCATGCTCACTGTTGCGAAGCCCACTTATTTTACGCAACTTTGGTCTTGTTTTTGCTAAAGTCGCTTGTAAATTTCATGAGTTACGGGGTTGCAGTTTTTTGGGCTTGTTTCTGAAAGTGAAGTGGCTTGTTTTAGCTCTAAACTAGGCGGTGCAGATCACCATTTTGAGCAGAGATTGGTTCTAAAGATGAGTTTTATACTCAGCTTATAACATTGCGGAACCCAATCCATAAACCGTACTTTAATGCTTATTTGTTGTCTTTTTATGTCTCTAAAATATAAAATTAGTATTAATTTAAATTTAAAGGCTTAATACCATGTCTTTCTTTGTTTAAGAGGTTTTAAAAAAGTATTTTGGCATGAAAACGGATATTTATTTGCAAGGGGACAGATAGGGCATTGGGACTTGCTCTACAGCCGGTCCTGCGACCTTGAAGTCACAATCTGGGAGGTGGCAGTACTGTTCTTCACCAAGATGGCTGCCCCCATAAAAGGACCTTCAAATTAAAATTACTCTTAATTAAAAAAGCTTATCAATAATTGAACAGTATATAATAATTTTATATTTAAAGTACTTTCAGCAGTTGAATTCTGATTTTGACCGGACTTCTCCTTTAACTTTCTTACAGAGGGGGGATGGTTCCTGTGTAGAGGAGACAGCATCTATCCATCGTTGCCTGTGAACTGGTCAGGCTCCTGTGCACCTGTGTTTGTTTCTGACCACACCGTCATCATCTCTCAGAAACAAAATAGATTCCATTAAAAATAAAATAATTGGCATCTTCCCAAACATGATTACCTCGTCCTCAGTAAGTGAGGCAGCATTGGAGGAATCTTTAGAACATGCGCAGTGTCTGAACTGTTCAGAAGCAGTAGAGCTTTCTGAGCTATCTAAAATTTTAGCTTCATCTAAACCTTCTACCTGCATGTTAGAACCAATCCCAACCAAGTTGTTTAAGGAGGTATTCCCTTTGATCAGTGGTCCTATTTTAGACATGATTAATCTATCCTTAGTAAATGGATATGTACCACAGGCTTGTAAAGTAGCTGTTATTAAACATTTACTTACAAAACCATCTCTTGATCAAGATGAGTTAGTAAATTACAGACCTATATCTAATCTTCTTTACTTATCTAAAATTCTTGAGAAAGTAGTTGCTAATCAACTATGTGAACATTTACAAAGTAATGACCTACTTGAGGAGTTTCAGTCAGGCTTCAGAGCTCATCATAGTACTGAAACAGCTCTGGTGAAGGTCACCAATGATATTCTCATGGCCTCAGATAATGGACTTGTGTCTATACTTGTCCTGGTAGATCTCAGTGCTGCATTTGACACAGTTGATCACAATATTCTCCTACAAAGACTTGAGCATACTGTAGGGATTAAGGGGAAAGCATTAGGCTGGTTTAAATCTCATCTGTCGGACAGATTCCAGTTTGTTCATGTTAATAATAAATCTTCCTCAAACTGTAGGGTCACCTGTGGAGTACCACAGGGTTCAGTCCTTGGACCAATTCTCTTTACTATATATATGCTTCTGATTGGCAAAATTATCAGACAGCATGGGATTAATTTCCACAGTAATGCTGATGACACTCAGCTATATTTATCCATAAATCCTGATGAATCCAATCAGTTACTTTGACTGCAGTCATATCTTGATGACATCAAAAGCTGGATGACTAAATTTCCTGCACTTAAATTCTGACAAGACAGAAGTTGTAATCTTTGGACCAGAGTCCTCAAAAAATAAACTTATTAATCAATCACCTAATCTGGATAGCATTAACTTGGCCTCTGGTAATAAAGTAAAAAAAATCTTAGTGTTATTTTTGACCATGTTATTTTTGTCATTTAAATCCCATATTAAACAGGTTTCCAGAGTTTCCTTTTTCACCTCAGGAATATTGCCAAAATTAGAAACATTCTGTCCAGGGGTAATGCTAAAAAACTAGTCCATGCATTTGTTACTTCAAGGCTGGACTATTGTAATTCTTTGTTATCAGGAAGTCCACAAAATGCAGTTCAAAGTCTTCAGCTCATCCAAAATGCTGCAGCAAGAGGAGAGTGATCATATTTCTCCTATTTTAGCTTACCTTCATTGGCTTCCTGTTAAATCAAGAATACAATTTAAAATTCTTCTTCTAACGTATAAAGCCCTTAATAATCAAGCTACATCATATATCAGAGCTCTGATTACCCCGTATGTTCCTAACAGAGCACTTCGCTCTCAGACTGCAGGACTGCTGGTGGTTCCTAGAGTCCCTAAAAGTAGAATGGGAGGCAGATCCTTTAGCTATGAGGCTCCTCTCCTGTGGAACCAACTCCCAGTTTTGGTCCGTGAGGCCAGACACCCTGTCTACTTTTAAGATTAATCTTTAAAACTTTCCTTTTTGACAAAGCTTATAGTTAGAGTGGCTCATGTTGCCCTGAGCTACATCTATACTTATGCTGCTATAGGCTTAGGCTACTGGAGGACATCAGGGCCTATTTTTCTCACTCTACTGATTTCTACTGTTCTCCAGTCTACTGTTCTCCAGTTTTGCATTGCATTACATTGAAATGACTGTTGTCATTTCATCTTTTAACTTTTTGCTCTCTCTCTTTTTTCTTCATTGTAAGTACACCGGGTCTGACATTCTGTTAACTGTGACATGATCCAGGGAAGACAGATCACCCGCTATTACCATCTAATGTGGAACAAATTACTGGATCAATGTGTGCTTCTGTGCTTTTTTGTCTGTCTTGTTGTGTCTCTGCTCTGTCTTCTGTAACCCCCAGTCGGTCGAGACAGATGACCGTTCATACTGAGCCCGGTTCTGCTGGAGATCTTTCCTTCCCGCTAATGGGTGGTTTTTCTTTCCACTGTCGCTTCATGCTTGCTCAGTATGAGGGATTGCTGCAAAGCCATGAACAATGCAGACAACTCTCCCTGTAGCTTTACGCTTCTCCAGGAGTGAATGCTGCTTGTCGGGACATTGAAGCAATCAACTGGTTCCCTTATATAGGAAACTTTTGACCAATCTGTATAATATGATTGATTTTGACTTTGTAAAGTGCCTCGAGATGACATGTTTCATGAATCGGCGTTATATAAATAAAATTGAATTGAATCTCTCTTGAAGAGTGGCGGAACTGGTTAGAGGGGTCCGAGCAGCCCGTTATTATATGGACTGATCATAAGAACTTGGCCTACTTACAGTCAGCTAGACGCCTCAACCCACGTTGAGCCTGCTGGTCCCTTTTCTTTTCCCGGTTCAACCTGTCAATCTCCTATCGTCCCGGTTCTAAGAATCAGAAGCCTGATGCCCTGTCCTGCCTGTATGCTCCATTGTACTCTGACAGGGAACCAGCCCCTATCCTTCCACCCACCTTCACCTTTGGTACCCTGCACTAGGAGCTAGAAGGACCTCATCTCCCGAACACAACAAGAGGAGCCAGATCCAGGTGACGGACCACCCAATCGGACCTACATCCCACAAACTGTTCAGTCTCATGTTCATCATTGGAGTCACACCTCCAAGCTCTCCACCCACTCAAGGACTCCGTCCCACGTCTCCCGCCGCTCCTGGTGGCCTTCCATTGCCAGAGATGTCTGGGAGTATGTACGCGCCTGTCCTGTGTGTGCCTAGAACGAGGCTTCCAACCAACCTCCAGCAGGTCTCCTACGGCCACTCCCGATCCCTAAACGCCCCTGGTCCCACATCGCGCTGGACTACATCACCGGTCTCCCTTCTTCCCAGGGTATGACAACCATCCTCACCATAGCTGACCATTTTTCCAAATCCTGCCACCTCATCACCCTCCGAAAATTGCCCACCGCTTTTCAGACCGCTCAACTTCTCATAAAGCATGTTTTCAGGCTCCACGGAATTTCCCAAGACATCCTCTCTGACCGGGGTCCCCAGTTCATCTCCCAAGTCTGGAGGCACTTCTGTTCTGCTCTCGTGCCGTTACACCCTCACCTCAGGTTATCACCCCCAGACCAATGGACAGACTAAATGAATGAATCAAGAACTCAAAACCACCCTCAGAGCCCTAACCTCCTCCTCTCCCGCTGACTGGTCCAAGTTCCTACCCTGGATTGAGTATGCCCACAACTCCCACGTTTCCACCGCCACTGGTCTCTCCCTAGGATACCAACCACCACTCCTTCCCTTCAATGAGCTTCAGATTCCCGTCCCCTCTGTCCACCAGTACATCCATTGTTGTCGTCAAACCTTGGAATAACACCCTCAGAGCTCTCCACCAAACCGCAGAGCAGAACAGAAGGTTTGCCGACTGACGAAGGACCCCAGCTCCTCAATACCACCTCAGTCAGAAGGTCTGGCTCTCATCTAAAGACGTCTTAACTAACCCCTCTGCCAAGAAACTTGCCCCCCGCTTCACTCGTCCCTATGAGATTGAAAGAATTATCAGTCCCTTCGCTGTACATCTCTGCCTGCCTTCTTACTCTCGAGTCCATCCAATCTTCCACGTCTCACAGATCAAGCCTGTTTTCTCGAGTGACCTATGCCTTCCAGCCGAGCCCCCTCCACCCACCCAGGACCATCAAGAGCACCGGATCCGAGGGATCGTGGACTCCTGTCGATGGGGTAGAGGTTATCAATACTTCGTCGACTGGGAGGGCCGCGGTCCCAAGGACCGGTCATGGGTGCCTGGCTCCTCCATCCCTGATCCTGCCTTGATAGACTGTTTTTGGGCCTCTCTTCCGTGTCCACATCCGCCTCGGGCCTCCAGGGGGTGACCGTTGAGGGGAGGGGGGGGGGGTTCAGAACCAGCTCCTGGACTGTATGCTGGCTGTTCTGAGAGAACGGATCATGGATGAAGTAAAGTCAGCTCAATTTTTAGCCATCCAAGCAAATGAAACTACTGACATTTCCACTCACTGTCAGTTGGTGTTGGTATTAAGATACATCGATGAACGCAACAATATACAAGAGCGTTTTTTTTAGTTTATCAAGCTACCCAGCGCCTGTGCTGAAGCAATAGCCAGTGCTTTATTGGAGAGGCTGCAGACCATACTTCCGGAGGGACAAGAAAAAAAGTCGATAGCCCAGGCTTATGATGGAGCTGCGGTAATGAGGGGTGCCACGGGAGGAGTGCAGCTGAAGGTGCATGACATCTATGCACACGCTCACTACGTTAACTGTTATGCCCATCAATTAAATTTGGTCATGCAACAAGCAACCTCCCATATCCCTAAAATCAGTGATTTATTTTCCGACTTGGGGGGGATTTGCTTCTTTTTTTACAAAATCGAGCAAGAGGACTGTTGTGCTTGATGAAGTGGTGGCCCACTGACTTCCAAGTCAGAACTTCAACAGTTGTGCTGTTAACACAGTGTTGGAGAACAAGGATGAGCTGGTGAAGTGTTTTCAGACTATCCGGAACTGAGAAGCATTTGATGGCCCATCGAAAAGAGAAGCCGGCGGCTTTTTGAGAATGCTAGAGGACGACGCGTTCTGTTTTTTCCTTTCGTTGTTCCACAAGATCATGCCTCACGTAGACGTGTTGTACAACCAGCTGCAGAAAAAGAACATTGATTCTGTATACATCGCAGGAGTCACCCAGGCGTTCATCAATCGCATTCAGGCTATCAGGTAAGATAAATCATGAATATGTAGCCTAGCCTATCCTAAATATTTATTCTCTCTGCATAAATTATTGCCTTAAATGTTTATATGTCATCTTATTCAAACAATGCAAAGTTTAGATTAAATGTATGATTACCAGTACAGTAAGCCTTGGGGTAGGTAAATATATCCATAGTCAGCCAGTTTTCAGAACCTAACATATGGAAACATCTGTATTGGATCAGGGAGGCTGTTCCCAATCTGGCTGATGATGAGGAGTACAGGGGACCTGTACTGTAGGAGAACATTGGGAGAAGACACACAACACCGTTTGGCACTGGAGGTAGGCACTTGCTTTGTGGTCTGATTTGAAAGACATCATTAGGCCTAACTGAAATGTCATGAGGATGCTGGTCATTTTATGCAGTGGTCCAGATTAAATATGTCATGGGTTAAAGTTCTCCGTTGCTGCGACGAATTTCCGTCATTTGGAAAAATGAGTGAAAATTGTTACGTCTAGACTTTTTTTTCAAGGTTTTAAACTGAAGCTGCTCTCAACCAATAAAACCTGGCAGAGCTGGGACATTAGTGGATCAGAGAGTAGGGCGGGTCTTTGCAAAGTGGACACCTGCCAATCTGAGCTTCATCGGCGTTCAATCATAACTTTTGGATGAGCATCTCAAACTGGCTACAGATGACTTAGATGAAAGTAGCGGTGGTCAAAGTTTTCATTTGGAGTTATGAACTAGCAGGTCAGAAATTTCAGCGGATTGATCACCTGACAACAACCTCCCTCTGTAAGCGTGTCTGTCGCTGCTCCTGCAGTTTATTAATGAATTATTTTCACCTGTGGCCATGTCACCTGTCAGCGTTTATTCCCTGGCTTCCAGTGGCTGATAAACCAACCAGGGATCTCCGTATGATTCACTATTAGGTTTTATGTAAAAATCAAAGAGTGACATGATAGCTCAGGCTAAATAAGTGTGATGCACTTTTTTTTTTAAGAAGAAGAAGGGTTGGAATGTGAAACAATGTTCCACATTTGACTGGGTCAGATTTGGAAAAAGTAAAAAATAAATAAAAATAAATTCCACCTGCACTTTTCTGAACCAAAGAAGGCAGAGCTGCAGTGACAGCAGCTGTCAGTCAATATTCACCTGATCAGCCACTGCGCACAAGGAAACCCCTTCGCCACGGGCGACTGTGGCTTGATGGGTTGAGTAGTCGTCTGGCAATCAGAGGGTTCGATTCCAGCTTCCCCTTGCCACATGTTGATGTGCCCCTGGGCAAGGCACTTAACCCCAAGTTACCTACCGAGCTGCGTCTCGGTGTATGAATGTGTGCGCGTTAGTGAGAGCGATTGGGTGAATGTGGCTATAGTTTACAGCACTTTTGGTGGTCAGCATGTCAGCAGTATATAAGTTCAGTCCATTTACCATTTAAATGATGAGGATTTAGATAGATACAAATTGTTGGTGCCATTTTTCTATTCAGTAATTTACGCTCATATTTAGTTATTATTTTGGATATGTTTAGTATTTACATATCATAGAATATTCAGAATTGCATTATAACTATTACTGATTTATTATGTTTATAATTTCCCTTTAATTTAATATGCATTAAGTTTAATGATTAAAATTATCTTGAATAGATAGCCGATAGGAACTGACGCTGAGTGATGACGTTGCGAAGCTCGCGCGTCTCTGGAATATATAAAAAAAAAAAACTGATGTGTGTTTAGTCACTGAAAATAAAGACGGGGCGAACACACTGTTTTCTACCGTCGTTCAAACTTTAACACGCGTAGACTCGTTCATTCCGTCTGACTGAGTGGTTATTTGCATTCACCAAAAGAAAGAAATGGTCAACATTTTAAGCAAGGACATTTAGCCACTACACAAATAATTAAGGAAACTACGTCAAACAGATAAAAAATAAATAAACAGCAGCTGCAACAGGGATTGGAGAGTGGTTTCTAACTGAGGGAGACCAGATACGATTCTCAGAGAGCTTTAATTAAGTTAATTTTTATTTTAACACGGATTGGAGCGCGATGTGAAGCAACATTGTAGAAGCAAGTCGTATTAGAAACAGCTGAGAAAGCCTCCTGTCTGTGGATCTATGGACTCTTTTTACTCCAACCCAAAAACATCTGCCAGACAGGGGGGCTAGTGACTCTCCAGCAGTCAGTGAGCGAGAGGCAGGGACACAGAGCCCATCCTGGACAGGTTTCCAGTTGCAGGGCTCAAATGTAACCGTTTTATTAAACTTCAAAAAAGTTAATCTATTCCTTTTTATAAACTCACGAGTTGTGATAATTAATTGGTGAGCAATAACAGGCAAAGCAGAGAGTGATTATTGTAATGTGCGATCTGTGTTAAATTAAAGTGTATGACGTCATCATAGTGTTGGTTATGTGTCCTGCATTGTCCAAGGCTGTGGTCGGCCTTGTATGATCATAGGACTGATTTATATTGAATGTGGCATGGAGCCAGAGGAGTTAATGTTCAGGTGTGAAGAAGATGATGTAATGATGAAAGCTGCTGTCTTTTGTACCAGTTTCAGTTTACGGAGGGTTTTCTGGGGTACAGGAAGGGAAGGGAGCTGAAACTGTAAAGTGGACTGTGGACCATTTTGGCAAAAGTGTGAAGGAAGAGCTTGATGCTGCAAGTATGAAAGTTAACCAGCTGATGATGTTGAAAGTGAAGGAGAGGATGGAGAGGCTGTCCAGGATGACACCAAGGCTCTGAAGCTGAAAGGAGGCAGAGATACAGGAATTGTCATTGCATATTGTAAAACTACCAGATTTGGTTAAACTTGACTTTGCACAATAAGCAAGTGAGGTAACTAATGTGGCATTATGTCCACGGTCCTGGGCATATATGGGCTGACTCAAATTTTTTTTTAGTCAAACTGATTATTTTTGCTTTAACCCCGGGAATATGTATATTGTCATATTACAACATGAATAATTACAGTAAGCTATATTGGTTCAGTACATAATGTAATACTATATCTTCAGAATGATGATAACTGGACATGTGAATTGTTACTGTTTTTATATATTTGCAGGTATGTGAGACCATAATGAGCCACGCCAAGGAGAGGTTTTCTTTCACCAAGCACCTCGTCAGTGCCACTCTGTTGAAAGGAGACATGTTCCAACAACACAGCAGGAAGTTCCCAGATTCAGCGCTGGAAACCACAGTGGAAGCCTACCCTTCACTGGAGAAGGCCAGACTTAAAACTGAATTGTCTCTGATCTATGATAACAAGGAGTTCCAGAGTTGCAGTGGTGCACTGGCTCTCTATCAGGTTTTGATGGAAAACAACCTTCAAGACACATTCACCGAAACTGTACGTCTTCTGAATATCCTCATCACCACACCAATGACAACATCAGAATCAGAGAGGTGCTTCTCTACTTTAAACAGGATAAAGACTTTCCTTAGAAACACTATGGCACAAGATCGGCTTAATGCTCTAGCCATGCTCTCCATAGAGAAAAAATTTACCCGGGACATTCCTGATTTCAACACAAGGGTCATTGAGAAATTTGCCACACAGAAAGACAGACGAGCAAAGTTCTTGTACATATAAGAACCCTTTCACTGTTTTATTTCATTTATTCCCTCTTTCTCCCTCACACACACACACACACACACACACACACATACAGAAAGAGAGAGACACACATTTTGTCATGTGTAAGTGTTGTATCTCATACTGTTCATTTCAAAAATAAGACCTAAAATTGCTGTAAATGGTTAACTGTATGTGTAAATTGCCAAATCTGAGAAGGGAATTAGATGTTTATTGTGGAATTGTAGTATTTTTCTGACTTTTAATTTGAATGCATGTGGGTTAGGCAGGGAAATCTATTGGCCAGCCCCACCAAGATTTTTTTTCGACCAGCCGCCACTGGTCTCTAACTAAACTGATACTAAGAAAGGACAAATCTAACCAACACTAGAATCACTAATGAACATAAATGTAAAACATAATCTAAACAGATCATAATACGAAGGATCTAAGGGTGAACAATACAAGACTAACGTAACCACAGACTGCAGGATCCCCAGGGAGCTACCATGATTTATTACACCACTGGGATCCTGACAGAAAACCACAATGTATTTTCTTACCATGTCATAATTCTAAACTAATTTGTGGTGGTCTACCAGATCAGATACTACTAAAATACAACAAAGTTTGAAAACTTTTACAACAAAGTTTGAAAACATTCAGGAGTTTTTGCAAGACACAGTTTAATACAAATATTGAATGTAAATATGAGTAATCTGAGAAGACAGTTTCTGATATTTTTGGTTTTGGCGACTATGCTTTTTCTCTGTACTTAATAAAATATCCCTACATAGATTCACACCAAGAATAGGAATTGTGAATAAAATATGTGACAAGTTTAAAGAAAAGTGTTTTCACAATAAAAGGCAAATGGACAATTTCACAGCAGCATAGCCTTTCTTTAGTTTTATAGAACAACTATTTGAGCTGTTATGAGATTTCTTTCATTTTAAGGCTGTATGAGATTAAATTACAAAGATTACATTGATATTTTAAGTGTTATTAAAAGCAGTACAGCATTTGGAAAAATATCCTTGAAACACAGTGACTAAAGCAAATAAAACTGTTCTGTGCATAAATTAAATTATTCTTTGAAGCATCGGATTAGTAATATTCTAGTATTGACAGCCAATGTTTAGCTATACTTTTTCAAAAGTCTCCAAATGAAATCCCACCAGCGACAGCCATTACCAAGTAAACTAGGTGGGAAACAAACAAAAGGTATAAATCCAATGACATAAACAACAAAAGCCTAATTAAGCAATTGCTTTCCCATAACATGATAGAATATCCTTCTAAGGTGTTTATAAATTTCTTTCATTTTAAGTCCATAAGCGATTGGATTAAAAAGAGGACTACACATTATTATTTGCATTGTCATTCCAAAACGCACTGTCTTTGAAATATCAGATTCTAGTCTAACTATAATTGCATCATAAGTAAGCAAGAAAGAATAGTTGATTAAAACCAACAGGTGAGGTAAACACGTCTGTGCTGCTTTTTTCCTGACTTCACCACAACTTCTGTAAGCTACTATAAGTATCATTGTGTAACTGAATAGTATAAAAAGCATCGGAAGAAGACTGAGATTGAATAGAACCACTACACCATAAACCAATATTGCCCTTGAAACCACACAGAAAAGATAAATCATTGAATTGTTGCAAAAAATGCCTTTCAAAGTAAGGCTACAGCGTTTTAAATTGGCAAATCCAATGAATGGCACAAGAACATAACAAGCAGGTACAAGCCAAGCTAAAAAAAGCAAAATATTCACTAGTGTTTTTCTCATAATGGTTGGATATTGCAGAGGTTTACATATGGACACATATCTGTCATAAGCCATGGCTGTTAACAGTAAGAATTCAGAACAACTTAAAGAATAGAATAAAAAACTCTGGAAGAGACAGACCGGAAAAGATATAATCTGTTTTTCAGATAAAAAGTCTATCAACAGCTTTGGGTAGACAGCAGTGCTGTAAAGCATTGTGTTAATTAACAAAGCAGCAATAAAAATATACATAGGCTCATGGAGGTTTTTTTGAATCACAATCACGCAAACAACTGTAGTATTGCTGGACAGGATCAAAAGGTAACTTGTAAACATGACAACAAAGTAAACATATCTGTATTTTTCAACCTCCACATAGCCATCAAGAGTGATGTATGTTACATTCATTTCAGTCAACAAGGTAGTTAATAAATAAATAGCACAAGGACAATATGCTTCACAAAAGTAAGGATATCTTTTCAAACAGTCCATTTCATTTACAGAACCAGTACTCTGGAAACTGTGTAAGACGGCTCAACTATTTAAAGAGACTTCTTTATCCACCATGGATCTCATAAACTATTCCATGGAGAGATGTTGGCATGTTAACAACTTCTGATACGTTTAAGGGGAAATGTGTGAAGTTGTGGGTCATTATGCTCAGGTTATTGTAGTACAGTTTTGTTTTCACAAATTGCTTAAAAGTGTATTTGTATTTGTATTTACGCTTTTCACAATTTACTGTTATCGAACAACAAGAGCAGCCAAACAAAGAGTGTTGTTTATACTGACACCTACAGCAATTTTCATGCTCAGTGTAGATGTATATGCTTTCATAACACTTAAAACTAACATTTATTTGACTAACTAAAACCATTTTATATTCAATGTATTTTAGGCAACAGCTGCATACATTAGAAGGAAAAAAGATGAAAACAATACAATCAGGGGCTATCCAGTAAAGGTCTCAATCAATCAATCCTGTCTACAACCTGCAGTTAGGTATCAGAGCTCTGATATATGATGGAGCTTAATTATTGAGGGCTTTATACATGAGGAGAATTTAAAATTCCATGCCTCAGAGACTGCAAGCTGTTATAAAAGCCAGAGGTGGTGCAACAAAATACTAGTGATCAGTGTCCGAAATTAACTTTGTGATTCACCGGCCAAGTTGGCCGGTAGATGTAAAAATCAACCGGCCAGGCATATTTTTAACCGGCCAAAATATTAATTCTGACCAGACCTTTAACTTTTATAAAAATTAAGAGTGAGATTATGTTAATTTTGGGAGGCGTGGTTGGGGGCGTGGCTGACTGGACCCTGGAAGAGAAATCTTTGTTTCCTGACTTAAAAAAAAGAAAATATTGTAGTTGATTACAAAAGACATAATGTGAATTATCAGATTCACATCCAGGCAATAAAAATAAAAAGCTCTGGAGGGACAGAGCTGTGAACGGATCATCCCGCAGCCCAGATGGGTTTTGTTATTTTTATTTTATTTGGTACAAACATTTACTCGCCATGTGGCAGCTAGCCCTCTGAAATTCACTCGCCAAACGGGAAATTTAATCGCAGTTGGCGACTGGCGAGTGTTAATTTCGGACCCTGCTAGTGATGTGTTGGAGCGTTTTTTTGTTTTTCATGATTCCAGAATTTTTACCTCAGGTGATTCCATATTGTTTTCCCTCTGCTTGGTCTAAAAAAGTAACCGTTACTGACTACCATACCACATTTTTTTCATGTTTTCTTTTAGTGTTTCTTAAAGGTTTCTTTAGTTTTATGACATGTCTGTGATCTTGTTTTGTTTCTACAAAAATTAAACAACTGAATTAACATCTTCCGATGGCACACCATCTAGTGGTGCATTAAATGAACTACAAACAACCTCGCTGTTAAGCACGTAATAACTATAGCCATGGAGTTTCATAAATGTGACAATGTCAACATGCCCACAATGTATTTGGTACCAAGCTACTGCTAATAGCTACCATCAAGCCATGGGGAGAGATCAGACTGAGTTGTAGGCAAAGGAATTTTAGACTTTTGCTGGCAAGCTTCCCACAGACAAAAGATCTCATTCCTGTTGCTCCTGGGAGAGGCACTGGGGAGTGAATTCTCATTGTCTGTGGAGCGCAGGACCTGACTAGGTATGAAGAGCTACCAGCTCCAAAGCTAAGTCTGCAGTCTGTCTTCTGCGTAATCAGACTCTGAAGTAAAGAATCCGTCTTTGCCGAAACCAGCCTTGTTTTTTTTCTCAGCTGTTGCAGGAAACTGACTCCAGATGGTGTGGAGCGGCCTCCCGCCAGCACAGGACCAATTTTCCCAAACTGAGAGCAAAAGCTGAGCTGAAATCGCTCACTGCAACCGTGTCAGAGACTGCATGTAGGACCCCGGAGCCGCCTGCTCCAACCAAGACATTTCAACTATCCCAGAACCGCCTACTAGCCACATGCCGCTGATCAGAGAATCAGCCTTCACACTGCTTCAGCTGCTTCCAACTGGATGCCCAAAGTGAACCGAACTGACACAGAGGCACTGACAGATTTGTCAGAGAAATAAACAGGGAAAGTTAAACGGTTTATTTAGGACAGCTTACTTTAATGCATTTTCATGGTGTTTTTAAAACACGTGGTGCTAACCAACATGCTGATGTAATTTGAGTCTGTTTTTACGGTTATAACAAACATTATCTCCACAAGTGTTTTATACATTGATGTGATTTTTCGGTCCGCTCATTACGACTAAAATAAAGCCAAAGCTTTTTTAAATCATTGCAGCATGTATGCTAGCCTAATGCTATTAGCTTCCGGATAACATTTCTTGTTCCCGGATATGCGACTACAGTTGGTTTCAAACATAATGTTTGTTTTGTTTCGCTCCACCAAGGTTCGATAGTGCTACAAGCGTTATCACCACATTAATATGGAACATTAATGTCGATTTAATGGTGTTTTTATATAACTTTAGGATTAACCAATTTCAGCGACTGATCATTACAGTGACCCCTAGCTTTGCTGTAAATGATTGTCATCCACAGTCCACGGTTGCTTTTCCTTACCTCATTGTAACCTTGTTTTTTTCTGTTTAGGTGTTAATGATGGCTTTCGTTTAGCTTTTCTGTATGTAAAGCCTATTTCCTTTAGGCAGTTTCTTACAGTTCGGTCACAGATGTTGACTCCAGTTTCCTCCTATTCTTTCCTCATTTGTTTTGTTGTGCATTTTCGGTTTTTGAGACATATTGCTTTATGTTTTCTGTCTTGACACTGTGATGTCCTGAGTTAAACAAATGTTTGTTAAACTCAGGATTTGCATTGTGAATGGGTTGAAACACATACCAAATGTTATTCTGAATTAGTTAAGCTAATCTCATTCCATGTTCCTTAAGATGAACTTTGATTCTTTAATTTAAATATGCAGTGAACTAGATTTCACTGAATCATTCTGATGATGATCAACCATGTTATTTTGTCCTTTCCTTAGCTTCTTTATATCTTCATTTTAGTAGGTTTAGTTAAGTTTCACTAGCCTAGAGAGCATTTGTTGATTGAAATCTAGTGTTAATTCAGATAAACAGCATTCTATAGTGATGTTCTCTGAATGTTTATTTTATTTCTGTTAATAAATTCTTGAACTTGAAGAGAAATTGTCACTCTTTTTATTCTAGATGTGTGCAGAGTTTGCTGTTAAAAGAACGCCAGTGCTCAAATCATCCCTTTCAACTATTGTCCTTATTTCAGCTCTAGAGCTGATATTCACTGGACAATACCTAACAGACAGAGAGTTATTTATTAAACATTAAATAACTTTAAAACAGTGTGTAATTTCACAACAGTACGAATCGTGCTACCGGTACAGATTGGGGAGTGACACGGATGAGTGGCAGCATGAGTGGCAGGATGTGGATACAACTTCTCTGCTTCAATCTGTTTGACTGCTGTCTGCTTGCTGGACCGGAGTGGTACTGCAATTTTTCCCCACAACTTCCCCATACGTCATTGGGTTGTTTTACATAAATGGCTCCTAGCATATTGCATAAATGGTCCCTAGTAAATGGAAACACGACTAACCTAAAAGCCCAAGACTTTGGTTTAAACCAAAGCCTGGGTCTTTAATTCCTGGGTATTTTGATGGAAAAGGGGCTAATGCCGTTTCTTCCATTTCTTTTGTCGATGACCCAATACTATCAGTGTATGAACAGAAGCTGCTGAGCTGTGTCAGTACATTATAAATAGGATAACCTGGAGCAAAACTATGACTGCATTAAATTTTCATCATTTGGTACAAGTGTGCTGCATTGAAAGGATTAAGCGACAATTCCAGGATTTTATTTATTTACTTTTCATTTTGGTTACTCCTACCAATTTGTTGAATTTTAAAACCTACCCTAGAATATACAACTTTCAGTCAGTTTTAAACTAACAGCAAAACAGATCAATAAAAATAACATTTTATTTATAGAACTTTTTTTATACAGTCGAGTGTAACGAAAATTGGTTTACAGAGGTTGAAAACAAAAAAAAATATTTCATCACTAGACACACAATAAAATCATGAAAAATAATCAAATCACTGGTAATAAAAATGTGAGGAATTAAAAGTAAGAAAAAATTATCCATTATTGGACATAGTTTTACCGTGGAAATGCAGTGGTGTGGTTAATATCACCTTAACAGAACAAAATAAAATATTGTTCTTAATATTTACGAGATGCACGTAAGATAATCAATACACCTAACCAGAAATGTCTTAAGTGTAGTGTTGCTATTTATATACAATATAAACCTGGGTTTGGTAATAAATTTACCATTACTGTAATAACATAATCACATACATTTGAGGTATACCTAGTACAGCTCTCCAGTCGAACACATTGTCAACTCCGAGAAAAGGTCAAACAGCTATGCACACATACCGACATCTACAGGCATTTTAGATGTGCTACTTACCCCAAAATTCAGTATTTTTGAGATGTGAAAGGAAGGTGATTTAGTCAAAAAAACAACCAGTGCATTATTCCACAGGCTGGTGGGATAATGATTCAGCTCCATCAGAGAAAGCAAAACTAATAAGTAATTAATCAAATAACATTTTGAAAGGAATAAATATTTATCTTGATCAAAAATTTTCGTAATATAGTTACGCCAACACTTATAAAAAATAGTCTAACATGTGAACTAGAATATCCCATCTCTAATTAATATTTGTGTAAGGAAAGAGAACAAAATTATTTATGCAGCAGTTGCTGTAACATGAGTACTGAAAAGGGAAAATATGTTAGAGACTCAAACACTGCTTTTGTTTCAGTGATCGGGACCTTAATACTAATTCAGTTTTTTCTGACTTCAAGAAGAACATTAATAAAGTTAATAAATAAATATGTAGTAAAACTTTAGAATTTAAATACTTGAAAAAACAAACAGTTTTTTTAAATAAATTAAATTATCTGTGATGATTGCATTACTTTACATGAGCAAAAATCGTCTTAAGGTGTTTGGAGATTTCTTTCATTTTTAAGCCATAGATAATTGGATTAAAGAGAGGATGGTATAATAATACTTGTAATGTGAATAATAAGCGGGCTGTTTTTGACATATCTGATTCCAGTCTTACCACGACCACATCATAAGCGCAGAACAATGAAAAGTTTATTAAAACCATCAGGTGAGGTAAACACGTCTGTGCAGCTTTTCTCCTGACATTCTTACTACTCTGATAAGACATAATAAGGATCCTTGTGTAGGTAAACACCACGTAAAGAAAAGGGAAAAATGCAACACTCAGCAAAATGATCACACCTAACAAGGACAGTGTACGTGAGATTTCACAAAAAAGTTTATAAATTGAATTGTTACAAAAAATTCCTTTCAGCTTAAAGTTACAAAGTCGGTGATTAGCTGTCAGCATAGTGGAACCAGCAGCTAGACAAGCGGGCAAAAGCCAGGCCAAAAATAACAGAACACAGATGGTAGTTTTCCTCATCACATTTGGATATTGCAGAGGCTTGAATATAGACACATATCTGTCATAGGCCATGGCTGCCAATAATAAGAACTCTGCACCCCCTAAAGTATAAAATAAGAAAAATTGAAAGTGACACATTGCATGTGATATGATCTGTCTCTCAGACATAAAGTCAACCAAAAGCTTTGGGTAGATTGCAGTGCTAAAAAGAACAGCATTCACCAACAAAGCTGCAATGAAAATGTACATGGGTTCATGAAGATTTTGGTGAATTACAATAAGGTAAACAATTGTGCCATTGCAGCAAATGATCAAAATATACAGTGTAAAAATTGTTAGAAAGTACAAATATCTATATTTTTCCACCTCTACATACCCACCAAGAGTTATATAGGTTTCATTCAATTTGTCCTCCATCAGATCAGTGAAAAATCCAAGTCAACACAATAAGCAAAATGTCACTAACATATCTTTATCACTTAGTGCTAAGGCTTCTTCAGGACACACCTTAAATATATGTTCTGAATTTTAAGGTATTTTAAAAATACATGACTTTGAGTTGTCATTTGCTATGAAGTCATCCCAACAGTTCAAAAGGGAACTCCTTCTAAGTTCTCAGGATGTTTTTATAAAACTGCATAATTCCACCTGGAGCTCATTAAAGACTTCAAATAAAGGACCTAACTTTTTCAAACATTTGAGGCCAACATTATTAGGTGTATTTTAGTTAGTGTGATAGTTAAACTATGTTTTGAGACTGTGTTAATAATTGTGCTAAAAGTACCATTTAGTCATAAATATCTTATTAATGGGCTGTTTTCATATCTTTATATACAGTTTATATAGTAAAAAATAGTTCTGAATTTTTTTCTGAATCATTTTTGTTGAGTTTGTATAATAAGTTAAAGATCTATGTCAATGAAGTCCAAGATGTTGTCCCAGATACTTATGTTAGTGATTTGGAGATTTAGAGATTAAGATGCCTGTGGCTCTGGTCTCTTAAGGTCTCCTTGGGCAAGACACTGGACACAAAATTTCATACAGTTTATGAATGTTTGACTAGTTGTTAAAGGGGAGTTTTCCTTTCCACTGTTGCTTCATGCTTGCTCAGTATGAGGGATTGCTGCAAAGCCATGGACAATGCAGACCACCCTGTGGCTCTACGCTTCTCCGGGAGGAGTGAATGCTGCTTTTCAAGACTTGATGCAGTTGACTGTGTTTCCTTAGATAGGAAATCTTTTTGACCAATCTGTATAATCTGATCCAATATATATAATCTGATTGAATTTGACTTTGGAAAGTGCCTTGAGATGACTGAATCTCAAGATGACTGAATTCATTGAATTGACTAGTGGTGAGTGTCAATGGGATAATGTAACAAGTGGTATAAATGTATTTTGATAAAAGCAACATCCATTTACCACTCACTTGTAAGTATCTAGTCTCAGATCAAGACTCGCATATTGTAAAGCTAAACTTCACATTTCTTAAAGAAACAATGTAAAATTGCTGTCCGTAACAGAGTCTAGGCCCTTACTTGTTTTCCCTTACTTGTAAAAAAACCCATGCTTTTGAAAAGCACGGGACTTTCAAAAGCCCAGTGCACATTTAGATATGAGGTTACACGTGGAATTTCATATTCCCGAGGCTTTAGTTTCACAGGAAAAGGGTCCTGGTCTGAGGGTAGGGTTTTACAACAAGCCTTGGCGCTTTGTTTGATGGGTGGGCTTGTGTGCAGCATGGCAAAACAGTCAGTTGCTTGGAGGAGTAAAGAGATGTGTTTCCAAATCTATTGATTTTGATGACGCTTTTAGGTGAGAAAGTACACTTTCACACATCATCTGTGCTGTCAGTTCATCAAGGTTATGAGTTGATTTTGAGTTTCCTTGCGCCGGGAGCCACAGACCTCCTCTGACAGGCTGGTTTCGCCCTGGAGCTATAGTGTGAATACCCTCATTGTTGTACCATTTAGTCGTTCAGACAGTCTGTGATTTCATGCAGACTGTATCTATTTATGACTGCTGAAAAGTAGATATAAAGCATTCACAAAGTTTGAGGGGAATATCTGCATGTACCTGATATCAATGTGTGAAAACGTGAAAATCTTATGCGGATGTTTTCGGCATTTTAAAGTAATTAATTATAACAGCAAACACGCTTAAATCAAGCCTGTTTGTTGTTGCAATGACCTGGATAACTAATTATAAACTTTTCTGCGACAGTTGTGACTGATAATTTAATGTACTGTTGATCAAATTGAACCCTTTCATGTTCCCTGTACATAGAAAACACATTTCTGTAAGACTGACTTTTTATGTAAACCTAAGTTGGTGAACTGTAAAATCTTTACTATTTATAAACCCCAAACCATGCTTGAAGAAAAGTAAAATAAAAGACAGTTCAGATTGCTCTACACAGATAGGCATGCTGTATTTAATAATCTAAAATAGATCCATGGATCTGGCTAGGCTTTCCTCTCATTTTACACAAGCTGTGCGAATGTTTGGGACAAGCTTGCTCTCTGCTTTCCTCTCACTGCAGCAATGAAGAAAGCAGAGCCAGAGCCGAATCAGCACAGTGCGATTATTAGGACTGCAACGATTAGTCGACATTATCAACAATGTTGATAATGGAAAAAGTTGTCGACGCGTTATTAAAAATATATAAACATTGTTGCGGCCTTAAAGTTTCACTTTCAGTGGTAGTTTAAGTCACATGCAGTTCACTAAGGCTGCAACAGACGGCAGTGTAGCATCAGTTTCTCGGTGAACAAAGAGCACCTCTATCCCATCCATCAGGATGTGGCATACTATCATATGATTGTGGGTTGCTGCTGTTGGTGCTAGCCGCTGCCGCAGTGGAGAAGCCAACGGCAGTCACTTTTGGTAACTTTGAGAGCAGCATTCCCCTTTCATCCTTCTTCCTCCTCTTTTCATCACCGTTAGGGTAGCCTCTTTTAATCTTTCTTTTCTCTCCTCTTCTTGTCTTCTTGTCTCGCCTCTGTTTTCAGATGGTTTGCTGCTGTCTTCCTGGACCTTTCTGCACATGCGCAGCAACATGGACTGATCCAATGTTGTGGAGACTGAAGGGAGGGGGGGTGGGGGCGAGACACACTTAATATAATAAGCATTCTGATGGCATTTTAGCAAAAGGATTTTAATCAAAAACATGACTAATGTGCACAAATAAGTAATAACTGTATTAACAGTTATTACGGGGAGTGGTGGCCTAGTAGTTACAGCATTGCGCTTGGGTCCTGGAGGTTCTGAATTAAACTCCCACAGACTGCCATTCTGGGTCCCTGAGCATGACCCTTAACCCCAGATTGCTCCCCGGGCACCACACCGTGGCAGCTGTTATGAAAAATATATAATCACTTATATGATAATAGTGTATTTTGAAGTTATACATATATTAACCTTTAACACAGTAACCTGGGATGGGAGTTGGTTGCAGAATACAATAGGTTAATTCAGACTTCAGTAAGAGTACCAGCAACAGCACAGAACGGGAAATTAATAAGAGCCTTGTGAAGCAGATAATGTTTTCAAAATCCCTTTCTCAGAGCAGCAGGAAGAGTAATCAGAGTTATGAATAATTTTAGTCTTAACCAGTGGTGAAAGTGAGCCGTTGTTATGCTCAAAATGCATGCCTGCCGAGTAATGCATCCCCTGTCGCGGGAGCTCGCATCGCTCTGTACAAATGAATATCGACGGAAAACGAATTAAAATACGACCAACGGAGCGACTTGTTCTTATATTAATTATATAAAAACGTTTAAATGTACTTCTAGTGTGAAAAAAACCGTGTGTATTTGGCAGATTCGTTTACAAAAGTACGGGTGTTATGAACAACATTAAATCCAAAGTTTTTATCCGAGGTACGGCTGATTTATTTGTTGTGGTCTCTTGTCATTCACACACAACAATAAACCGTGAGAGCCGACGTGAGTTTTGAAACTGAAAAGCTTTGTCTTAAATGGAAGATCAGACCGCTTCTACAGTAAACAGCACAGCGTTCATAGACCAGTGGGATGCATTCGTGAGCGTCAGAAAGCTATGGTGCATTCATGAGCATGGGACGTTTCAAACTTACAAGAGGCATAAAACGGAATAGAACTTAACTCATACAATAATCTATTTATCCAGAAACAGTGTGGGCTTTCTTACAATACTGAATGCTCTATAATTGTATTTCTGTTATGTTTTGATTCTGCACATCTGCTAGCTTTTTATTCTGAAAAATCTATAATATTACAGCAGCAAATTATCAAAGTTTTTCAAAAGCCTGTTTAAAAGCTCCAAATGGGGCTTCAGATCATAGAGCGACAATTGCGCTGTCATTGTTTTACAGGGCAGAATTTGCATTTGCTGACCCTTGTCCTTTAATTACAGATGGATATACAGGAATACAGTCATAAAAGTGTCAACTCCTCTGCGATAGCAGGGAATGCCTTTTTTGGCAATGGGGCTGCCAAAAAACGCATCCCCTTATGTTTTTAATCTAAAAATTGTCCCACACACCTGAAATTCACACTAGTAGTTCGGAACACATGTGTAAACACGTAGAAAATGTTACATCAACTACAAGTGTATATTTCTAGGAAACAGCAGGGGATGCGTTTTTTGGCAACGGGCTGGTTATAAACTGTAACAGTCTAGAAGTGCATTGAGCTGAAAAGAGGGAGACATCAGCAGCTGGATCGTGCATAAAGACGCAGCGGGAACCTCTGTGTGCTTTAGTGTTGCTGCTGAGGGGAAAATGTTGACCATAAAGACTTGATGAAACTCAGCCTGAATCACCAATCAGGTTATAGATTTACAATGATAAACAAACCCATAGATGAATGTGTAACAGTGTAATAATTCGGTGAATAACTTAAAACTACTTAATTTTATTCAGTATTATTTGAACAATTGTGTGTTTTTTATGTTTTAATCCATTAACTGAACAATAAGGTATTAATACGTCTCTTTCTCTTTTTAACAAAAGTAATACATGTCTACTTCAATGTCTGGTGGGATAAAAATGAGATGGAGTTGAGACCCCACCGGCTCTTCCAGGGTCCAGTTAGCCCCGCCCCAAACAAGCCCCGCCCCCCAAATTAGCATAATCTCACTCTCAACTTTTGATAAAAGTTGAGAGGTCTGCAACATGCTGATGTAATTCGAGTCTGTTTTTACGGTTATAACAAACATTATCTCCACAAGTGTTTTATACATTGATGTGATATTGATGTTCGTATTTTCCTGTCCGCTCATTACGACTAAAATAAAGCCAAAGCTTTTTTAAATCAGTGCAGCATGTATGCTAGCCTAATGCTATTAGCTTCCGGATAACATTTCCTGTTCCCGGATATGCGAGTACAGTTGGTTTCAAACATAATGTTTGTTTTTTTTCGCTCCACCAACGTTCGATAGTGCTACAAGCGTTATCACCACATTAATATGGAACATTAATGTCGATTTAATGGTGTTTTTATATAACTTTAGGATTAACCAATTTCAGCGACTGATCATTACAGTGACCCCTAGCTTCGCTGTAAATGATTGTCATCCACAGTCCACGGTTGCTTTTCCTTACCTCATTGTAACCTTGTTTTTTTTTGTTTAGGTGTTAATGATGGCTGTCGTTTAGCTTTTCTATATGTAAAGCCTATTTCCTTTAGGCAGTTTCTTACAGTTCGGTCACAGATGTTGACTCCAGTTTCCTCCTATTCTTTCCTCATTTGTTTTGTTGTGCATTTTCGGTTTTTGAGACATATTGCTTTATGTTTTCTGTCTTGACACTGTGATGTCCTGAGTTAAACAAATGTTTGTTAAACTCAGGATTTGCATTGTGAATGGGTTGAAACACATACCAAATGTTATTCTGAATTAGTTAAGCTAATCTCATTCCATGTTCCTTAAGATGAACTTTGATTCTTTAATTTAAATATGCAGTGAACTAGATTTCACTGAATCATTCTGATGATGATCAACCATGTTATTTTGTCCTTTCCTTAGCTTCTTTATATCTTCATTTTAGTAGGTTTAGTTAAGTTTCACTAGCCTAATAGAGAGCATTTGTTGATTGAAATCTAGTGTTAATTCAGATAAACAGCATTCTATAGTGATGTTCTCTGAATGTTTATTTTATTTCTGTTAATATATTCTTGAACTTGAAGAGAAATTGTCACTCTTTTTATTCTAGATGTGTGCAGAGTTTGCTGTTAAAAGAACGCCAGTGCTCAAATCATCCCTTTCAACTTTTGTCCTTATTTCAGCTCTAGAGCTGATATTCACTGGACAATACCTAACAGACAGAGAGTTATTTATTAAACATTAAATAACTTTAAAACAGTGTGTAATTGCACAACAGTATGGATCGTGCTACCGGTACAGATTGGGGAGTGACACGGATGAGTGGCAGCATGAGTGGCAGGATGTGGATACAACTTCTCTGCTTCAATCTGTTTGACTGCTGTCTGCTTGCTGGACCGGAGTGGTACTGCAATTTTTCCCCACAACTTCCCCATACGTCATTGGGTTGTTTTACATAAATGGCTCCTAGCATATTGCATAAATGGTCCCTAGTAAATGGAAACACGACTAACCTAAAAGCCCAAGACTTTGGTTTAAACCAAAGCCTGGGTCTTTAATTCCTGGGTATTTTGATGGAAAAGGGGCTAATGCCGTTTCTTCCATTTCTTTTGTCGATGACCCAATACTATCAGTGTATGAACAGAAGCTGCTGAGCTGTGTCAGTACATTATAAATAGGATAACTTGGAGCAAAACTATGACTGCATTAAATTTTCATCATTTGGTACAAGTGTGCTGCAATGAAAGGATTAGGCGACAATTCCAGGATTTTATTTATTTACTTCTCATTTTGGTTACTCCTACCAATTTGTTGAATTTTAAAACCTACCCTAGAATATACAACTTTCAGTCAGTTTTAAACTAACAGCAAAACAGATCAATAAAAATAACATTTTATTTATACAACTTTTTTTATACAGTCAAGTGTAACGAAAATTGGTTTACAGAGGTTGAAAACAAAAAAAAATATTTCATCACTAGACACACAATAAAATCATAAAAAATAATCAAATCACTGGTAATAAAAATGTGAGGAATTAAAAGTAAGAAAAAATTATCCGTTATTGGACATAGTTTTACCGTGGAAATGCAGTGGTGTGGTTAATATCACGTTAACAGAACAAAATAAAATATTGTTCTTAATATTTACGAGATGCATGTAAGATAATCAATACACCTAACCAGAAATGTCTTAAGTGTAGTGTTGCTATTTATATACAAAATATACCTGGGTTTGGTAATAAATTTACAATTACTGTAATAACATAATCACATACATTTGAGGTATACCCAGTACAGCTCTCCAGTCGAACACATTGTCAACTCCGAGAAAAGGTCAAACAGCTATGCACACATACCGACATCTACAGGCATTTTAGATGTGCTACTTACCCCAAAATTCAGTACTTTTGAGATGTGAAAGGAAGGTGATTTAGTCAGAAAAACAACCAGTGCATTGGAAGAACATACAAAGTGAAGAGATCATTATTCCACAGGCTGGTGGGATAATGATTCAGCTCCATCAGAGAAAGCAAAACTAATAAGTAATTAATCAAATAACATTTTGAAAGGAATAAATATTTATCTTGATCAAAAATTTTCTTAATGTAGTTACGCCAACACTTATAAAAAATAGTCTAACATGTGAACTAGAATATCCCATCTCTAATTAATATTTGTGTAAAGAAAGAGAACAAAATTATTTATGCAGCAGTTGCTGTAACATGAGGACTGAAAAGGGAAAATATGTTAGAGACTCAAACACTGCTTTTGTTTCAGTGATCAGGACCTTAATACTAATTCATTTTTTTCTGACTGCAAGAAGAACATTATTAAAGTTAATAAATAAATATGTAGTAAAACTTTAGAATTTAAATACTTGAAAAAACAAACAGTTTTTTTAAATAAACTAAATTATCTGTGATGAGTGCATTACTTTACATGAGCAAAAATCGTCTTAAGGTGTTTGGAGATTTCTTTCATTTTTAAGCCATAGATAATTGGATTAAAGAGAGGATGGTATAATAATACTTGTAATGTGAATAATAAGCGGGCTGTTTTTGACATATCTGATTCCAGTCTTACCACGACCACATCATAAGCGCAGAACAATGAAAAGTTTATTAAAACTATCAGGTGAGGTAAACACGTCTGTGCAGCTTTTCTCCTGACATTCTTACTACTCTGATAAGACATAATAAGGATCCTTGTGTAGGTAAACACCACGTAAAGAAAAGGGAAAAATGCAACACTGAGCAAAATGATCACACCCAACAAGGACAGTGTACGTGAGATTTCACAAAGAAGTTTATGAATTGAATTGTTACAAAAAATTCCTTTCAGCTTAAAGTTACAAAGTCGGTGATTGGCTGTCAGCATAGCGGAACCAGCAACCAGACAAGCGGGCAAAAGCCAGGCCAAAAATAACAGAACACAGATGGTAGTTTTCCTCATCACATTTGGATATTGCAGAGGCTTGAATATAGACACATATCTGTCATAGGCCATGGCTGCCAATAATAAGAACTCTGCACCCCCTAAAGTATAAAATAAGAAATATTGAAAGTGACACATTGCATGTGATATGATCTGTCTCTCAGACATAAAGTCAACCAAAAGCTTTGGGTAGATTGCAGTGCTAAAAAGAACAGCATTCACCAACAAAGCTGCAATGAAAATGTACATGGGTTCATGAAGATTTTGGTGAATTACAATAAGGTAAACAATTGTGCAATTGCAGCAAATGATCAAAATATACAGTGTAAAAATTGTTAGAAAGTACAAATATCTATATTTTTCCACCTCTACATACCCACCAAGAGTTATATAGGTTTCATTCAATTTGTCCTCCATCAGATCAGTGAAAAATCCAAGTCAACACAATAAGCAAAATGTCACTAACATATCTTTATCACTAAGTGCTAAGGCTTCTTCAGGACACACCTTAAATATATGTTCTGAATTTTAAGGTATTTTAAAAATACATGACTTTGAGTTGTCATTTGCTATGAAGTCATCCCAACAGTTCAAAAGGGAACTCCTTCTAAGTTCTCAGGATGTTTTTATAAAACTGCATAATTCCACCTGGAGCTCATTAAAGACTTCAAATAAAGGACCTAACTTTTTCACACATTTGAGGCCAACATTATTAGGTGTATTTTAGTTATTGTGATAGTTAAACTATGTTTTGAGACTCTTTTAATAATTGTGTTAAAAGTACAATTTAGTCATAAATATCTTATTAATGGGCAGTTTGCATATCTTTATATACAGTTTATATAGTAAAAAAAATAGTTCTGAATTTTTTTCTGAATCATTTTTGTTGAGTTTGCATAATATAAGTTAAAGATCTATGTCAATGAAGTCCAAGATGCTGTCCCAGATACTTATGTTAGTGATTTGGAGATTTAGAGATTAAGATGCCTGTGGCTCTGGTCTCTTAAGGTCTCCTTGGGCAAGACACTGGACACAAAATTTCATACAGTTTATGAATGTTTGACTAGTTGTTAAAGGGGAGTTTTCCTTTCCACTGTTGCTTCATGCTTGCTCAGTATGAGGGATTGCTGCAAAGCCATGGACAATGCAGATGACCCTGTGGCTCTACGCTTCTCCGGGAGGAGTGAATGCTGCTTTTTAAGACTTGATGCAATCTACTGTGTTTCCTTAGATAGGAAATCTTTTTGACCAATCTGTATAATCTGATCCAATATATATAATCTGATTGAATTTGACTTTGGAAAGTGCCTTGAGATGACTGAATCTCAAGATGACTGAATTCATTGAATTGACTAGAGGTGAGTGTCAATGGGATAATGTAACAAGTGGTATAAATATATTTTGATAAAAGCAAAGTCCATTTACCACTCACTTGTCAGTATCTAGTCTCAGATCAAGACTCGCATATTGTAAAGCTAAACTTCACAGTTCTTAAAGAAACAATGTAAAATTGCTGTCCGTAACTGAGTCTAGGCCCTTTTCCCTTACTTGTGAAAAACCCCATGCTTTTGAAAAGCACGGGACTTTCAAAAGCCCATTGCACATTTAGATATGAGGTTACATGTGGAATTTCATATTCCCGAGGCTTTAGTTTCACAGGAAAAGGGTCCTGGTCTGAGGGTAGGGCGTTACAACAAGCCTTGGCGCTTTGTTTGATGGGTGGACTTGTGTGCAGCATGGCAAAACAGTCAGTTGCTTGGAGGAGTAAAGAGATGTGTTTCCAAATCTATTGATTTTGATGATGCTTTTAGGTGAGAAAGTAAACTTTCACACATCATCTGTGCTGTCAGTTCATCAAGGTTATGAGTTGATTTTGAGTTTCCTTGCGTCGGGAGCCACAGACCTCCTCTGACAGGTTGGTTTCGCCCTGGAGCTATAGTGTGAATACCCTCATTGTTGTACCATTTAGTCGTTCAGACAGTCTGTGATTTCATGCAGACTGTATCTATTTGTGACTGCTGAAAAGTAGATATTAAGCATTTACAAAGTTTGAGGGGAATATATGCATGTACCTGATATCAATGTGTGAAAACGTGAAAATCTTATGCGGATGTTTTCGGCATTTTAAAGTAATTAATTATAACAGCAAACACGCCTAAATCAAGCCTGTTTGTTGTTGCAATGACCTGGATAACTAATTATAAACTTTTCTGCGACAGTTGTGACTGATAATTTAATGTACTGTTGATCAAATTGAACCCTTTCATTTTCCCTGTACATAGAAAACACATTTCTGTAAGACTGACTTTTTATGTAAACCTAAGTTGGTGAACTGTAAAATCTTTACTATTTATAAACCCCAAACCATGCTTGAAGAAAAGTAAAATAAAAGACAGTTCAGATTGCTCTACGCAGACAGGCATGCTGTATTTAATAATGTAAAATAGATCCATGGATCTGGCTAGGCTTTCCTCTCATTTTACACACACTGAAAGCTGTGCGAATGTTTGGGACAAGCTTGCTCTCTGCTTTCCTCTCACTGCAGCAATGAAGAAAGCGGAGCCAGAGCCGAATCAGCACAGTGCGATTATTAGGACTGCAACGATTAGTCGACATTATCAACAATGTTGATAATGGAAAAAGTTGTCGACGCGTTATTAAAAATATTTAAACATTGTTGCGGCCTTAAAGTTTCACTTTCAGTGGTAGTTTAAGTCACATGCAGTTCACTAAGGCTGCAACAGACGGCAGTGTAGCATCAGTTTCTCGGTGAACAAAGAGCACCTCTATCCCATCCATCAGGATGTGGCATACTATCATATGATTGTGGGTTGCTGCTGTTGGTGCTAGCCGCTGCCGCAGTGGAGAAGCCAAAGGCAGTCACTTTTGGTAACTTTGAGAGCAGCATTCCCCTTTCATCCTTCTTCCTCCTCTTTTCATGACCGTTAGGGTAGCCTCTTTTAATCTTTCTTTTCTCTCCTCTTCTTGACTTCTTGTCTAGCCTCTGTTTTCAGATGGTTTGCTGCTGTCTTCCTGGACCTTTCTGCCAATGCGCAGCAACATGGACTGATCCAATGTTGTGGAGACTGAAGGGAGTGGGGGTGGGGGCGAGACACACTTAATATAATAAGCATTCTGATGGCATTTTAGCAAAAGGATTTTAATCAAAAACATGACTAATGTGCACAAATAAGTAATAACTGTATTAACAGTTATTACGGGGAGTGGTGGCCTAGTAGTTACAGCATTGCGCTTGGGTCCTGGAGGTTCTGAATTCAACTCCCACAGACTGCCATTCTGGATCCCTGAGCAAGACCCTTAACCCCCGATTGCTCCCCGGGCACCACACAGTGGCAGCTGTTATGAAAAATATATAATCACTTATATGATAATAGTGTATTTTAAAGTTATACATATATTAACCTTTAACACAGTAACCTGGGATGGGAGTTGGTTGCAGAATACAATAGGTTAATTCAGACTTCAGTAAGAGTATCAGCAACAGCACAGAACGGGAAATTAATAAGAGCCTTGTGGAGCAGATAATGTTTTCAAAATCCCTTTCTCAAGACTTCAATGTTATTTCAGGAAACTACCAAGAAACAAGGCTAGGGCAATAGATTACATTTAACGGTCGAGTGTCAGAAAGCACATGTTTGAGCCAGACTCCAGTCTCTGGAAAAAGGGGGGTTAGTCCAGCCCCTTTTGGAGCCGTCTCTGTGTTAAAAAGCTTGTTTGGAGGGTAAGCGCTAAGACACATTTTACAACTCATGGAAGAAACTTCGGGGTAAGGTTAGGCTATCCACGTCGTTGATAAAACTTGTAAGTTGTCTCCCATTTGGAATTCCAAATTGTAATAAATATATGTTTTAACTGTTTTCGCCTTTGATCATTGTCTTCTCTCTTCCTGCCAAATCATCGAACCGGATGAATGAGTCGGGCCGTGGGAACATGAATGAGCCCTGAGCCTTAGGACAGCCCACTGCTCCCCAAGGGGATGGGTTAAATGCAGAAGTGAATTTCTCCATTGTGAGATCAATAAAGTTCAATTATTATTATTATTATTATTATTATTATTATTATTATTATTATTAACCATACTTGTATAAGGAGTTTTAGGGAGTTGCAGGGAACCGCCTACTTTTGCCTGATAGTAAATCCACCCCTTGTAACGTTTCTGGCACTGGAGCTGATCTAATTACCACTCAGCACACCTGTTCAGTTTCCACCCTGCCTGCAATTAACTTCCAGTGTTTTCACCTGTTCTCACCTCCATTTAAACTCCGTTCTGATCAGTCTCCAGTGCCAGAACGTCACCTCTGATCTCTGCCCGTATGTTCTTGGTAAGATCACCCAACCTCAGTAATTCTGTTACTTTACCTGTCTGTTGCCCGACCTGATCTGTCCTGTTTTTTGAGTTTGCCCCAGCTTTTTGTTTTTCCCTGGATGTCTGTCCTGTACCTCTGTGGATCGTTTTTTGCCTGCCCAGATAACCCATCATCTCTTTAATAAATCCATCAAGCATCAGCTCCATGTCTGGCTTACATTGGATTCAACCTCAGCAAATCTTCACAGTATGTTCTGGCCACACGAATCCTTTACCGACACGTTCTCTCCTTTCCGGAGGAGCTATGCTTGCTGAGGCCGGCACTTCGCCCAAATTGCTGGCTCCCGCAGTTCACTTACCAGAGGAAGTGAGCTCAGTTTCCCCGCAGCGGTTCCAGCCGGACCTGAAGTTTTTTGAAGAGGTTGGTGAGGATGTGGTGCGGGAGCTCCGTCCCGATCTCTTTCCTGGTCCGCCGCTGTCTTCTGATGGAGGAGAGCGGTTGTCACCGCGGTCTTGTTCGGCCCCTTTCCGACATGAAGAGCCCGTTTCCCTGCAAAAACCGCCCTTTCGCCGCCGAAAGAAAAAGCGATTGCCTGCTGGCCATCCGTCCACCATAGGCGGGCAGCCGCCCGACGAGCCGTTTCGGGCCGAATCCCAGCTTCGGGCCACTTCCGGTCCAGCGGACAGGAGTTCCTCGCCTCCCAGAGCCGAGAAGCCTACAGCTCCCCCTGCTGGCATCTGTGACTCAGAGTATGTGACCCTGGAGAATAAAGTAAGGACGTTTGCCCCCATCACTAAGCGTCTCAGGGAGGCTTTATTCTTACATTATTATAGAGGTTGAGGGACATTATAGGTCAGCCCTCCAGGCTTTCTATAGCCGACCCAAACCTGTCCCCGAGGGTCCGGCCGACGCCTCGGCTCCCGAGTCTGTCCCCGAGGGTCCGGCCGACGCCTTGGTTCCTGAGCCTGTCCCCGAGGGTCCGGCCGATGCCTCGGCTCCTGAGCCTGTCCCCGAGGGTCCGGCCGACGCCTAGGCTCCTGAGCCTGTCCCCGAGGGTCCGGCCGACACCTCGGCTCCTGAGTCTGTCCCCGAGGGTCCGGCCGACGCCTCGGCTCCTAAGTCTGTCCCTGAGGGTCCGGCCGACGCCTTGGTTCCTGAGCCTGTCCCCGAGGGTCCGGCCGATGCCTCGGCTCCTGAGCCTGTCCCCGAGGGTCCGGCCGACGCTTAGGCTCCTGAGCCTGTCCCCGAGGGTCCGGCCGACACCTCGGCTCCTGAGTCTGTCCCCGAGGGTCCGGCCGACGCCTCGGCTCCTGAGTCTGTCCCCGAGGGTCCGGCAGAAACCTCGGCTCCTGAGTCTGTCCCCGAGGGTCCGGCCGACGCCTAGGCTCCTGAGCCTGTCCCCGAGGGTCCGGCCGACACCTCGGCTCCTGAGCCTGTCCCCGAGGGTCTGGCCGACGCCTAGGCTCCTGAGCCTGTCCCCGAGGGTCCGGCCGACGCCTCGGCTCCTGAGCCTGTCCCCGAGGGTCCGGCCGACGCCTCGGCTCCTGAGTCTGTCCCCGAGGGTCCGGCTCCCGTCAAGCCCAACAAGGGGGTCCGGGATGACCTGCCCCCACACAAATCACGAGAGGGGGTCCGGGAGGACCTGCCTCCACCCAAGTCTTGTGAGGGGTTCCAGGAGGACCTGCCCCCGCCCAAGTCCTGTGAGGGGTTCCAGGAGGACCTGCCTCCACTGGCCTGCGATGTGGGAACCCAGGGGGGTCCGACGCCGACGTGGGAACCCAGAGGGGTCCGTCGCCAACGTGTGACGTGGGAACCCAAAGGGGTCCGTCGCCAACCTGTGAGGCGGGAACCCAGGGGGGTCTTTTGCTCTTCGGGCACCCTGGGCCTCAGAAAAGGAGTCAGCAACCGTGGTCCCCTGGAGACTTTGAGCCTCTCTGTGTTGTTTATAAGCCTAGACCCCTTATTGCCCTCATGGACAGCCAACTCTGGGAGAGACTGTATTGGATGTCGCTTTCTGAGACCCTCCAGAAGCTGGTCCTGAGACTTCTGGTTACCAAGGGTCTGACTTTGTCTCCAGAAGCCTGTAGCCCGGGTCTCCAGAAGCCTGTAGCCCGGGGCCTCCAGAAGCCTGTAGTCAGGCTCCCACCTTAGCAGCCTGTAGTCAGGCTCCCACCTTAGCAGCCTGTAGCCAGGCTCCCTTATCAGTCGCCTGTAGCCAGGCTTCCTTATCAGTCACCTGTAGCCAGGCTCCCTCTTTAGTCGCCTGTAGCCAGGCTTCCCCTTCAGTCGCCTGTAGCCAGGGTTCCCCTTCAGTCGCCTGCAGCCAGGCTTCCTCTTCAGTCGCCTGTAGCCAGGCTCCCTCTTCAGTCGCCTGTAGCCAGGCTCCCTCTTCAGTCACCTGTAGTCCGGCGCCTCCCTTAGCTCGTAGTCCGGCGACTTCCTCAGCCTGTAGTCCGGCGCCCTCCTCAGCCTGTAGTCCGGTGCCCTCCTTAGTCTGTAGTCTGGCACCCGGTTCTGTTTTCTCCCTCTTCAGGAGTCAGGGACCGAGGTTCACTGCGGCCTCCAGAGATCCTGCCTCCTCGGTGCCTTCCGCCAGAGATCCTGACTCGCCCTGGCCGTCCGCCGGGACGACCGCCGGAGATCCTGACTCGCCTGGGCCGCCCGCCGGGACGACTGCCGGAGATCCTGACTTGCCTGGGCCGTCCGCCGGGACGTCCGCCAGAGAACCCGCCACGCCGGGGCCCGCCCGCCGGAGAACCCGCCACGCCGGGGCCGTCCTCCGGGACATCCACCAGACTCTTGTTGTTTTTAGAGACTGTTAGTTATGATTCGCCCAATGTGGGTTGTTTTCTGTTTGGACTTTTTGGACTTTATTAACTGTTTTCTTTGTTCAGACGTCACCTCTGATATCTGCCCGTATGTTCTTGGTAAGATCACCCAACCTCAGTAATTCTGTTACTTTACCTGTCTGTTGCCCGACCTAATCTGTCCTGTTTTTTGAGTCTGCCCCAGCTTTTTGTTTTTCCCTGGATGTCTGTCCTGTACCTCTGTGGATCGTTTTTTGCCTGCCCAGATAACCCATCATCTCTTTAATAAATCCATCAAGCATCAGCTCTGTGTCTGGCTTACATTGGATTCAACCTCAGCAAATCATTACACCCCTGGTCTTGTCAGATGTCCTCCTGCTATTGCATCTTTTGTAAATTTCTGATAACACTCAGATCTACCATCAACTGAAGGATAACTGTTCTTCTTCATAGCTGCATTTCAATGAGAATGATACTGAAGTAATTATCTTGGGGTCAAGTGGTAATTGTAGTGCTTCTCATACGGAGCTGGATAGCCAGGAGCATTCTATTAAGTTGTCCAGGCCGACGACACCCTCTTTTTTTCGGAATTTTTGCTCAAAATAACATGCTTAAATCTAATCATGCTTTATTCAGCAAACTCTGTTTAAATAATTTTGTTTTAATCTTACATATCAAATTTGCTACTTTGTTATTACAATAATGAACCACTGGGTGACCCCCATTAATGGGGTTGGGTGGTTATATTTGACTCGATATATTTGACTCAGATTTTACCTTCTAAAATCCAATTTTTGAGGTGAATTGTGATCCTCTATTAAACTAAGGCTTTTATCCAAAGTGAAATTGTTTATATATTTTAAAGGCTTCATGTTGGTGTAAGTCAGGCCCTCAGCCCACAACTGCAGTTGGTGCTGTTGAGTTTTAAGACACCGAACAGACAGGCTTTCTGTGCAGCACTTTGATGGTAAATGGTAAATGGCTTTTACTTGTAAAGCGCTTTAACTACTCTGATGACCCCAAAGCACTTTACACTTCACACAATTCACACAAACATTCACACCCTGACCGTGGTGAGCTATGTTAGTAGCTACAGGTGCCCTGGGGCAGACTGACAGAGGCTGCCACCAGGCCCTCTGACCAGCAGGCAATTCAGGTGAAGTGTCTTGCCCAAGGACACAACGTCGGAGCAGGGGATTGAACCGGCAACCCACCAATTGCAGGACGACCTCCCTAACCTCTGAGCTACATTGCATTTCTACATAAATGTGCTATATTAAAAACTTAAACTGGAACTTAGGATCAAATAAAAAGCTCTAATGGAGTTATAACCTTTTTTGTCTTTATCTGTACAAAAAAAGTATGGAATTTTTCCAGATAAGCTAGTGGATGTAAACAGTCAGTGCAGTTTTGAAAAATAAACGATTGTACCCAGCAAGATTATTGCAGTTGTTATTGGTATATTGGCATTGTTTGTTTTATGTTGTGTGCTTAACAATAGATATGATCAACAATAATTAGAAATTTATGGAATACCAGCCTTTACTGTAAAAGCAACGCGGAAGCACAATGAGCCCAGCCTTCACACACTTCCCTTCGACTTATCAGAGGTTGTTAACATGCCAACAGCTCAACAAGGAATTACCCCTGAAATCCATAGTGATTCAAGAATTCTCTTTAAATAGTTGATCTGTCTTACTCAGGCTCCAGTCTGAGTATTGCTTTTGTAAATGAAAGTGAGACTACAATATCTCTTTTCTTATATGCAGCACTTAAAAACAGTTTGTCTCATTTATTCATTTGGGTTTTTATAATTACATTGTTTACTGAAATGAATGTAACATATATCACTCTTGATGGTTATTTGGAAGTTGAAAAATACAGATATGTTTACTTTTTTATCATGTTTATAAGTTACATTTTGATCCTGTCAAGCAATACTACAGTGGTTTGTGTGATTGTGATTCACAAAAACCTCCATGAGCCTATGTATATTTTTATTGCTGCTTTGTTAGTGAACTCCATGCTTTTCAGCACTGCTGTCTACCCAAAGCTTTTGATAGACCTGTTATCTGAAAAACAGATTATAACTTATCAGCTGTGTATTTTCCAGAGTTTTTTATTTTATTCTTTGAGTTGTTCTGAATTCTTGCTGTTAACAGCCATGGCTTATGACAGATATGTGTCCATATGTAAACCTCTGCAATATCCAACCATCATGAGAAAAGCAAAAGTTAGCAGTTTCCTTTTTTTAGCTTGGCTTGTACCTGCTTGTCATATTGCTGTGCCTGCCATTGTATTTGCTTATTTAAAACTCTGCAGCTTCAGTTTGAAAGGCATTTATTGCAACATTTCAGTGAATTATCTTTTCTGTGTGGCTTCAAGGGCACTATCGGTATATGGTGTAGTGGCTCTATTCAATATTAGTCTTCTTCCAATGCTTTTCATTCTATTTACTTACACAAGGATACTTATGGTTGCTTATAGAAGTTGTGGAGAAGTCAGGAAAAAAGCAGCACAGACATGTTTACCTCACCTGTTGGTTTTAATCAACTATTCTTGTTTGATTACTTATGACGTGGTTATTGTTAGACTCCAGTCCAATATTTCAAAGACAGTACGTTTTGTAATGACACTGCAAATAATAATGTATAGTCCTCTTTTCAATCCGATCATGTATGGATTTAAAATGAAAGACATTTATAAACACCTTAGAAGGTTATTCTATCATTTTAGGGGACCGTAGCTGTAGCTGTATTTAAGCTTTTGTAATGTATGCCCTTTTAGTGAAATCTTTTGCTCAGTTCCCACATAGTCTAACCAGTAATGGTTGTCTGTGGGGAGATTTCAGTTAGAAAACTTAAAGGTAAACATTTACTGTCAAGGCTAGAATGTTACTAGTTCTGTGTTTTTCTTAAATGCATTCAACTTATCAGCAGAAAATTAGTCTTATTTGGCATTTGTTTTCTCAAATGCTCAACCCTGTATAATTTGTAGTGACGACAGCAATGCCACCTTAAAAATGAATGAAATTTTTAACACCTCAGCGGTTGTTTTATGAAGCAGGAGAAAGGCTATTCTGTGATTTGTGCTTTCATTTTTTCTCTTTACTGTGAATAATAAAACAAATGTTACAGAGATTTTCACTATTAATGTCCAGGATCTTAGTAGCAATATATTTACAGCCAAAACAAAAATATAAAAAATGTTGGTCTTGTTGGTGTTATATATGTATTTACTGAATAACATTCATACCAGTATTTTTAAGTCATTGTAAAACTTTTTTCCAAGAGCGTTCTTTTAAATATTAAATGGAGTCTTAAAAATGTTTTCACGGCCCTTATTTTTTGTATATTTATATATTAACATAACTACGGACATCAATGTATTTTAATTAGATTTTAATGTGATAGACCACCACAAACTAGTGCATAATTGTGAAGTGAAAGTCAATGTTTTCCAATATGTTTTAAAAAATAAATAAACAAAACCTCCAGACCAGCATTGTGTATACAGTCTCTGCAATAAGAATCAGTCTCACTGAGCTCTAATTGCACTCTCTGTAGACAAAAATTACAGAAATCTATTATGAAATGATATTTATTCTCAAAATATCAGTATTGACCCCTCAATTAGGGGTGAATAACTGCTTACCATACAATGAAGATCTCAGAAAGTGACCAAAGGAAAATATGTCTCATTAATAAGGTAAAGCAATAAGTAAAAAAATAAATAAATAAAAAAAAAATGGAAATCTGTTTGCACATAGTCTTAAATTCTGCATTTCAGACTTAACTTTAAAGGAGCAATAAGCGAAATTTCCTTATTTTAAATAGAAAAAAAAAATTGTTTAGTGAAGAACTAATGGTATCTTGTTAGATGGAATATGGTATGACGATGTCACACACCATCTCAGATGGTATTTCTGCTTTTCTTTTAAAAACCTGTGCTGAAGAGCACAGGTGCCCTGTTTTCGAGCAATATCAATATAATGTTCCTTCTCTTTGGAAAAGGTCAGTTAGCATCCTGGTTCCCAAGAAATGAAGCCCATCTGATAATAATTACTTTAGGCCAGTGGCTCTAACGCAGGGGTGTCAAACTCAATTTGGTTTAGGGGGCGCATACAGCTTAATCTGATCTCAATAGGGCCACGAGAGTAAACTCATTGCAAGATTAAATAGAACTAATAAAAGTGGACTTGTTGTTGATTTTTTTTTTAATATTAAATGAATTTCACTTTTACACAATATATTATAAATAACCTTAGCGTTTTTAAGAAAAGTATGTGCAATTTCAACAATACTTTTACTCAGTTAAACATTTACTTGTGCATTATGCATAAGAACTGATCACAGTGATTGTACAATGTTGAAAAACATTTATTCACATTTTTTGGAACTTAAAAACACTGTCCTGCATGACAAAATACATCAAACAGATAAAAATTAAGAAATTATTTAAAATCAATTTTCCACATCTGAAGCTCAGTGCTATCATCTGCTGATTTAAACACAGCGCCCCTCGTTGACAATATAGGGACTGCAGCTTTTCAATTAAATGAAGTACATGTTTTTTTTTTCAATAATTGTTTTATCATTCTTTTCCTTTTATCTCCTCTTTCACCTTTTCTTTTTTTTCTTGTTCTTCCTTTCCTCTCCTACTTTCCCATTGTAGTGTCCATATCATTTGAGATATTCCCCGCATGAAAACTATTCACATTCATAAATCAAGCGGAGCACTATGGCAAAAGCAGTACTGCTCCACTTGTGAAAGTCAAATCTGATGAGCTCTTTTTGGCATTAAGACAACTATTTTTTTTTTTTTTTTGAATAATGATAATGCATTTAGCCCTGCGACAGACTGGCGACCACCGCCTCTCGCCCGGTGAACGCTGGAGATAGGCACCAACAACCCCCGCGACCCCATGAGGGATTAAGCGGATCAGAAAATGGATGGATGGATAATGCATTTAGCCACCGGGCCGGACTAAATTGTTCGGCGGGCCGGAACTGGCCCGTGGGCCGTATGTTTGACACCCCTGCTCTATAAGTAGTAATGAAGTGCCTAGAGAAATATGATGTGTCCCTCTTAAAATTAGATAAATCCTGGTCTTGACCCATTCCAGTTCACTTACAGACATGGATGGGGTAGAGATGATGCCATCAATGGCATCACACACCTATATCACACACCTGTTTATAGATTTTAGCTCTGCTTTTAATACCCAACAACCTCACCTGCTCATCAAGAAATTACAGCAGAGGAATTTTAATCCTTTTCTTATTAAATGGTTTTATTTTTTTTTTCTTGTTAGAGTTAACGCCTTTCCGCTGTGTTACCTCTCCAGTCCTTTTTACTATTTACACAAATGATTGCATCAGCAGCTGCCTGGAAATTAAAAGTTCTCTGATGATACTGCTATTCCTGGCTTTCTGCATGGACCAACCCCTCATCATATTTTAATGAGGTACAGTCCTTTGTTCAATGGTGTGACGACCACCAACTTGTTATTAATGCCAAGAAAACAGAAGAAATGATAACTGACCCCAAGTCTCTAGGTGACAACTGGCCGCTTTTTATTCATGATCAACAGATAAGCCAGATCTGTTCTTATAGATATCTGGGTGTTTACTTAGATAACTTGTTCAAGTGGGAAATTCATGTGAATGTATTATGTTCCCGTCTACAGCAGAGACTGTATTTCTTACACAGACTCAGAGTCTTTGGGGTTAACCAGAAGCTTGTGTTTTTATTTTACCAGGCCATATTGAAAAGCATCATGAAGTTTAGAATGTCAGCGTCAAACATAAACCTCTCTGTGCAACTAAAATCTAAAGTTAGTCGCATGGTACAAACTGTAATGAAGAAGGTGATATGAAGGACTGATAACTCCTCTCTGCAGTCCATCTATGAACAGTCTGTCCTCAGCCTTGCTCGGAGGGTACTGTCTGATCCTGCTCACATCCTCAACTCACAATATGAGTTGTTACCATCTGGCAAACGGTTTAGAATCCCTGCTTGCAGACTTAACAGATTTAAAAACTCATTTGTCCCTTTCTCAATGAGATTGCTAAAGCAGGCATAGAGTATCTTGTCATACTTCTGATGCTCTGGTCTTGTCTGCTGGTCTGATTTGCAGGTTCACTTGCTGGATTATATGTGTGAATGTGTCAGTGTTCTTTTATGGATCAGCTTTTATCAAGCAATCTGCTGGGACAATAAAGTATGGGCAAGACACTTCACCCGCATTGCCTGCTGGCGGTGGTCAGAGGGCCCGGTGGCGCCGGTGTATGGCAGCCTCGCCTCTGTCAGTCTGCCCCAGGGCAGCTGTGGCTACTAGCATAGCTCACCACCGTCAGTGTGTGAATGTGTGTGTGAATGGGTGAATGACTGAACTGTAGTGTGAAGCGCTTTGGAGGTCGTCAAGACTAGTTAAAAACGCTATACAAGTACAAGCCATTTACTATTTACCATTTACAATGCCTATGTTTGTCAGTCTATAACCTTTAATCAAAATGCATGTAATTTCCAGAGTTACAGGCAAGAGTTTTGCAATTATTATTAACTGTAACATAATTCCTACACACAAATAGTTTTTTATTCAACAAATGAATGATTTAATGTATAATAACTTCACTTTTTTTCAAGACAGCATAAACAAAAATGTAGATCATAAAAAACAGATTAACAGGCATAAAACAAATAACCATTAACCTCCTCTCTCATAAAATGCAAACATTTCTCTGACAGAAACAACTGAATAAATCTAACTGTGACATAGCGGGCAGTCCCAGACTTTTCTCTTCAGATTTGGCATTTCAGCTGGATCCATTTGCAGATTCTGTAAGATGGAAAAATTCACTTTAGGGGCAATTGAGATACTGAATTGTTCCATGTGCAATACCGTAAATAACGGGGTTTGCAGAATGAATGTTGCACCACCCCTGCTACGTCCAAAATCCATTCTTTTCAATTTGAGCTCTGTGCAACTATGGATTTGCGCTGCTCTGAACAAAATGCAAGTGGTGTTTAGGTGCATGCAGGTTTGTGAAACTTGTGTTGTGCTTATGGAGGTTTTTTACTGCCAAAACCCAAGAGTACACATTTTCAATTTGAGAAAAGAATGTCATCTTCTTGCACTCAAAACTTGTAATGCTCACATTGAGAACATACAGTATGCTTCTATGTATATATTCTCTTCTCCATCAAATCTTTGTCTCTGCTCTCAGATTTAATGCTTCTTGCACAGATATTTTCTCCTCTCGCTTGCTTCCTTCTCTTCGCACACAAATGTCTCTCTGCTCGAGTCTGAGATATGCTTGCAAACCTGTAGGCTCTGCTTGTGGATTTGTTTCGCTCTCTCTCAGATTGGAGTCGGATTGTCACCTAGCAACCTTTTCAGCCAATAGAATGACAGCCTCAGAAAGGATGCGCTTGTATAACTCTACTGAGTGTACTTGTGGTACTGCTTACCAACAATAAAATAGCTTTTCAATACAAAAGCTGGTAAAACAAGAAGCTGGAAAACAACAACAATCAGGAAAAATAAAATAAAAAACATTAGGAAATCATAAGTGCCGATTCCAAAATCACCAATGAAAAGTCACCTAATTTCTGTCGGAGGCAGAATTAGCATCTGCCCTGACTAGCAAACTTCTGACTAGCAAACTCTGAAGCAGGAGTTTTCTGTTCACCTCATGCCTGAAGATGGATCGACTCCAAGACTCTCAAGTAAGTAGCCTACTTTTCTCGAGGCTAAAATGGTTCATAAATCTGTTCAGTTTTGTCTATATGAGTTCATCATTGCACACAATTGATTTAAATTGATTTTTCATTATGACTTGTTACTTTAGTTCATTGTTATCTCTCCTCCTCTGTTGTTGCATTGAAACTATAACAATTATCATATTTCAGACTCAGTAAATGTAGATTTCTTTTTCATGTGTTATGTCCGTTATTAATGGATAGCACTTTGAGCCTTCAATACTGTAACATCGCAGCATTTACTAGTATTAACACATTTTTTAGTTTAGCTATTTTTCTATAAATATTATGCAGTCCTGTCGCCACTTACACCTTTCGGAGTTTAAATTACTTTTACTTACTTAAACCTAGAAAACTGACCAGGATGGAGAATAAGCCCAGTACACTGCAGAGAGACATTTCGACAGTGATATTTAAAGTAATTGGCTATATCATTTTCACAATGCAGAAATCATAGCTATACATGTGGTTATCTAAAAGTGATAGCTTAACTTCCTTCTCTTGACAGCCAGATGCAGACTTAATCATCTCTGTCTGTCAAGCTGAATTCAGTGAAAAGGGTTCTAACAAGGAAGAAACTGAGGTTGACTTGATGAATCATCTTCAGGATTTTCTCCAGGAACTAGAGCAAGGTCGTGGCTCTCTTTGTTATTGGAAAGTTACTAAGTTAGACATTTTCTATGATCCACTTACTGTCATGGTTTAGTTTTGATTCGGCTTTGGTTTACTATTATTCTCAGTTTTTCCACCTTGTTTGGGTTTTAGTTATGTTTTGACTTTATTCATTGTTAATTTTTAGTTTCCTCCTTCCCTTCCACTCAGCCTTCACTTCACTCTCCTTGCAGTCAGTCACACCTGTTGGTAGCATTTCCTGGCTCCTTCTTCCTCCCGTACAGCCCTGATTACACTGATCAGTCACACCTGTCAGGCTACAATCAACCAGGGCTCGCTCCACCTGCTCACTCAGCTAAATAAGCCTACCTCTGTTTGTTCTTTGTCGCTGGATCGTCATCAGTCTCTACTCACACCACGTCTGTCAGCCAAGAACTGTTTCAGCTGCACTGCTGGATCTCCTGCTACTAGTGATGGGCAAATGAAGCCTCATGAAGCAACGAAGCTTTACAACACTTTGCTTTGGAAAAAGGTTCTTTACTCGATGCTTCATTCATCACTCACTAGTGACATCTGCTGGTGAAACAGTAACAGCCTTGTCACTTAGTTGGATCATACTTCCAAAAATTAGTAAATGCAATATTGTCACAAGGTTTTCATCAAACTCATGTTTAAGAGGAGAATCAATTAAATCATATTTAATTGTCATGTTTTAATTTTTAAAATGATTTGTAGCCAATCTAATCTTTGACCATCAGTTGTTTTGGGTTTTCTTTTATGTCATAGACTGATTTGACAATGAAGATATGTGTTACTTTAGTGTATTGGGAATTGAGTGATTGTTGGGGCAGACTCTGTATGTTTTGAGCTTGAAACTTGCTTTCTGAAAAACAGAATTTGTTTAAAATCATCTCTTCCTGGGAGTTCTAGTCCTTTGCCTCTTCCAATGGCTTTTAGTCTGCTTTTGATTCGTGAATCTGATTTATCTCCTGATCAAACAAAAGAACATTTTTAAATTTTAGGATAATGGTTTAAATTGTTTTTATTTAGGAACAGGACTTTTTTTCACTGTTTTAGGTTTTCGACGGTTTCTTCCTCGGCAGATGACCTCACCCATGAAGCAACAGGGTTCATTGCGCTTTTATTTTCAAAAACTATACACAAAATGAAGCAATGATGTGGTAGATGTAATGAGAGGCCTCGTTTGTTGTTGATCACGTGATTTACCTCAATATGACACAAGCTCCGATGCGGGGCTTCGTCTGACACGCCCCCTTTTTACTCTGGATCTCCTGCTACCCCAGTGCTCCAAGTAAACTCTCTTTGCTTGTGATGGGTAGATGAAGCATCATGAAGCGTTTCAGCACGTTGCCAAACTGTATTGATACTGTGTCACTAAATACTGACACTTGCTGGACCTTAAAAATCCCTACAGGCAACCTAGTTGACGAACTTAACTGACACTGATTTGATGACCAAGTATACACAATAATACATTATAAGGCATTGTATGTTGCATGTATTCTTTTATATTTTCATTTAAATTTAAAACATTTTTGATTTTTTTTTAGATACAGTCTAGAAATAATGTGAACCTGTATCATAATGTAATAACCCAAGTAAACATGTTGTTAATGAGGATGCTTGTGGACTGGCATTTTTTTTTTTTTTTTACAAATTTTTATTAAAAAAATAAGTTGTTTCAACGTTTTGATATTGAGTCCGTTGGATTATCGATAAAGGCACACTCCCTTAATAACCCCAAAGAGAGGTAGGAAATTGGTTTGTTTCCAGAAATGGCATATGATTTACTAGGAACCACATTAAGCACAGCCAGTGATGTAAAACTAGCTACTTACCACTACAGTGGCCTTCCATGCTGGTCGTAACTTTAGCTTCTGTCCGGTAAGAATAAAAAATACGGCATTCGTTAAAATGTATGCCATGTTGTGTGCGCGGGTATTTCCCGCAGATGTAATTGTCACTTTGCAATGATTGCAAAGCGCTTTGTTGCCATCTTACTCTTTAAAATTAAACCAAACTTTCCCCGATGGGGCGCCATTTTTTGTTTTGTTTTGCTTTAAGCCTGGTCACGTTGTGCGCAAGTTACGCACACGTGCTTACTGTATGCCGTGTGCGTAACTTGCTCATAAAACGTGACGTAACTTGCGTAAAAAAGCGTTGCACTACCGTTGTACTGCTCAGCCACAGCATGACAGAATCGAAAAGAGAATTGTTACGCCAGCTGCCAAACGGTGCCATGGATTTGGAAAACACGGAACCGGTTCTGAACAGGAACCGGTTTTCGATTTCCATCCCTAGCCGTGTCTGGCACTCTGGGATTGTGTGCACCGAGGAGGCATGCTTTTGAGACTCTGGTGCTGGATGTTCTGCTGTTTTCAACTCTCTTTGAGGCGGTGGGGGGTGACCCCTTTGTCCGTGGCTCTGAGCTCATTGTTTGCACGCAGGCTCAGCTGCTCGGGCTACGGGACTCTGTGCGCTGCGACCCTACTCGTCGACGTGCTGGGAAGCCTGTGATGCCTGCTGAAGTGCGGAGGAAATGGGGGGGCTGCAGGGGCGGCAGGACAAAGCGGAGGAAGAGTTGTCTGCCATCGGTTGGCATGGGTGGCGTGGGATCTCTCCCCCCCAGGACTGAGGAGCTGGCGGCGCTGGTCCGTTTCCAGGGGAGGTGCAGGGACATTGGTATTGTGTGCTTCATGGAGACGTGGCTAGGTGAAACTGGTGCGAACTCGGTGATCTCACAGAAAGGCTTTGGGCTCATCCGCGCAGATGGGGCTTTGGCGGAGAGCGGAAAGAAGAATGGAGGAGGGCTGGCGGTGTTTGTGAATGTGAGGTGATGGAACGCAGAGCATGCGCACGTGAAGCAGCAGATATGCTGCTCGGACGTTGAAATCCTGGCAATGAGTTTGAGACCTTACTACTTGTCGCGAGAGTTTGGCCACGTAATCTTGCTCTGTGCTTATATACCCCCCTCCAACGACGTCGCGGCTTCGTGTGAGCGGATTCACGGTGCAGTAGACAAACTGCAGACAGAGCACCCCGACGCCCTCTGATCCCAGGGGACTTCAACCATGCCCCCCTGGAGACATTGTAGACAAATCTACAATGTTATTGTTATCCTTCCCAATGTTATCCTTCTGCTATATGTGTCTCGTATTATTTGTGCTTTTGTGCAAGAGTTTTTTTTTTGAAATCTCAAACTGTATCCTGTTAAAGGATAAAATTTGAGTTATGTTTTTTACCCTCTCACCTTCCCTTTTTTTGTGGCCTCTATCTTTTCACAGAGTAATGGCAGCGCCCTGTGGTCACCGTGTGGTGACCTTGGCAGCAAGGCCTCAGTAAATGGTCTCCCCCTGAAATGTTTGTGATGTTTGTTTGTTCATGTTATGCCGATTGTATTTAAACAACAATTTCCCCCTGGGATTACTAAAGTATGCCCGATTCTGATTCTGATTGTTTCAACCCTTAGTAAAAGTTTGGAGGTATCTGTGAAGCCAGGGGGAAAAAAACAAGTGCAGCAGGAAGATGTGCAATGTATTTGAGATGTCCAGTAGCCCATCCTCTTCCAGACTATGCAGGACCTCATAATAGTTTTTTTGTTACAGCCATCCATACATCCCACCACAATCTCTCAATCCTGTCAAGAAGATCAATGTTCAATCATATTAGATGGAAATAATTGTTTGCATTGTTATACAAAGCATTATAGAGAGGAGCTGTTTTTTTACAGGACTAATCCCACAGCAATATATCCTTTCAGAGGTTAAACAGTATATTAGATGATATGAATTAAATTTGACATGATGCCACTATAGGCATTGCTACAACAAAATGTATCTTAAAATTTTGGTCATTTATGCATGATTATGTGCCTTAATGGTGTCTGTTTGGCTGAAGGCTGCCTGGACTCAGCACAGCAGTCCTGAGTTCCTGTCCAACCTATGATAGTGTTCTTACCTTTGACCCTATGGGGGGTTAAGGGATAGGAGCTTAATAAATATGTTTGTCCACAACACATCTGGGCCCCACTGCTCTTAGGTTTGGTCTCAATTCTCATCAGCATTACAAACATGCTAGATCCTACATCCTCCCTCTTATGTCATCTACAAAGTCTGCCTTCCTGTCCCAGAGAACAGACCTGGATCATGTGATCACCTAAATGTTGTTGTTAATAAATAGTTAATAAATATTTAAAACCTTTTTCCTGGTCTCCTGAGAGTATTCTTGCATGTGGGTAAAGGCCCTAAACTCACCATGACAAGCATCTATCTTTTTCATCCATAGTTTAAGTACTCTGATTACTGCATCTGTTATTTAAAACCCATCTCAGAATATAAATTTTTATATGATTTGGATGTAAAAAAACAAAACATACTTATGTTAGATATGAATATTTACCTCTGGTTGTGGACACTCTTACCAGAGATGAAACTTTCTCTATTAGTTCCTTGCACAGTAAACATGAAATGTGCAATATCTAGGTTCTCCACACCTTGATCACCTCTGGCCCTAGTAAATTGTAGAATAGGTACGTATTTAATTATAGTCCTAACACAATGCCAGATCACTGGGACTTGTTAAGTAAAACCGCAATTTTAATCTACTACCTGGAGCCAAACCATTTTTCTCACATGAAGAAAGGAAAAACCTGAAGGCTGTCGATGCCTTGTTGTTGTTGGCAGCTTCTAGGTACATAACATATAGAAAGATAAAACATTTTCCACTTCAATAATTGTATCTGAATTTGTATCATTGCAACTGTAAAATTAGGATCATGAGTGTTGCTTTTTTGTTTTTTCTTAATGAATGTACATTACTTTTCCGGAAAAGCCATCAATGTCCCCAAAATTGACTATGTTCAACCTATAAAGGAAAAGATAAAATCTGAAACAAAATGTTCTTTAAAAAAAAGGTAGAAATGCTCTTAGCCACACATAAGCTGTATATTGCACTTTATAACACAATACTTCCATAATTAATGCAGTGGTCTTTTAAATGGCTTAAGGGTGAGGAAAAATTTATATATGTAAAAGTTTCTCTGAATGCAGGGATGTTTTTGCTTTTAACTAATATCCAAAAGTAATTTTGGTAATTGTAACTGACTTAAATCAAGGAAAATGTAGATTTGTTTAAAATACGGCGCTGGAGTAAAGAAATGTGAAAAGGGTTTGCAAAGCGCTATTAAACAAATAATTAAACCACTTACCTTATGGGTTTGTGTTTTTTGTCCAGATGAACAAGGGAAAATGGTGGTGAAGATTCTCAGTCGTCATTCCAAAAAAAAGTAAAAAACAAAGCAACTGGAGTTGTTTTCCGTAGTTGAAGACGTTTCGCTTCCTCTCCAGGAAGCATTCTCAATTCAAAAGGTCTAGAGTAATGTGGAGTACCAAGCTTTATACTAATGCCCAAACAAAGGCCTTGTAATGGGTTAGATAACATGCAAATTTAACCGAAACAGGTCCACCCATTAGTAATGGGGAGTCGGCAAAGACATTAAGCCAGCAGATTGAACCGAAACTGGTCCCCTCCTCTGTAATGAGGAGTCGTTAAGGTTGTTATTGGCTTGGGTTAAAGGAACGATGTTTTGATCACCCGTATAAGGGTGAGAACTGAGGTGATAATTGGCCGGAATTCTATAGCTGTATTGTAAGCTTTTGAGAGTTGGAATCTAGGGCTCCTCTTGTGTTTAAGGTTGTTTTTTCTCTTGTGTTTAAGGTTGGTGTTTAAGGGGCTTCTTTCACACCCCTTTCAAACCATCTGTCTTCTTTGTCCAAAATGTGAACATTTTGGTCCTCAAAAGAGTGTCTTTTGTCCTTAAGGTGTAGGTGGACAGCAGAGTCTTGACCTGAGGAGGTAGCTCTTCGGTGTTGAGCCATGCGTCTATGGAGAGGTTATTTGGTTTCTCCAATATAAAGATCAGAACATTGCTCACTGCACTGAACTGCATACACCACTCCGCTCATCTTAAGTGTTGTGTTGACAGTTGGCATTGTGAGGACATTTTGCATGGTCCACACAATTCAAATTGGGCTTATGCTTAGGTTTAGGGTACTTTAAATGAAGTGTATGCACTGAAATGGACTGAATTGTGTTTAGGGTTTGGATGAGTTATGTACCTGTGACCTTAAGTTTAGGGTTAGTGTCAGGGTTAGGGCATAGAAAGCAACAGAGAATGATAGAAGTCAGTGGGAAATCCACACAATAACATATATACCAATGTGTGTGCGTGTGTGTGCGTGTGTGTGCGCACACACACACACACATCCTTGTTTTAAATGCAAAATGAGGACCATGCCTTGACATCCATTCATTTTCAATTATTTCTATTGTCTAACCATTACTCTAACCCCAAAACCATAACCTAACTTTTACCAGTCTATACCTAACCCTAACCCTAATTGACACCTTAGCTCTAAACCTAACCCCTAGCCCAGATAAAAGTGAGGACTGAAAGAAGGTTCCCCTTTAACACAAAAGTCCACACTTAACTAGTAAAATAAGACAAAAAGAATTCAGCTGCTACACAAGTACACACACAAATTGTAAATTAAGCATATAGTGGAAAAGCTTTGTTTTTTCTAATAAGGTCAACTTGCTGGTTGGTTGTGGATTCTTACCCAGCCTGCATAAACCCAGGGGCATGTGAGCATAAGGTCATAAAATGATGGAGGAACATTTTCGTACAGGATTTTATTGGTAGAGGGCAAAATCTAACTTTGACACCAAATGTAGTTTGGGTGGCTGTTTTTCCTTAATAGACAAAATCATAGTAAAACTGCATTTTGTCTTAGTCCAGGTTATTTTTTTCTGATATTAAATTTTAGGTGGGAAAAAAGAAAAGAACAGAAGTTATCTATCCGAGGGGCAAAAAGCCTGTCACAGCATTGCGTAAGTAACACAACCATGGGTATTGCTTGCAATACAGAATAACAATTTCTGTAGGTGCCACGATGTACTGCTTTGTTCGAACATTGGCCTTGTTAATCCCTAATTTGTTTGTTTGTTCGTTTGTTCGTTCATTCTTTTATGCCTATTTGCTCAGTGGCACCACATGGTCAGTGTTACAATGTAACCATTGCCTTGCATGTGTGGCTTCTAATCACTGGCTAATTTAGAGTCCCTGTCTAGGATTGGGATTTTTCAATAAAAAGAAAAATGCGATAAAATTCCAAGACATTTATTAAATAGCCTATACATTTAAAAACATGCAAAGCTAAAAACATTGCCACATTAAAGAAATTAAGTAATAACATATTTAACATGTAACTCAAAACTAAATAATTGCATAGATACCACAACTGGGTTAAAGGAAATCAAGACACAGTAAAATAAAACATGTAGAGCAATTGAACAACAGCAGTTTCCAATGACACTTTTCAACCTTTATCATTCTAGTTTTGGTATCTAAACATTCTCTGTGTACCTAAAGTCCAACTGGTATTTGGTCAGACTGCTAAATTCTCCATCAACTGTCTGTAGCACAATTGCTCTAGTGATGCCATCAATTGTGACTCTTCCAGTGCATTCTTGACATGATAGTTCCTTGATATTTGACCCATTAAAATAGCCATCATTGGACTGCAGGTATATAAGATTACATCCATAAAGGACCGTTCCTTTTTTAAAGCTTGACTTGTTGTTTATTTACCAGTGAAAGGGTGTTATTATTGCAGTCCATTAAAAAAAACACAAAAATGATTAGTTTTACCAAAAAGGCAGAAAATCACACACAGAGTTAAAATAAAGTGCAAAAATAAGCTACTTAACTATGACTTTACAAAACAACCAGCTAAGGTGTTTATAAATTTCTCTCATTTTGAGTCCATATATGATTGGATTAAAAAGAGGATTACACATCATCATTTGCATTGTCATCACAAAACGTGCAGTTTTTGAAATATCAGAGTCTAGTCTAATAATAATCATGTCATAAGTAAACAAACAAGAATAGTTGATTAAAACCAGTAGGTGAGGTAAACACGTCTGTGCTGCTTTTTTCCTGACATCCCTACTACTTCTATAGGCTACTATAAGTATCATTGTGTAAGTGAATAGTATGAAAAACATTGGAAGAAGAGCAAGGTTGAAGAAAACAATTAAGCCATATACTAACAATGCTCTCGAAGCCACACAGAAAAGAGAATTCACTAAATTGTTGCAAAAAATACCACTTAAAGTAAAACTACAGAGCTTGGAATTTACATTTCCAATGATGGGGATAACAGTATGGCAAGCAGGTACAAGCCATGACAGAACAAGAAAAATACTCACTGTTCTTTTTCTCATGATCATATGATATTGCAGAGGTTTACATATCGACACAAATCTGTCATAAGCCATGGCTGCTAAAAGTAAGAACTCTGAACAACTTAAAGAGTAAAATGCAGCTGCTTGAGTGACACAAGTCTCATAAGACACAATCTGTTTCTCTGATAAGAAGTCAATCAAAATCTTTGGGTAGATACAAGTACTAAAAAGAACAGAATTGATCAACAAGGCAGCAATAAAAATGTACATAGGCTCATGGAGGTTTTTGTGAATCACAACCAGATAAACAATTATAGAATTGGAGGACAGAATCAAAATATAACCTGTGACCATGATGAAGAAATAAAGAATCCTATATTTTTCCAACTCCACATAACCGTCAAGATTAATGTATGTTATATTCATAGCATCAGCAATGAAGATGAATAGAATTGTCATAAATTACTAAATGAGACAGACAATCAGACAGGCAAGCATGTGTCTCTTTTGTTTACGGATACTCACACTTCTTGCATGTTCAGAATGGAAAGAGTTAGATCAACTATTTAAATAGACCTTTTTATCCACTATGGAATTCAGTCTATTCCATATAGAGCTTTTGGCATGATAACAACTTCATCAAACAGACAAGTGTAAGGAACATTTTTCAGATCTTCAGTATTATTTTTGCAGTAAGATTTAGCATTTAAATCTTACACTGCCAAAACACCTTACCCAACCCCTGTTTGCATTTATTACATATGGACAAACCTTTTCATTTTCTAATTTATAAGAACCCTTAAGGGAAAATAGTCTCATTAGTTTGTTGATTTTAGGCCCACCAAGGATACATTTAGGATTAATTGATTTTAAGTTGGAAGCTAATAAACACTGTCATGTACTGGTCTGTCTGTCCACTTGCTGCCACTCATCTTGCAATGCTGCAATCAAAATCATCTAATGCTCCTGTGAACCAACTTCTTTGGCAGCTCAATCTAGCTCATCTGCCTGTATACACTGGACTTCAGCAGACAGACAGGCGGCAGATTATTGAAAGCCTGGAGTTAGTAGATGTCCAGCGTTTTCCCCGCCTGATCTCTGTTCACAATTAAGACCAAGTTCCATGGATTTCCCTAACTTCCCCAGCCCCTGTCAGAGATCTACACTTCCTTCTGTTTTTTGGACATGACCTGGACTAATACCATGACCATGAGCCCTGCTCTACGGATATTTCTGCCTGTCATTGCCTGCCTGGTTTCAATCTGTGGTTGTCTTATGGATCTGACATGTCTGATGCATTGGCTCTGGCAGCCCTGCCTATGTGGTGTCCTCATAATTTTAGATGCTTACACTTCATTGGATTAGCAGGGTGAGGCTCTGAGGAACTTTGCCCTAAAGATCAAGATCATGTTGGAGTACTTTCCTCTCCATCCTCCTGTCATGTACACAGCTGCTGCTGTGTTTCTGTTCCTTCTGCTGGTTTCTGATGCCACTCTAGATTGTTCTCCTAATGGCATGCACCTGTTACGGCCTTGATTATTAGCTGCGTCTCAATTCGCAGGCTGCATCCTTCGAAGGACGCATTTTAAGGCCGGATAGGTCACAACGATGCACAGAGGCTGTCCCATTTGGCAAAAATTCTGAGGATGCTTAAAATGCAGCCTTTGAATGTCTCCTCCTTTTCCCCGAATTCTGAGGATGCACCGCTACCATCCTTAGTGGCCTCGCCTGCCATAAGATTTCCTGAGGTGCTTTGTGCGGTTTTTTAGTGATAGTGAAAGTTGTCAGGATTTGGGTTTTGTTTCAGCTGTTTGTTAATTTTGATGTATTAGTTATCTCTCCGGTCTTTAAAATCAGTTTTGGTTTTGGGCTCTTTCTTGTTTGGTTTCTATTATAGCTTGTGTGTGTTGTGTTTAGTCTTAGGTTTAGGTTCTGTATTAGTTTTGGTTTATGGAATAGGTTAGATTTTATTGTAGTTTGATTTTATTTATGTTTCCAGTTCAGTTCTGTCTCTTCCCAGCAATCTGCCAGCTCACTCAATCTGTTTATCTGTCACTCCCCAAACACCAGTTACCAGCCTATCAGATCTGCTCACCTGTCAACCTCCAGTCACTAGCCAATCAGTTCAGTTCAGTTTCCACCTGTCACTTGTAATTAGTCTTCACTCCCGTTCACCTGCTCACTCCACTATATAGTTCTGCCTCGGTCTTCAGTTCTCTGCCAGATCATTAACGAGCCACGGTGAGTTTAGTTCCAGCGTTCCTTTATTGTGTGACCTGTTGATGCAAACCCGATTGCCTTTGATTCTGAGCCAGCCTGTTCCCTGATCTGTTTTTCCTGCCCTGTCTGACTGATTTACCGGTTTACCGACTAGTTTCTGTCCCATGGTTATCCGAGCTTGCTTTGCCCTGTCTGTACCTCTGCCTATTTTGGACTGCTTTTTGTGTACCGGATTTTGGACTGTCCTTTTGACTATAGAGCCCGCCTGTCCCTGTTTTCATTATTAAAATCCTGTTTTTTGCCTTAACCTCACTTGTTTGGGTTGAATACTGGGTTTGCCTGATTCTAGTTCATAACAGAAAGTAGTGATTTAAGTCAGTTATTTACAGGGTTTGTACACATTTAACTATTCAATTCAAATTACTAAAGTTACAAACATAAGCTTATATCAAGTCTTACAAATAAATATAAAATTTTATATTTAAACATATTCGTCAATCTGCTGACAAGCGTTTGTTTAATAACTGGTATATTATGATCATTAGCAGGCCCCTGTGGGTGAAAATAATAGCAGGTAAATGTTACCTCTCCACTGCGCTCTCCCAGCCTGAGAAAAATTTGTCGCCGGTTTTGCTGCCGCCAAAGCAGTCTAAGCCGACTGTCCTCCTCCAATAACAAGTACATAAATAAAAAAAAAAATTCCATATCCATCTTTTGTGTCGATTATCCTGTCGGTTTTTGTCTGGCGCTGTTTTTCCTGTGCTTGGGGTAGACGTGATGACGTTGTGTTGCAACCAGGAAGTGCTCCAAAGGCTAGACCGTCCCATTTACCAACGGCTGAGGATCCTCCGGAGCATCCTCCGAAGGCTGGGTCCTCCTAAGGCTGTGTAGGCTGGGTCCTTCAAAGGACGCAGCCTGCGAATTGAGACACAGCTATTGTTTCAGCTTCACCTGGTGGTGGCTCTATTTAAGCCGGCCATCTCCTCTAGTGCCAGATTCTCGAAAATCACAGTGTGAATAGGCCATCCAGCATTCCTAGCCTGCCTTACTGTGTATGACCTTTGCTCGTATTTTGGATTTATGCTTGTTGCCTTGCCCTTGTTGTACTCTCCTGTGGTTCCCAGTATCTGCACATAGACCCTTGCCTGTTGCCAGACTTTGCCTCTCAGCCCAGCCCGCCTGTACTTCTGTCTGTTGGATAACTTTGGTTTTTTGGACCTGGAATTAGACTTTGGACACAGTCTGTTGGATTTTCCTGCTGGTGTCTCTGCCTGTCCCCGATCACCTGTGTATGATCCTGCACTGTGTTACAATCCCCCTGCATTGCCTGTCCACTTCTGGAGGGAACATTTGTGATTGAATTCAGATTTTACGGATCCAATTAGGGTTAGTGGCTACTTGGAAGTACTTTTCTCTCTTTTGGTGCAATCTGTTGGCCACTAACCTGTCTCTCACTGTCCTGCAGTGCTACCAGTCCCGTTTCCTGACGTTTCCCACTCTGGCTACACCTACTTCCTTAATAAACTTTGTAAACATTGATTATGTGTCATGTAAATTAACTGGTCTAATTCCAGATAGCATTACAGTCTCTGTACTGTGGTGAGCACGGAAACCTGACTGGAAAACGTCAAAGCAGCTGGTCATTGTTAAGAAGGTGTTTAATTGTTGAAACACAGCTTTTTCAATAATCTTACTGATAAAGTTGAGGATTTAGATGGGCCTGTAGTTCTGCAGAAGTAGTTTGTCTAAATTGTTCTTTTTCAGCAGTGGTTTGATAATTGCTGTTTTAAGGAACTGGGGGAAAACTCCTGAAAGAAAGGACGTATTTATTATCTGAGTCAAATCAGACTTGGGACATTTTGTCAAGATAAGTTCTGGTTGGATACAGCTTTGGTTATGAAGTTGATATGGGTGTACAGACTGATCCTCTGATCTTTAGAATTTTCTCAGTAAAGAAGTTAACAAATTCATTGCAGGCCCTGGTGGAGTGGAGTTCAGAAGCCACAGACACGGGGATTTGTTAACCTGTCAACCGTGACAAATAAGGCACAAGTATTATTAATGTTTTTGTTGATGAACTCAGAGAAGAAAGATTCCCTTGCATTTTTCAGTTTGAGGTTATATCTGTAAAGTCTCTCTTTATAAATGTCATAGTGAACCTGCAGTCTGTTGTTACTCCACCTGCGTTCAGCTTTTCGAGTCTCCCTTTTTTCACTTGTAACTGCTGAAGCACTTTTCCAAGGAGATGTTTTCTTCCCAGAAACAACCTTCATTTTAACTGAAGCAATGCAGTCAATGATATATTAGACTTTAGAATGAAAGTTTTCTACTAGCTCATCTACTGAGTTGCAGCACAAGGTTGGATAAAAGTTTCCATGGCATTGTCCTTAAAGGTGCATTTTCTTATGATGTCCCTTTTGTTAAATTAGTCACTGGAAATCATGCTTTTAAAGGTAACAGAAAAGTGATATCAGTTGTATTGACCTTGGAAATGTTTAGACCTTTAGTGATGATCAAGTCCAAAATATGTCCTCCGAGGTTTCTAGGTGTGTCACATAGTTCTTTAGCACTTCTGTCTTCAGGGTTGTCAACATTAAAGTTGAAGTCTCCCACAATAATTAAACAGTCATAATCAACACATATCACAGATAGGAGGTCACTAAGATCAAATAAAAAAAACTTTATGTGGACTAACATTCAGAAACAGTTCATAACGGGCTCTTTACCTGGAGAGCCAAATGTTCAAAAGAGTAAAATTTTCCAAAAAACACCTTTTTACACTTTAGTGAATTATTAAACAATGTTGCCACTCCTCCACCTTTCCTTTGCTGTCTGCTCTCACAAAGAAAATAGTAGTTTGGAGGAGTCGACTCATCATAATATGTCCTTCATGAAATTCGTGTAACCATATTTCTGTTAAAAACATATCAAGATTATCCTCAGTAATGAAGTCATTAATTTAAAGGGATTTTCCTGACAGAGATCTAATGTTTAATAAAGCCAGTTTTTATGACTTAGTGGTTGATATTGTCTCTGTGGCAGGTTCCATCTGACAGTTTATGACTTCTAAGTATGATTGTTTATTCCTATTTGTTATCCTTTTTTGTTTTCTTATTTTTGCCACATATCATCACAGATATTCCATAATCTCTGACAGAAGATCCAAACTGATGCTGGAAACTATCATGTCTGATAAGGTTGCTGCTAAGGCGCAGTGTGTATCACAGAGAAGTTTTCTGAAGGTCCTGAGCACAGGCATGTTCCTTTATACGTAGAGGAGGAGGTTCTGGTGCTCTGCGGCTTTTGGAAGATGCTGGTTTAGTCACAGAGCAGGGGTTGTCAGAATGGCAAGAGAAGGATGTCAGCTGTAGACCAATCTTAAAAACTTTGTTCATGTTATAAATTCCAAAAAGGGAACATCTGGGCTTTGAGGAGAAAAAGGGGAGGCATCTTAGAACAGGCAGCTTAGAACACTTGCCTCCTCCTCTGCAGAGCCGAGGTTCCGAACAGGTTCGGAGAACGGCAGGCTGAATCGAAGCTAAGTTTGCAGTCCATCTTCTGTGTAACCAGACACTGGAGTAAAAAATCCATCTATGCCGAAACCAGCCTTGTGATTTTTCTCAGCTGTTGCATGGAAGCTGACTCGAGACGGCGCGGAGCGGTCTCCTTTCTGCGGCCAAGCCAAACTGAGAGGAGGGGCTGATCTGAAGTCGCCGCTGCAGCCTGATCAGACAACCAGCCTTTACCCCTGCTTCAACTGCTTTCAACTGGATGCTCAAAGTGAACTGAACTGACAAAGGCACTGACAGTTTTGGCAGAGTTGAACAGGGAAAGTTAAATGGTTTATTTAGAGTAGTTTACTTAATGTGTTTTCAAAGTTTTTTTTAAACATATGGAGCTAACAGACATAGCTCCCTTTTGCATATTGAAACCAAGCATTGCCAATGTACTATGAGTTGTTTATGGTTATAACAAACTTCATTTCCACAAGGGTTTTATAAACGATTGGATATTAATGTTTGTGTTTTACGGACAGCTCATTACGACTGAATGGAACTTAAAGCTTTTTAAAATTAGCACCAAATGTACGCTAGCATAATGCTATTAGCTTCTGGATAACCATAGCTCTCAACTCTCACGCATTGACCGTGTGACACACGCATTTCACTAACTTCACACGCTCACACGCAACACAAGACATTTCACACGCAAACATGGAATTTCTCACGCATAAAAATCACAAAGCCCATCTGGGCTGCGGACGACAAAACTCCGCCTTCTGCTGAGCTGTTTCGGCTTCTTTCATAACTTGTGGCCATCAGTAATTCCTGCTGCAGTTCGTGTTAACAGAGCAGCAGGAAGAGTGATCAGAGTTATGAATAATTTTAGTCTTAACAGTGGTGAAAGTGAGCCGGTTAGGTCCTGTACCGCGGCCACAGGAGGGGAGGGGGCGGAGGGAGAGCTGCTGCAAGATGACCGGTTCATTCAGAACCAGTCATGGGTGCACGCTGATCATAAAAACAGTTCTGCTAACCAGATGCAGTTTAAAACGCCACTTGGTCAGTTTATAAGTTTCGTTTTTATTAATTCTGCATTTTTTTAACTACATGCACCGTATTTCTGTGCCTCCGCGCTTGCTCCTCTCCCTCCCCCCCTTTCCCTCGGAGCAGGTGCTTTCTGGGCGCCCAGAGCGCACTGACGAGAGCAATAGAGATTTGTCTGGTCAGCGCGGCGACTGACTGAGAAACCTGTCACTGTGAAAGGTGATGAGAATGTTATAAACTGTAACAGTCTAGAAGTGCATTGAGCTGAAAGGAGGGAGACATCAGCAGCAGGATCGTGCGTAAAGACGCAGCGGGAACCTCTGTGTGCTTCAGTGTTGCTGCTGAGGGGATCATAAAGGCTTGATGAAACTCAGCCTGATTCACCAATCAGGTTATAGATTTACAATGATAAACAACCCATAGATGAATGTGTAACAGTGTAATAATTCGGTCAATAATTAAAATCTACTTAATTTTATTCAGTATTATTTGAACAATTGTGTATTATTTATGTTTTAATCCATTAACTGAACAATAAAGTATTAATATGTCTCTTTCTCTTTTTAACACAAGTAATACATGTCTACTTCATTGTCTGGTGGGATAAAAATGAGATGGAGTTGACTCAACCGGCTCTTCCAGGGTCAGGTTAGCCCCGCCCCCAAACAAGCCCCGCCCCCAAATTAGCATAATCTCACTCCTAACTTTTGATAAAAGTTGAGAGGTCTGTGGATAACATACCACGCAACTACGGTTTGCTTTAAACATAATGCTTGTTTTTGTTTCGCTCCGCCATCATTCGATAGTGCTATGAGCGTTATTACCGCATTAATATGGAATATTAATGTCGATTTGATAATGTTTTGGATAACTTTAGGATTAACCCATTTAGCGACCCCTAGCCTCCCAGAGGAATAATTGCATTAATAAAATCAAGTGTCCTCAAGTTATGGAATGTTACTGAGCAAAATATTCTTTGAAATGTTATTTTATCAAATAATGTTTAACTCAGGATTTGCATTGTGAAAGGGTTAAGAATGCATACCAAATGTTCTAAATAAGTTAAGATAATTTAACATCATTCCACATTATTTAAGATGAACTTTGATTCTTTAACTTAGATCTGGAGTGAAACAGGATTCGCTGAATCATTCTGATGGTTTTTAACTATCTTTATTTGTCCTTTTGTTTCTTTTGTGTGTACATAGTTCCTTAGCTTTTTATCCTTATTTTGCTTAGAAGTTTTAGTTAAGTTTCACTAGCCTAGTAGAGAGGATTTGTTAATTGAATTATAGTGTTAATTCAGATAAACTGCATTCTATAGTGATGTTCTCTGGATGTTAATTTTATTTCTGTTGATAAATTCTTGAAGATGCTTGAACTTTATTCTATATGTGTGCAGAGTTTGCTGTTAAATGAACGTCAGTGCCTGAATCATTCTTTTCAACTATTGTACTAGTATCGGCCCTTGATATTCACCGGACAGTACCTAACAGACAGAGAGTTATTTTTCTAATGGGCCATTCAGACAGGCTGCGACGACCGCACTGCTGCGCTGTGAAACCCATTCTTTTCAATGGCTTGCGCCGCGCCAGGGCGGTTTATCGCTGCGTCGAGCAAAGCGCAAGCACAGCGCAGCGCACCGTTTCGCGAGCTCGCGCGCAGGCCAGGTCAAAGTTCAACATAGTTGAACTTTGACCGCGGCGCGCCGTGACGAATGCACGCGTGGCCAATAGAAACCGGGCCATCGGCTGGAAAGACCAGGAAGCAAAATGGAGGAAAAGCTTATACTGTGTGTGTCTGAATTCCTCGAACTATATGACACAAGTTTGCGACTGTACAGGGACATCGGGAGGAAAGCAGTAGCATGGAAACACATCTCCAACCAAGTAGGCGTGTCAGGTGTGTTTTAAGTCAGGTAGCTTGTTGGTAGGTAGGTAGGCAATATGTAAATCTTAGTGTTATGTGTTCTCCCTCAATAGCTCTACATCTATTTTCTTAATTGAAGTAGGACTAAATTATAGCTTTCATGTACTATGATTAACACATTTTCTCCTATTATTTAGAGGATGAGTGTAAAAGGCGATGGTAAAATCTTAGGGACAGATATATTAAGGAAAGAAAGACCATGAGAGAGAAGAAGAGTGGTAGAGGGGCAGAACACAAGACCACATGGAAGTATTTCTCCATTATGAGCTTCCTGGAGCCTCATGTCAGAGAGAGGGCCACTTCCTCCAATATGTCCCCATCTCTAGAAGAGAGGTCCTCTGCTCCCCACGTTACTTCAGCACTCCTGGCTGCTCAGTCACCACCACCTGAAACCTTTACCCTTTACCTGACCGAAGTATCTCACAGCTCCCCGTCTACCCCTGCATCTCTGGCCACTGATGAATCTTCTGAGACCCTGCCTGACCCAGTAGCTATTGATGTGTCCCAGGAGCACCCATCTACCTCAGCTTCCTATGCCCCTGCAGCTTCAGCTGTAGCCTACCATGCCCCGGCAGCTTCAGCCGCATCTCATGCCCCTGCAACTTCAGCAGCCTCCCATGCCCCTGCAGCGTCTTACATCCAACGGGCACCCCTGGCTCCACAGGGATCCAGCAAAACCAAAAAAAGGCAGGAACAGAAGGATGAGTTTGAGAGTAAGGTGATGAATGTGCTTAACCAGTCTGCAGATGAGGAGGAGCTCTTTCTTTTAAGTCTAGCACCACGTCTCAGAAACCTTTCACGTGAAAAGAGTGAAATTAAAATAGAAATCATGACCGCTTTTCACAGGGCTGAGTTTTCCTAAGAAAATCAAAGTCATTCAGTCCTTGTTCTAATACTTAAGTAGTTTACTTAATTCATTGTTTGAGTTTTGATTCATGTTATGATGAATTCTTGCTTAGTGTATAAGCTCTGCATTTGTGTTCCAAGACATTGCAAATAAAGTAATATTAATATGGTAATGAATGTAATGAATATGTTCTTAAGGACGTCAGATTAGTTCTTACCTATATATATTTCCATTAGGAGAATTGTATGAAGATAATGAAAATAATGACTATAACAGGTAATGTAAACTAAAAGAAAGTCAATCACTGCACTATGTCTGTTAAAGTTTTAAGTCAGGAAACGTACATATCACATTTTTTATTTACTATTTATGGTTATTTGTAAAGTACACATCTAGCAGAAAGATAGAATCACGGTTTTATTGGCCAGGTATGTGTAAACACACAAAGAATGCTGGAATAAATATTTTTATGGAAATCAGCCCTTTAAAGAATAAGTGAGTGGCTCTTAAAAGAGCCTTTGTTTTATGATGAGGAAGAGTAGCAGAGGGTTGACAGGTGAGAGGTGGGCACGTCAGGCTACGTTGTATTGCCAGGGCACTTCACCAACGGCGGAGGAGAAGTAACTGTTGAATGACTCCCGGACAGCTACAGCCTCTTGGGTGGCGTTGTTGGCGCCCGCTCTCCTTGCTTGTTGAAGTGCAGGGATGTCACGTTCTTCCAGTGGGACAGGATTTTCAGCTGTGGAGTTCCACCTCTGGAAGTTGTGAAGGGCGACTGTAGCTTTCACAACAGCCTCCACATTTTCAGGGCTCACTCCAATCACCCGGTGGTAGATTCTCCACTGTGCAGCAAGAATCCCAAAGGCATTCTCAACTACTCGTCTCGCTCTTGATAGGCGGTAGTTGAAGATCCTCTTTGATTGGGAGAGGTTTCTTCCAGGATATGGCCTCAGCACATTCCTCCTTGTGATAAAATAAGAAAAAAACACATTTAACCAGAGATACAAGCTACAATTCAATAACCAATAATGAAAAACTTTAATATTTAACATAATGCTACAGAACTAGTAATCAGACAATTAAAAGGCAATTGTATACAAATGTGATGCTGCATGTGAATTGAAAACCAGAGATTATTTCTGTTCAGAGGCAAATTATTCCACTCTATATATACTGTAGAGCATAATGTATAATTAATATAAGTTACCTAAGGGGGAAAGCCTCATCTCCCACAAAGACATGAGGCATGGGCCCCAGGTGATTGGCGCCTGGAAGGGGAGCATCTTCTGGGAGATGCAGCTTCTCTTCTCGCAGGGCTTCTCCAAAGGTGGAAGCAGCAAGGGTCCCTCCATCACTTTTCCGGCCAAAAGCTCCAACATCCACCACCCTAAAAAGATACCTTGCATCCACAACTGCCAGAAGTACAACAGAGTATGTTCCCTTGTAGTTGAAATACTGGGAACCTGAATTATGTGGTGCCTGGATTACCACATGTTTCCCATCTATTGCTCCCACACAGTTGGGGAAGTTCCACCTCTCTTGGAAGCCCAGAGCAATCTCTTGCCAATCAGCAACCTTTGGTACAGGCAGAAATTCATCCACCAGGCTGTCCCAAATGGCCTTGGACACATCTGGCACAATGTCTGCCACAGTGGAGATGCCCATTCTGTAGCTAGAAGCGATGGTGGCGTAGGAGTCCCCAGTTGCAAGGTATCTGAAATGAATAACATCATAATGCTCAATAAAAATTAAACTGCACAACTTTCAACCACCCCCAATAAAGCTAATTTGAAATACAGTTTCCATGTAGCCTAATCAGTCGAAGGATATTTTATAAACAGCCTATAAAGAAATCAATGAGCTAATAGTAATTAATACAAGTTAAATTCCATTTACAGAGTGCAGGCTGAAAAAAACCCTGATGTGTGGGCGGGAGAAAGACATGACTAGCGGGACTCCAGCAAAACAGGCTATAAAATGAAAAGTAGCCTAGATTTATTTTATTACATATTATTTTAATGTAAATCACCTACCTCAGACAAATTGCCAGACGCTCCCTAGAAGAAATTGGCTCCCGGTAATTTGTATGGATCCTTAAGATCCTTGGACTCTCCCCAGCAAACTCTCAAACTGCTCCATACTGAGCCGAAATTAGACCTGGAACTGTCTGTGAAAACGGAGCACTTTCACAAGCCGGAACTCCCCAAGCTGCTCTCTGGACCTGAGGGTTTCGTGCACCCACAGCCTCTTCTTCCTTGCTGCTCTTTTTCTTCGAACTAGCAGGGCTAGTGCTAGCGCTTGCTTCTTAGCACGGGACAGATACATATTTGCTGCTGACCAAAAGCTGGAACAACAAACAAATGACTAGACCCGGCAACCCAGCCGGCGCAGTGCAGCGCAATGCACTGAACCCCGCGGCCAGCGCAGCGCAAATCGCTTCCTATCTGAAAGGCCCAAAACTTGGTGTTTTACTATGGGAATCGCCTCGGCGTGGCCAACTATAGAAGCTCCAATGACATCATGTCTGTCTGTGACAGACAGGTTGAACCGTGTCTGTGGCTCCACCCACCAACCATTATCATGGCCAACCTACCCGCCTTAACTGCCTTCTTCCCATGTGAAGAGTACAGCTAAGCTCCCTCAGTGCACTCTGGCTAGCTTGGACCTGTTTAACGGTTCTTAGGTGTTCCGTAAAGGAAAATATCGCTGAACGCAGGACCAGGACAGGCCTGTACCGTGCTGGGTAAGCTCTTCGAAAGAAGTATTTTCTAGGAACTCAAACCCTAACCCTAACCACGTAAAGGTAAGCTATATCTACTCTGTTTTAATTAACACAATAGAGAGCGTTTGTGTTTGCCATGTTAACATGTAAAAGTGGGCTTGGTTTTTGGTTAGCGGTGTATCACTAGCATAAGAGTCCTGCTAACGTGTCATGGTGCGCAAACTTCATCTCCTCATTTAAGAGCTAACGTGTTACGACGAGCCCCATGTTAGTCCATTGTCAAGGATACGGCTCCTTACCCCTGCCAAAGGTTTGAAACCGAGGTTGCATCCTGCCTGTGTCCAGTGTCATACAGGGCATCTATCTCAAGGCAGAACTTTCATCCAATGTGCATTGCATGCATGAGCGCTAAACATGCTCAGGCATCGCTGACCAGCCCTGCTCGTCAATACTGGAAAAGATCCTGGAGAGGTGGCTGAGGGTGGCTGTAGCTTCAGCCATTGGGGCGGTGGGTGAAAGCCATCAGCCACAAGCTTCTAAGAGCTGGGCAGACATGATGTAGGAGGAGTACCCATCCATGCCTCCACTGTGTGAGGGCCTTATGGACAGTGGGAAACTCGATGCAGACATCGAGAAAACGGAGGGTGACGCTAACTCTGACCTCCTTGAACAAGAGGACATGGAGGAGGAGGAGGATGACTCGACTTAACCCGAGTCAACACTCTAGGCCACCGAGTGGGGCAGGAGTCACCTCCCCAGGGGACAGTGACTTTTATGATGTGTGCAGACGGGTGGCTTCAAAGCTGAACATCCTGGCCATCAACGCAGGATTCAGGAGGAGCAGAACGGGACTTGTATGATGGTAAAAGGCTTCCACCTGTTTTACCATCAGCAAAGCAGCTTCTACCAGCCGCTCCTGCTTGCATGAGAGAAATGAACGATTTCTGGTCCAGCCCATTTAAGAGCAAGCTTCCCACCAAGAGCTTCTCTAAGGAGGAGATACAGGGCATGGTGAGTTGAGGCTATCTGAACCCCCACCAATGGAGCCTTCAATGGCTTACCACCTCCACCTTAACCGCAAATCAGTTTCAGCATTTTCGTACATCTCGCTCCCAGGTAAAATGAATTGCCTCACCATTTCCATTTACCAAAGGATGTATAAATATGCTGGTCAGTCAATGTGCTTGCTGAACGCTGTTACACTGTTGTCTGCATACCCAGGCAAAATACTGGAGGAGATGGGGCGTCAACTGGACTTGGGGACACCTAACCCTAGTCTATGGGATGAGATTTGTGCGGTGAATGATCCCCCACGGTCTTGGGAGAACCCAAGACTGTGGGGTAGCACTCTTTTGCATCGGCCACTGCAAGAAATCGACCCTCCCCTCTGAACAACCTCCCCTCTGGAGAGAAGGTTTTCAGGCACCAGAGCAAAATTATCCGTCCTGGGTTCAGATACTCCTGTAGTTCTCAGTTCACCAGGAGTCATGTTAAGTTCTCCCTCTCATGTTCAGACAGAATACATTATGGGGCAGAGGACACAGTGTCTACAAGCACTTCAGCAGTGTCATTCAACACTCCACAGCGTTGTTTTCAGAGGGAGTCAGAGACAATAAACAAAGCTTTTCTGCAGTCAGGCATGTTGCCAAGTGAAAAAAAGCCCCCCACAAAAAGTGAAAATTAACACCAATTGCTCTCTTCCACTCTCCTTTGCGCCCAGCAGAGGGAGCTTGCGTTCTTTACAAGAGAGATGAGCTCAGCAGTGCAGAGGGGGTGATGTCACTCCGCAGCAAGGCGGCCCCTCTCTCTGCTCGGGTGGATTAATGGGATGCAAGCAAAGTCTTCCCATGGGTTTTGACTACGATTTCCAAGGGGTACTGACTGCAGTTTGGTGTGAGACCTCCAAGATTCAAAGGAATTCTCTCTTCGGTTGCCACTGGGGATACGGCTCACGTCCTGGGGAGCGAAATCGCATCCCTTTTAGACGAAAAGGCATTCAGAGTAGTAACGGACGCAGAGGTTTGTCAGGGCTTCTACTCACGCTATTTTCTCATTCCAACGAAAGAGCGCATATCACTACGCCCAAAACACTGGACCTGTGTGTGTTAAATAGACATTTACGCAGGTATACATTCAGGATGCTAACACACAAAGCAATTTGCCGCTCTATTCCTCCGGGGGATTGTTTTGTAACCATTGACCTCTCGGACACATATTTTCACATCTCCATTTACCCCAACCCCACTCCCCACACCGAATGTTTTTCAGGTTTGCTTCTCAAGGTGCAGCCTGCGAGTTTCAAACCATCCTTTTCGGGCTGTCATTAGCCCCAAGGGTGTTCAGCAAGTGTATGGAGGAGGCGCTTTCCCCTCTGAGGATGAGCGGAATCAAAATATTTTCATACATTGACGATTATCTAATTTGCTTTCGATCAAGCGAGCAGGGAGTCAACGACTCCTCATCAACCTCAGGTTCAGAATAAACCGTGCAAAAAGTCACCAGGTTCTCATGCAATGTACAGAGTATTTGGGTCTCGGAATAAACTCCCTCTCTTATCGTGTCACAGTATCAGAGGGGAAAATCCTATCATTCACTCAGTGCATGATGCAGTTTCAGTTGGAAAAAGTCTTTTCATTCAGACTGTGACTGTGGCTGCTCGGTCTTATGGCATCAGTGATTTCTCTTGTCCATCTGGGGCTTCTGATGATAAAGGATTTTCAGCAGTGAGTCGCATCACTGCGACTCTTTCCCTACCGTCATCTGTGCCAGAGGGTAAGAGTAACACGGGCATGTGCGACAGCTCTTCAGCCATGGAAAGATCTGACGGTTCTCACGGTGATCATGCCGCTGGGGATGGTATCCAGGGTTACCCTTACTACGAATGCATCCCTGACCAGTAGGGGTGCGACTATGATGGGCAGAATGGTGAATGGTGTATGGTCGCCAAAAATGGCATGGTTTCACATCAACAGGCTGGAACTACATGCAGTATTCCTCTCTTTGAAACATTTCATGCCCTATGTGATGGGTCGCCACATCTTGGTAAAACATTGGTAAAGACCGACAACTCCACTGTGGTGGCTTATTTCAACCGTCAGAGTGGGACCAGGTCCCTGCAGTTACACAGACTAGCCAGGGAAATAAATATGTGGAGCAGAGTTCTATCTGTACGAACAACGCACGTACCAAGACTTTTATCCAGGGGAAGCCCTCTGTATGGAAAATGGAAGCTGCACCCTCAGGTGGTTGAGCAGATCTGGCAGAGATACGGACGGGCTGCCATAGATCTCTTTGCCTCATGGAAAAACGCTCATTGCCCACTGTTTTTCTCCGTCAGACCCAGACGCTCCACTGGGCATGGACGCGCTGGCGCACTCATGGCCAGAAGTGTTGCGCTATGCTTTCCCTCCTTTCAGCCTGATATCCCCAACTCTAGTCAGAGTGAGGGAACAGGGCCTGTCCTTGATTCTGGTGAGCCCATGGTGACCATCGGAGCCCTGGGTAGCAGAGATAATCCAAATTCTGTCAGCCAAAACACAGCCCCTCCCCATTCGCAGGGACCTGCTGTCTCAGGCTCAAGGGGAGATTTATCATCCACGCCAAGATTACCTAGCTCTCTGGGCTTGGCCCAGAAAGGTGGAATTTAAATGCAACAGGTTTCCCTTCAGAAGTTTTTGACACCATTAAAAATGTTAGGGCTGCTTCTACTCACTCTCTTTAAAGTAGTAAATGGCAGGGTTTTGATGAAGGGTGTGGAAAAAGACAGGCCATTCCTTTTCAGTGTTCACTTGTGGACATGCTCTGCTTTCTGCAGAGCTTGTTGGAAAAAGGGAAATGCTGTTTCAACGATTAAGGTTTATTTAGCTGCAATCTCTGTTTGTCATATAGGGTTTGGTAATAAACCTGTGGGGCAGCACCCCTTGGTGCGTTGTTTCATGAGAGGGGCATAACCCAAGTTGCCAGTTTCTAAGCCTCTGTGTCATTATGGGATCTCACATTGGTGATGGATGCCCTTTGTCATCACCCCTTTGAACCTTTGGAGGGTGCTGTCTTAAAGTTTCTTTCATTGAAAACTACCCTGCTCTTAGCCTTGGCCATGGCTAAGAGAGTAAGTGAGTTGCATGCGCTTTCAGTCAGCCAGGCCTGTTTACAGTGGGCACCCGGGCTCTCCAAGGTGTGCTTGAGACCCAACCCTGCTTTTGTGCCAAAGGTGTAGGAGTCATCATACAGGTGTTCGATAGTGGAATTGCTGGCATTCCATCCTCCCCCATTCTCTTCAGCAGAAGCTTCATTGCTTATGTCCAGTGAGAGCTTTAAGAGCTTATGTGGACAGGACAGCCTGTTTTAGAAGAGCTGACCATCTGTTTGTTTGTTGGGGTATTGCTCATAAGGGCAAACCTGTCTCCCGCCAAAGGTTAGTACACTGGATTGTGGAAACTATATCTCTGGCTTATAGGTGTGCAGGCTCCGAGCCCCCTAAAGGGGTGAGGGCCCATTCTACCAGGAGCATGGCCCTCTCTCGGGCTTTGTTCTATGGTGTGTCAGTTCAGGACATCTGTGCTGCAGCCAGTTGGGCTACACTGTACACATTTGTGAGGTTTTACAGGCTGGATGTGGTGCAGCCATCGCTAGTGCACACAGTGCTTGGAGTAGGGACGTCAGGATCCACCTGAGGCCTGGATTGGGATTCCTATCATGCATGGCTTCAGGGTCAGCATGCAATCCGGGTGTGGGCCATATCACCCACTGTGACACACTGAGCAAAGTTAGAAAAAGGAAATTGGGTTACTTAACGTAATTCCTGGTTCTTTGATAACAGAGTGAGGTGTTTGACCAACACATCCCTTCTTGCATGGGCATGGAAGAAACCTGCCTAGAATGAGTTGAGGCAGGTAGGTTAGCCGTGATAATAGTTGGTTGGTGGACCCATGGTTGTTGGACATTTATTCATGGAAAGTTTTCAATAGTCATTGGCTGACTGTGGACTGTGGCTGACTGTGAAGCCCAGTATAAAAATGCAAACGACAAGGTGAACTGAAGGAGGTTTTCTAGGCAGTGGCAGATGGGAGTACCCAGTGGTTATGATTACTGGGTGCATAGGAGGATAGACAGACAGCCAGGCCAGAATCATAACAGATCCAGCCACTGAGGGGTCCTGATGGTTAGTCAGAAGTTTGATCCTCCATCCATCCATCCTCTTCCACTTATCCAGAGTCGGGCTGCGGTGTTAACAGCTTTAGTAGGGAGACCCAGACTTCCCTTTCCCCAGCTACTTGGGCCAGCTCATTTGGGGGAATCCCAAGGCGTTCCCAAGCCAGCTGAGAAACATGGTCCCTTTAGCGTGTCCCGGGTCTTTCCCTGGGTCTCCTCCCGGTGGGACGTGCCCGGAACACCTCACTAGGGAGGCGTCCAGGAGGCATCCTAACCAGATGTCCGAGCCACCTCAACTGGCTCCTCTCGACATGAAGGAGCAGTGGCTCTACTCTGAGTACTCCCCGGATGACTGAGCTCACCACCCTATCTCTAAGGGAGAGCCTAGACACATTACAGAGAAAACTCATTTTGGCCGTTTGTATCCAGGATCTTGTTCTTTTGGTCTTGACCAAAACTCATGTCCATAAATGAGGGTAGGAACGTAGATTGACCGGTAAATCTCTTCACCACGGACTGGTACAGCGCCCGCTTCACAGCAGACGCCGCACCAATCCGCCTGTCAATCTACCGCTCCATCTTTCCCTCATTCGTGAACAAGACCCCAAGATACTTAAACTCCTCCACTAGGGGCAGTACATCCTCCCCAACCTGGAGAAGGCACTCTACCCTTTTCTGGCTCAAGACCATGGTCTTGGACTTGGAGGCACTGATCTTCAACCCGACCGCTTCACACTCGGCTGCGCACCGCTCCAGTGAGAGCTGTAGATCGCGATCTGATGAAGCCAGTAGAAACTCCCACGCACCCTCCAGTATCCTGCTGAGGGTATAAAGCTTATCCAGTGTTCCATGGCCAGGAAGAAAACCACACTACTGTTCCTGAATCCGAGATTGGAATATCCGATGGACCCTCCTTTCCAGAACCCCTGGAATAGACCTTACCAGGGAGGCTTAAGAGGGTGAGTCCCCTATAGTTGGAACACACCCACCGGTCCCCCTTTTTAAATAGGAGGACCACCACCCCAGTCTGCCAACCCAGGGAAACTGCCCTTGATGTCCATGCAATATTGCAGAGCCGTGTTAACCAACACAGCCCCAAAACATCCAGCCTTAAGGTACTCAGGGAAAATCTCATCCACCCCCGGGGCTTGCCACCAAGGAGTTTTTTAACCCCCTCAGTGACCTTAGCACTAGACATGAGTGTTATGCCAGAAGCTGTTTGAATATGCTTATTATTATTATTAATTATAATTTGGTATTATAATTTAAGTAATAAATCATTCAACTCAAAATTCCGCTATAACAAAATAGAGTTCAAATGGTGGTGATGTTAGCTAAAAGCTTGTAAGGATTTATACTACTAATGCATTAGTTAATTAGCTGTTATGAACTCATTTATGCTGGAATAAATGATCTGGTCGGACTTTTAACTGACGAGGTTTATCCGGCAGGCTGTGAAAACCCCAATGTAACTGCAATTAGAGTTTAAATCGTTATTCCTTATCACCATCCAATGATATTGTCTCTGTATTAATATCAGATGTGAACTCCAAAGGAGGTTAGCTCTGAATTCTGAGTAACCATGCAACTGTGAATTAGATTGAACACAAAACAATTTCTATTCCGCAGTTGTTGTTTTTATTGAACCAAAAGCAATTCCCCGTTACAGTAATTCTCTGATTCAACGACTTTGGAAATCTTACTCACTACTAAACTACACATGCAAAATATATGTGGAAATAAAAGAACAAACAAAACAAATGGATTAACGTGAGCGGTTAGCGAATCTAAGTCCAGCTCACGGTCGTTTACCACCACATCTCAGTCACCCGACACCCTTCCAAGATGGCGACTATGATGACGTATGATCTACCAATTTGCATGATGCGTGAGGGGAGGTCCTAATGACGTAACCACGCTTACGCTGATGGGGTAATACCTCGCTTCGAGAGGGCTTCGGACAAAAAGATTGCACCTGCTGATAAGCAAAGCAAAGATGGAACAAAGAGAGAGGAAAAGGATGAAAAAGTTGAAGAATCGACTCACGGCGGAGTCTCCACGGATCACAAGAATCAAACAACAGCCAAGTCACTTTCACAAATGCATGCACATACAAAGAAAATATTCAGCAAAATAAATCCAACTTCGTCGTGGAGTAAAAAGCATTAACCTACACCTACAAAGTTCCTAACACCTGCCCAGGCACTTCTAAACACCCTGTGGGTGAAAAAGAAATAAAAGGGGAGAACCCCGTTACTTTGAGGTGATCCAGGAGTGAAGTCCCGGCTTCGGGGTCCGCAGGCGCTCCGACTAACGCGGTGTCCTGAATGCGTCTCTTCCTCCGGGCTTACAGTCGCTTTGTTGGCCAGACAAAGCGGGGTCCTCTTCGATCACTGGGAGATAAGGCGGCTCTCAGTCTTTTGATCCGAGGGAATTTAAAAGTACTTATTTTCGTCGACCTCCTGCGTCAGCAAAGCAGGGAATCAGGTTTGCTTCGAAAAATCTCGGTCCAGCGAGAAACTCGAGCACGTGGCGTGGGGGGTGGTTTGGAGTAGCACAGCTGTGTGTCTTCTCAGGTTGGCGTCTTGCCAGGGAAGAAGGCAGATTGTCGTGCGTGGCCGCAATAAATAAATTTTCCCTAGTAATGTTATCTCTCCGCTCCGTTGTTAGGGCGGCGGCCATTTTTGGGCCATGTTGCATGATGGGAGTTGGTGGCCATTTTGACCACATTGCATCATGGGGAATGCAGTCCGTCACGTCCCGAATGAATGCAGTCGTCACGTCTGAACTGGCATTACATGGGAGAACCCGACCCGAAGTCCCGAGGCTCTGCTTCCTCAATGGAAGACGTGTTGGTGCGATTAAGGAGGTCTTCGAAGTATTCCGCCCACTGACCCAATGTCCCGAGTCGAGGTCAGCTGCATGCCACTCACCCTCTAAAAAGTGTTGGTATTGTACTGCTTCCCCCTCCTGAGACGTTGGATATTGGACCACAACCGCCTCAAAGCCATACAGAAGTCTTTCTCCATGGCTTCTCTAAACTTTTCCCACCGCCAAGTTTTTGCCTCAGTGACCAGCCGAGCCATCTGCCGCTTTGAGCTATCAGTTGCTTCCGGAGTCCATCAGGCCAATAAAGCACAGTAGGACTAATTTTTCAGCTTGACAGCTTCCCTCGCCGCTGGTGTCCAACAGCGCATTCAAAGGTTGCCGCCGCAACATGCGCCAAAAACCTTGCAGCCACAGCTCTGACTAGCCACCTTCACAATAGAGGCACAGAACATGGTCCACTCAGACGCAATGTCCCACACCTCCCTCGGGACATGTTCAAAGCTCCGCCGGAGATGTGAGTTAAAGCTCCATCTCACGGGAGACTCTGTCAAATCAGCAAACCCTCACAATATGTTTGGGCCTACCAGGTCTGACCGGCTTCCTCCCCCACCATCGGCGCTAGTTCACCACCAGGTAGTGGTCGGTGGAGAGCTCTGCCCCTCACTTCACCCGAGTGTCCAAGACATGCGGCCACAGGTCAGATAAAACAACAACAAAGTCGATCATTGAACTATGGTCTAAGGTGCCCTAGTGCCAAGAGCACATATGGACACCCTTATGCTTGAACATGGTGCTCGTTATGGACAATCCATGATGAGCACAGAAGTCCAACAACAGAACACCACTCAAGTTCAGATCAGGTGGACCATTCCTCCCAGCCACACCCCTTGTGTGCATTGAAGTCCCCCAGCTGAACAAGGGAGTCCCCAGGAGGGGCACTCTCCAGTACCCCCTCCAAGGACTCCAAAAAGGGTGGGTAATCACAACTGCTGTTTTGGCGCATGAGCACAAACAACAGTAAGAACCTGTCCCCCCACACGTATGCGGAGGGAGGCCACCCTGTCGTTCACCAGGGTAATCCCCAACGTACAGGCACCAAGATGAGGAGCAACAAGTATGCCCACTTGGCGGCTCTCACCAGGGGCAACTCCAGAGTGGAAGAATGTCCAACCCCTCTCAAGGAGACCAGTTCCAGAGCCAGAGCCATGCGTTGAGGTGGTCCAACTAGCCCTAGCCGGAACCTCTCAACCTCGCGCTCTAGCTCAGGCTCCTTCCCCACCAGAGAGGTGACATTCCACGTGCTAAGAGCCAGCTTCTTCAGCCGAGGATCAGAACGCCAAGGTCCCCACCCCCGACTGCCACCCATTATACAACTCCCGACCCCTTTGGCCCCTCCTACAGGTGGTGAGCTCATTGGAAAAGTGTTATCCTGCCATAGTGAACCCAAGCACCAGCTCCAAGTCACCAGCGAGTTCAAGTATCTGCTCTGTGCCACCAGAGCCCCAGAGCCAGAACAATGTTCCTTCTGAGCCAGCTAGACGTTTGCTGAGCCCTAGAGCCAGGTCCTTGTCACCCCTGAGCCCTCAACCTATGTCATCACCATCCTTATCTACATCTTATTTTTTCATTCAAGAGTTCTCCAAGGAGGGTATACGGCTAGACCATCTTCCTCTCCAAGTTCTGGAGTTCACAGAGTGCATCCAAATGGACCTGCCACCTGTTCATTTTCATGAGGTCTCTGATGGGAGTGTCCAGGTGGGATTACTTCATGTCCCAGAGCCAAGCTCAAGCCTGACATCAAATCTGTCAAGTTCTGCCCAGAGACCAAGCTATCTAAGCTCTGCCCAGAGGACAAGTCTTCCAAGCTCTGCCTCCAGGGTAGGATATCTGGGTCAAACTTTGATACCACAACCACAATCCTTGCCTAGGCCTTCAGACATGTCTGCTTGTCATTGCCTCCTTGGTTTTGATCTACACCTGTCTTATGGCTTTGATTTTAGCCTCTGGATATCTGCATAGATCTGTCACCCTGCTGATCACCTCCTGCATTGTCAGGATTCTGCTTGTTCCTGCATCAGTGACCTGGTTTTCAATAATAAACTGTTTAAAGCGCGACACAGTGTCTGGTTTGAATATCTTGTTCTCGGTCTGCTCTGACATTGCACAAAATGTCCTTATGGTGAAATTTAGCTATAGAGTTTACAGCAAGATGTCTCCATAAGATTTTTCCAATTTGTAAGATGAAGACAACTTTTCTTGTATATGCTCTACTTATCTGGAACATACTCCCAGAAGTTGTCTTCTGGGATATATAGCTCATCACCATAAGAGTGTGAATGTGTGCATGAATGACTGACTGTAATGTAAAGTGCTTTGGGGTTGTTGGACTTGATAAAGAGTTATACAAGTACAAGCCATTTACTATTTAAAAGTGCTGAAACCCTGAGTTCCTTTAAATGAAGGTTAAAAACCTATTGGTTTAGTATTGCCTTTAAATGTTAATGGTGAAGTTTGTAGTCTAACTTGTCTTATATCTTGGATGCTGCCACTATTTCACTCCAATGTTCTTTCCTTTGTAATGTTTTCCCTCTGTCTCTGTAATGTTTTCTTTACTCTGTAATATTTTTTTTTCATGTACAGCACTTAAAGTTGTCTTGTTCCTGAAAAGTGCTTCATAAATAAACTTAAAGCTTACTGTGTTTTATGTAGGATAGGTTGTATCTAACACGGTGCACCAGCTTTTTTCTCAACTTTGTAAGAGACCAGCCCATATATTAGGTAAAATAATGTATTTTTTGAGCTGCTGTTTATTTTTTTCCTGTCCATTGTGGGATGTAGGATAAGTCAAATACTTTGGGAATTCCTGCCCTCTGCATTTGCTGGAAGCTCATTTGCCCTCTCTGAGAAACGCATCGATTTTGTCATAACACATAACACGTTCACTGAATCAGAAACGGCCATTTTAGTCGGCCATAATGCAGGATCGTTGAAATTAAGTGAGTGATCGGTTTCTGATCCATTCTGCTAAGACTCTCTTACCAAGAAGCCAGCCCCTCCATATGCATTATGACTGTTTTCTGTGGTGGGCAAGGGGCAACTTTGGGTCTAACATGAGGGTAGACCATCCTGCATACCATTGAGGTTACAAAATAATATGTCATTACAGTATTTGCATTGTATTCCTACGCATATTAAAAATCAGTGTCAGATGCAATTTTAGTTTCAGCTTGCCATTTACAGAAACACTGTTAAATCTAATCTTCAAAATATGTCTTTGTTTCCCCAGTGACAACAGTGCAGCAGGATATGAGTATCAGCCACCTGCCTGTCGGCTATGGACTGCCCCAAGGCCCGTGAAGTACAAGGTTGCCTCTGCCGCAAGAAAAATGGCAATCCATCCAATGGCAGATCAACCAGACAAATCCCCAGTCGGGTGACCTAGCCCTCCACCTATTGATGACAATGAGGACATGTGGCACTCTCCAGGTGAACCAGACACTAGGCCACAGACACCTATATCGTCACCGAGGCATCCTCCTGGTCCCAGAATTGACACCACAAAATCATGATCTCTTCTGAGCCTTTTCAAAAGATTTTTTTTTTTGATCATGTGGTTGAGTAGTATTTTTATTGATAAGTCTCTTTTTAATAAAATACTTGTTTGAGACAATTGACACAATTCAGCTAACTTTCTCTTCATTTTATTGATATTATGCTGTGCACTATAGTATATTTTAATGAAACAGAGGGTACATCTTATGAACAAATATGCTTCAACTGATTCAGTCCAGATTTGTTGCAGTTATAGTCAATATCTGGATCTATAAAATCTGAGCCTTCTCCTATATTTTCAAAAGGGTGTTGTGCTGTGTTTATTTTGGGGGGGGATTTTTAGACGAGACCCAAAAATTTTGATTTCTACTTTGTTTAATCACCTACAAATCAGACATGGTGGCATTTGCAATATTGGTTCCACCTGAAAAATCTTGTTTAATGCCTTTGTGTCACAAAACTACTAACATTTACTTTTACATTTTATAACTATGGAGCTGTACTTGATTTATATCAGATATGTAAATTGAGGTGGAAATTTGTCCTAAAACCCTTAGGCTTTAAAGGCAATACTAGCACTACATTCACTCAGTCAAAAGGACCAGAAAGAAATCAACAGTCAAATATAAGTTAGCTAAAGCTACAACTAGAATAACTTCTTGTTTTAACTGTTTCACTGGAACAAGCTTCAACACTAACATTTCAAAGCTTAATTACTTCTATTCATATATAACCAAAAGAAAAAACACTACATTAAGCTAAGAAAATTCTTGACTAGACTTTTTTAGTTTTACTGTAACAAGTTTCATCACTAACAATTCAAAGCTTAAATGTTTCTATTCATACACTAACAAAATCCTTAAAGTTACAACTTTAAGTGTGTGATCTGACCTTTCTGAACTACAGCTAAAATAGAATGCAAGCAGAGTAAAGATTTTGTGATTTTTAGTGTAATCATGTGTGTATGCATGCGTGTCAGTGTAGGTCTGGCAGTCGTAGTCATTGATAGTGATGGGACATTATCAGACAGTTCTGTAGTACTCTGTTCCAGGTCACAGATGTCACAGAGTGTCTTGTTTACATAACGTCAAGAAGAAATTAAGATTGTCTGCCTTTCGAGGCTGACACAGAGAGGCCAGATTCTGATAATAGCGTTTGTTTTCGAGCAAGCAGACTCCTGTATTTATGTCTGCCTTAGAGTCTCACTGATTCTTCTCAGTGACAATTCCAAACAGACAAATTGGGGGTCATTCTGCCAAAGCCAGACTTCTAACTTTCTCCAAGATCTAAGTTCAGGAATTGCAGCTGGCCTGCAGTTCTGCTTTCACAGCATTTCAGTTTGAGTATCGGTAGCAGATATATTCCTAACAAAGCCCAGGCAGTCTTGAGATGGGCCGAAACAGCTGCTAACATTTTCAGAATTTCTTGATACTCCAGGTAAACGGCAGCTCCGAAAAAGCAGTAATGCTGTTATCACAATTGAATTTTTTAACGCATTTTCAACATCCTCGACCAACAAAATGAACAGACACATAATCCTCCTCCCAGGAGTGCACCATGTGTCCAGCTGAAAGTATTCCGTTTGGGCACAGGGGCTCTCCTTTGCCCAGTCTTCTCGTTGAGAAAATTTTATCAATTGCGTTGAGAGTCCAGCTGGCCATAATTTACAATTTGGAGGATATGTAAAGAGACTCCCAAAAGATTGATAGAAGCAGAAGCAGCTTAGATACAGGGGAGGGAGAGGTGAAAGGAGAAGAGAAGAGAAAGAAAAGCGTCCACCTTCACAGAGAGCAGGAAGAAAATCGATACAGTTTGAGATAAACTTGACAAATATGAATGTTGTTAAGCAAATGTATTTACCCTGAGTGTGAAACTCAGCAGACCACAATTTGTAATAATTTTGTCTTGGCAGTAAATAGATAATCATAGCTTTTTATAAAACAGTCCTAAATAAAATCCCACTAAGGATAAACATTAGTAATCAACATATGTGCAACGTCATAAAATGTATTTACCACGAAAGGCAAAATGAAAAAGGTGGTGGACTAACCTTTTCCTAACACTATAGAACAACTGATTGAGGTGTTGAGAAATTTCATTCAATTTCAGGCCAACATTTTTTCCCTTTATAACTCATACAGTGTTTTTCTTAACACCTTGAGACACAGTGACTCATATGAATATCATTGTTCTGCACATAATTGAAATTAATCTGATAAGCACACCAGTAATGGGCATTAATTGACATACCAATGCAATATGGAGCAGATTAAAAAAGCACAAAAATATCAGAAGCTTAAAGAATTACTTTCCCCTAGTTTAGTGGAATAAACTTTTAACATGTTTATAAATTTCTTTCATTTTGAGTCCGTATATGATTGGATTAAATAGAGGACTGCACATTATTATATACAGTGTTATCACATAACGTAGAGTTTTTGAAATGTCAGATTCCAGTACAACAACAATCACATCATAAGTAACCAAACAAGAATAGTTGATCAAAACTAACAGGTGAGGTAAACATGTCTGTGCAGCTTTTTTCCTGACTTCCCCACAACTTTTGTAGGCCACTATAAGTATCATTGTGTAAGTGTATAGTATGAAAAGCATTGGAAGAAGAGCAATGTTGAATAGAGCAACTGAGCCGTATATCAATAGTGCTCTTGAAACCACACAGAGAAGATAATTCACAGAATTGTTGCAAAAAATGCCTTTTAAAGTAAAGCTACAGAGTTTCAAATGAGCAAATAGAATCATGCCCGCACCAATATGACAAGCAGGTACAAGCCAAGCTAAAACAAGGAAACCACTCACTGTTGTTTTTCTCATAATAGTTGGATATTGCAGAGGTTTACAGATGGACACATATCTGTCATAAGACATGGCTGCTAATAGCATAAATTCAGAACCACTTAAAGAATAAAATAAATAAGTCTGGAAGATACACACCTGATAAGTTATAACCTGTTTTTCAGATAAAAAGTCTATCAACAGCTTTGGGTAGACAGCAGTGCTGAAAAGCATGGAGTTTATTAACAAAGCAGCAATAAAAATATACATAGGCTCATGGAGGTTTTTGTGAATCACAATCACATAAACCACTGTAGTATTACAGGACAGGATCAAAATATAACTTGAAAACATTATAAGAAAGTAAACATATCTGTATTTTTCGATCTCTACATAGCCATTAAGAGTGATGTATGTTACATTCATTTCAGTAGGTGAGGTCCCTATTAAAACAGAGATGAATAAACAAGATAGGCAAGGTGCAACACATGAGGAAATAAGTCTTATACAGTATTATGTCTCTGCAATTGGAAAGAGTTTGAGACGGGGTAATTATTAAAAGACACTTCTTTATCCACCATGGATTTCAGAGAATATTCCCTGAAGAGATGTTGGCATGGCAAACAGTTCTGATAAGTTCAAGGGAAGTGTGAGACATTATTGCTGATTGTGCATCCCTATTATTTTTACAGTAAACCTTAGCATTCACAAACCACACAAAAAACTTTGACTATGTTTATCAAAAGGGATAGACCGAATTTTTAAAAACCAAATACAAGTACCAGGTGCATTTGAGTACTTACTGATACAGACTACCAATTTGAATACTTATTAATTCAATTACAATTTTTGGAACTAATTTAAAAATATTTCAGTCATATTTTAAACACACTACTGTTTTGTTTTGTTTTTTTGTATTTTCAGTATATAAAATACACCTTAACCCCTTAAACCCAGAGGGTTTTAGGAGCAATTTCCACCTGAAATTACATATCTGAAATAAGTCAAGTTCAGCCCCAAAGTTATAAAGTGTACATGTAAAAGTTAGTATTTGTGTGACACAAAGGCATCAATGAACATTTTGCAGGTGGAACCACTATTGTAAATGTCACCATGTCTGATTTATATAATGCCACCTGGTGGTGTTCTTTCATGATCCTTGGAAAGATGTCTGATACATTAGACACCAGGCCATAGTTCAAAGAGTTATAAATCAACACCTCTGTGCTCTTCTTGTTACATAAGTGTTTAATCCCACTTACAGATCCATTGAAAAATATTTATTGGCCCTGTTCTTGGCCCTGTAGCTTGTTTTTTCTCTGGTAGCTTAGAATGAAGATTGTTGACATACCTTTGATTGTTGTCATGATCTTCCTGGGTGTCATGTTGGAGCGGATCAAATCTGTTGTGAGAACAGCCCGTTGTTTCACTTTTCTTGGGACGCTTCTCTGTAATTTCGGCCAGTTTGATTTGTCTAGGTGTGGGGTTCCTTGATCTTTTGGCCTTGAACCCAGAGTGGTCCAGGGAGGGCTGCCTGTGAGTATATTCTCATTTTCCTTAGGGAACTGTTTGTTCGCTGAGTTGTTGGACTGTTTACATCAAAATTCACTTTGAGTTGGTTTCAGCTCCATAACGTGTCAAAGTCCTCTGTGGTGAAGGCAAGCATCCTTTGCTGATTAGCTGGAATCGGGGGGTTCTTCTCCATATCAACTTCATGTTGAATTCTTTCTATAACATTGTTTTTCCTGAGAAGTCTTTCTAACTCCTCTTGGGTGTAAAGAGTCATCTTGTGTGGAAAAGTAAAATAGTAGTAGTTCAAAATAGTTCAGAAAGAGGGTACATGAATACAGTAGGAAATAATGCTGATCTTGTAAGATCTTGGCACACTGGGTAGCACTGTTGCCATGCAGCAAGAAGGTCCTGGGTTTGAGTCCAACCTATGCCCTGGGCCTTTCTGCATGGTGTTTGCATGTTCTCCCTGTGCATGTGTGGGTTCTCTCCGGGTATTTCGGCTTCCTCCCACAGTCCAAAAACATCACTGTTAGGTTAATTGGCCTCTCTAAATTCTCCTTAGGTGTGAGTTTGTGCGAGAATGGTTGTTTGTGCTGTTTGTCTCTGTGTTGCCCTGCGATAGACTGGCGACCTGTCCAGGGTGTACCCCTCCTCTCGCCCATTGACAGCTGGAGATAGGCACCAGCATCCCTTGCGACCCCACAAGGAATAAGTGTGTTAGAAAATGGATGGATGGATGGAACAGAGAGACTCTCCTCTCTGCTCTTTGCTCTGACTGCTTCCGGGTTTCAAGACAAGGCTACAACAGCTGTCTGTGTGAGATAGCACTAAAAGAAGTGTGAAGAGGCTCACAGCAACACTCGCTGCTATCTCAAGACAGTAACTTTAGACCAATTAGTGCTTTCACAGGAGGTCACCAATACCACAGAAGAAAGTCACTAGTTGCATTTTTGAAAAAAGAATGGGTTTGAAAAGTCGAGAAATTCAATAACTTGCTAGGAGTGACCAGGTGCTTCCTCAGATTAGAAGACTAGAAGTATTCCCGCTGCTGGCCTTGCACTTCGGGTCAGAAATATTGCAACGATTTGCAGCACATATTGAAAAGTGGAACCATACTTTGCACTGCTTTCTATGAGCCATGCTTGCTTTGTTTACTGGAACAGCGGATACTGATGTTATTACACTCTTGTGCATGCAATGCTGTGTTCGTGCCTGGCATGGAAAATTGCCCACTCTTCCACTCCCTCAGTGTCACAATGATGCATTTAGAGTAGGTACTGAAGGTACCATTTGATTTTACGGGAATCGCCTCGGTCCTCGAATTCGGTACCATCCCTAACTAGAATGGGCTCTATTTGGAATGAAGAGCAAAATGCACGGATGAAGGAGTCTGTGTGAATGAGGGGTAAGGCTGATGGTATTTAAACAGGGAAATGGAATACCCCAGAAGTAGACAAACTTGGTCTAGTGTTTGCAGACAAGGATTTGTTTTTGGCTTATTTTCCCCCCAAAACAAAATAAATGCAAGGAGCATCTTGCATAAAGAACCTGTAATCTAATTTATTTTACATAATTATTTACAGGGAAGCTGTACTTTGATCATTTGTTTTTTTTTTAAAGAAAACGATCGATAGACGTATATTGATGATAAAAAAGCGTCAATAAAAGGTTCAATAGAATAAGTTTTCCTTCCTTTTGCCTTCTAGCCATGTAGGTTAATATTACAGTCATTACATCCTCCCAATCACAAACGCAGACGCAGGACCTAAGCCCCGCCCCCATTAAAGAGTTCAGAGAGCACGCATTCTTTTTTCTTTTTAAAAAACTTGCAGTTTTGATAAAAAAGTTAATTGAATAAAGGTTTGAGTTTGAATTCAGTGTTTGTGTGTTCTGTATCTAAAAATAGGTTGCTAAGCAACAACATAAAAAGGCGAGGGCTGCACTTAAAATGTATGTTTTGAATTTGTTCATAATTATTGATATCAATCAATGTGATTTCTATTTTATTTTTATCGATATGCTTTTTTTACTATATCGTCCAGCCCTATTATAAATCATAATCTCTTATAATTTTTATTACCTTTTATTACTCTTTTTATTAGGATCACTTAGGGCCTCGAAAGCTTGCCACTGACCTGCATATGTAGGAAGTTGAAACTAAATTATAGTGTAGGGGAAAAGTTTAAAAACTGTAATTTTGCCTTTTTCTGACAGTGGCATTTAATATTTGAGGAAACAGAGGACTGTAAAGTAGTCTGCTTTGTCCAGCACATTCCGAAAGAGTGTAGATTATAGCCTTCCTACTAATCATTTTCACAAATGATTTATCTTTAAAAAGATTGTGGCACAATATTCAGTATAAACGTCTAGTCAGGCACATATGTTTATTTTTAATAATTATGTGAAAGATTGTTTCCCATCTCTACCTGCTGTAAAAAGGAACTTGTACCTTGTCAAGAAATCAATTCACGAAAAGCTTTTCCACAGATCTACCACATACTTAGAATGTTGTCAGAAAGTTGCTCATAAACTGATAAAAGTTGGTGCTTTGAATTGTGAGTGTGTGTCTAAGAAGAAAGAGAAGGCAGTTCCACTTAGTATGATGCAATGTGTTTAGAGAACTTTAGCATGGTCCTGTGAGATAGATGTGATTTGGTATGAGTAACTTTGAGTTAAACGGTCTCTCTTGGCCTGTCACGGAGGTTCATTAATGACTGTCATTTGTGTCCTTTTCTGTGGCCTCCCATGTGTTTTAACTGCACTGAGGTAAACAGAACAGGCCTCAAAGGACCGGCCTGACTACAGCCAGGCTGAAAACAGTTAATTGTCACCCAGTGGCCATAAGAAGATAGACAATTGGGATACTATTACGCTTGTGCCTGCATTAAGAAAGCGATGTTTAACTAGTCCAGAATGTTTGAGTATGGACAAACCTTCTGCCTCTGGCATTAAAATCCTTTGTTTTTTATCCTTATCCCTTCTTTAACACTAAGAGTTAGACTTTAATACAGTAGGTCCATAAATATATGTACAATTGGTAAAAAATAAAAAACCACTGGGTTTATTTTTACCATTTTACTTATATAATTAATATTTAAGCCCGTGAGCCTCTTTTCAAGGGGCTTGAGCTCTTTAGTAACAATAACTGAGACCGACACACACTTATCATATGTCCAGATCTTCATCTGAGACTCCTCTACAAAAGTATCTACCAAATATATAATAGCATCCCACACTTTAAATGTCAAGAATAAATCTTTTTTTTTCTTTTGATTAGGGTAAATTTTATTTACTCCGGCCCAGAATAATTTACTCTCACATTGTCCTTTCCACGTCATCCTCCAGGACCTTTAAATGCATTTTTATTGAGAAACAGAGTAGAGATCACATAGATGGAAAGTATTCGCACACTACGGTCCTGCTGTAGTCTACGCCTGCTCTGTCTCTGCCTGTCTCGCTTTCCGGCTCCCCCTAATACTGCACAGTGGCCTTGGCTTGAGACAAAACAAAGACAGTCTATCGTAGACAATCAGTATCCCCCAGCAGCGGCAGCATTTGGCCTTGCAATCAGCAAACAGTGGATCTTATACACAGCCATCATGTCTGCAGGCCTCCTATGTCCGAGTGGTGTGAGACCATAGTGACTTCAGAATAATATTTTTATAACATTCATCTCTTTTTTTTTTTTTTTTTTTCATGATAGCGTCGTCAGCATCAAAACAAAACAAGATGACCCATCATATGAAACGTGGACAAAACACAGAGGACCCATTTCTGTAAGCACGTAAAGTGGGACCCAAAAGGAACCCGTGTTGGAACCAGGCAGTGCTGGAACTTTTAGTACAGATCAACATGAATGCTTCATAGAGTTTTATCACACAAGATCAAAGGTTTAGCTTTTATCTACAATTTAGGGTTCATCTAATTAAGTAAGGCCTGTTTCAGGTCCCTATGCGCACATTATTTTAAATTTACATTAGGCTAGGTAAGCTAAACCTGTTCAGTAACCAAGGTTACTGATATGTAAGGTATGAATCAAGGTTCATACCTTACATATCCAGGAGTACCAGTGTGGGGTATCAGAGGGCAGGCTGGGCCTTCACGCACCAGAAAACCTCATCCTTTCTAAAGGATGATAAAAACTGATGTGACCCCAGGTGAAATCACGCCAATCTGAGCGAGAAGTACCTCTATTAAAACTAGGAGTTACCATTACCAGCAAATTCTAAAGGATCTTTAGAACCAATCAGATCCTGGTTCTTCCTATATCAAATCAAAAGGTGCATAAACCATAGGTCTTTGTGTGTCTGAAGCAAACAGTTTCCATGTATTACCATACAACCGTATTGGTGAACATGATGCAACATTACAGTGTAGATCTCATAACACAAAAAATCAAACTTGTGAGTCAGTGGAACAGAGCAGTTAAACAAACAGCAACACAATATGAGAAGAGTCCGAAACGTCAAGAACGCAAAGTTAAGAAAGCCTTCAGGCCTTTCAGGGCACAAGGCAGAAATTTATCTAATCGCGCTTAGGGTCTCTTCAGGCAACTCCTCCCGTTGTAGAATAAGAAATCAGCGTTCTCTGGCTTCTGCATCCCCAGTCCTCTTCTTGGTTCCTCCTCGCAGGCTGGACAATTGGGCTGGATGGTAATGAATGTTCAGTTCTGGATGGGGCACTGAGCATTTTATTTTGCATTTCTCCCTAATAAAACACTTTGTGAAAATGGTCTGCAGACATGAGCCCTTGTTTCTATTGGGGAACAAAAACAAGGTGTAATTAGTGTTCTTATCAAAACTCCATTCATGTGTCATTTATTAAAACCATCCTCCAAGCACTTTCACATTCAAGATAATTCTGTGCACAATTATTTAGCTCCCAGAATTCTAAAATTGAATTATTAATTAAAAGAGTAATTTTTAAGTTCAAATGTATTTGCAGTAGTTTTCCAGCAATACTTAGCAGAATGCTCTCAATGTGTGTCTTAACTTTTATTGTCTGACAGTCAAAGTTCTCTGCAACATAATTTCATCACCATATTTGTTTCATGTCATTTTCCCGTTTTATTTTGAAAACCCAGCTGAGAGAAAGGAAGCCTTTCCATGTGGCAGCCTTTTCCAACTTCACCTTGACTTGTATCAAACCTTTTCTCTCTCTCTCTCTCTCTCTCTCTCTCTCTCTCTCTCTCTCTCTCTCTCTCTCTTTTTTTTTAAGAAAAAAGGGAGGTGCTGTTCCGCACAGAGAAGACAAAATGTTTATACCATGCTGTTACTGTTTAAGGGTGCCAAGGTTCTACAAAACAAAGCAGTGAGCAGGAGAGGTAGAGAACAGGAGCTTTTTGAAAACGTTCTAACATTGTTGAACAACTAAAGCTACTTAAGCAAATCAGAATTAGTTCCCACTTTAATCCTAAAATAAAGTAAACCTTATATGTGATTATTTGCCTTTTTTCTCAACTGAGGATTAAGGAATTTGATTAAGAAGTTATTGGATGAACCCCTCTCTGCGTTCCTATTTGTCTAGGCCTTGGTAATCTGATCTTTGTGTTTTGAGTGCCTGGTCAGGAAAGGTTAAGGTTATCTGAACCTTTCTGTTTTAAGAAACCCTGAAAACCCAGAACCCTTTACAGTCAGTGTTAAGTGTCAGGTAACCTGTGGGACCATGTCGTCATCTCTCTGGTTCCACCAGCTGTGCCCCAGGGGTCTCCACACCCCATGTGTGGAACGTCTCTCATTGTAAGGATCTCACCTTATGTCCCATTCAAGATGTTCTTTACACAACAGGACTTCCAATGTGGGATGTCATTGCTGCTTTAATGTTCCTCAGAGAAAACCTTCATTCATTGATATCACCTTTTAAGCTGTTACCCTTTTATCATCACAGCCTCTCAGCAATCTTGACCAGATCTAAAATGTCCCCATAATTTAATCTAATTAAATTAATCTTACTTATTTTCTGTATGTAAGAGGATAACCATATCCTGTTCGTGACGCCAAATGTTATGGGAATTCTAAACAATAATAACTGGCTTCCCATCTTTACTAAATGAGGAGACGGTGGTGATGAAGTTCCAGCACTTTTATTGAGAAACAGAGCAGAGATCACATAGATGGAAAGTATTCACACCCCACGGTCCCGCTGCAGTCTGCGCCTGCCCTTTCTCTGCCTGTCTCGCTTTTCGGCTCCCCTTAATACTGCACAGTGGTCTTGGCTTGAGACAAAACAAAGGAAGTCTATCATAGACAATCAGTATCCCCCAGCAGCGGCAGCATTTGGCCTTGTAATCAGCAAACAGTGGATCTTATACACAGCCATCATGTCTGAGTTTTGTGAGGCCATGGTGACTTCAGAATAATATTTTTATAACATAATGTCAGTTTATGAAAAACATTCATTCAACATCAAAACAACATTGAACACCAAACAGTTGAAATTGTGGTGTTATCTCATCATGGATTCAGCATTGAAAATATCAACCATTTTTGAGATGTATGTCTAATAAACATTATTTTTACAAATGTGCCTTTTAAAAATGTTGCTGATATATGTCATTTGAAAAATAGTGTTTCAACATCCAAACAATGCTCATTAATTAACTGTTGAAAGAGTATTTGAAACATGAATGATGATGCAATGTTAAAAGCTTAACTTTAAATGTGATATTTGAGTTGATTCATGATCTACCAGCATATTTTTTTCTCTCCCAGGAGAGAGTACTTGGGAGATAAACAGTCCGTTTGTGTACATCTCACTAGCTAGTCGGCCATTTATTAATTATTAATAAATGGCCAATCAGAATAAAAATGCATCACGTAAACGAGCCAATCAGAATATGATGATCGGATTAAGCTCAATTGGAATGAAATAGTATTTTGAATGAGAGGGGTGGTTTATGCCAATTGATGAGCCAATCAACGTGCATGTAAACACTTGTCAGTCTCGAGTTATTACGAATGTGGTAAACTGATCCAAGTGTGCATGTGCACCTGATGTATCCAGCATTCATCCTTGCCTACCAGCCAAGTTTCTGACCAGGTTCTTGTTCTTTGGATTTCCTTGTCTTGCCTTTCCCTTGTTGAACACTCATTGGCTTTCTGTATTCCATACATAACCTGGGCTACATCATGTCTACAAACCCTGTGAAGCATGTCAGCAATCATACCATGGCTCCTACCCAGAGCCATCATAATACACTGGCCCAGATCTGCCACAGAACGTCTGCCCAGAGTTTCCTGTTTGCTCCTTCCAAGAGATGTCTGTGTTTGCCTGCGCTGGGGTTTTTATCTTTAATTTAAATAAACCTTTGAAACACAAACATCATGTCTGGCTCGAATATCGGTTCTCTGCTTGCTCTGGTATTACATAGTCAGAGGTATCCGGCGGTCGTCAGTAGCTGGATCTGAGGCAATCAGCCAGCAACAGTGCCTGCAGCTTGCGGCAGAGGGTTAGGAGAAATGTATAGGTTCTCTGGAGACTGTTTTCAACCAGACCTTCCATAGTTTACATGGAGGTGTCGGCTAGACCCTCCATGGCTGACGTGATCATAGAAGGCTTGGGTAGCTGTTCTTGAGAAGGTTGACCATGGTTTTAAGCTGCCACAACAGCCTCAAAACTCCTCTCCATCTCCTCAAATCTATTCAGAACATCCAGAGGAGGATGGAAAAGAACATACTCCCACAGGATCTTGATCTTTAGGGCAAATTTCCTCAGAACCTCACCCCGCTCATCAAATGAAGCGTAAACACCTGAAATGGTGAGGACATCACATAGGCAGGGCTGCCAGAGCTGATGCAGCAGACACGATTAGATCTGTAAGACAGGCTTATATTGAAACCAGGCAGGCAACGACAGGCAAATAAATCCATAGGGGCAGAAGGCAATGTAGATGTCTGACAGGGGCTGGACAATGTAGGGAAATCTGTTAAACTTGGTCTTAGTCATGAACAGAGATCATGCAGGGAAATTGCTGGACATCTACTAACTCCAGACTTTCAATAATCTGGCGCCTGTCTGCCTGCTGAAGTCCAGAGTACATAGGCAGATGATCAGGTGAAGGAGATGAGCTAGACTGAGCTGCCAATGGAGTTGATTCAAAGGTGCATTCGATGATTTTGATTGCATCATTGCAAGATGAGTGGCAGCAAGCGGACAGGCAGGCCTGAACATGACAGTGTTTATTTGCTTCCAACGTTGAAAACTCTTAATAAAACAAATGGCCTAAAATCAAACAAACTAATGAGACAATATTCCCTTAATGGTTCTGATCATTTAGAAAATGAAAAGGTTTGTCTATATGTAAAAAAAAATATATAGGTTAGTGAAGCCTAAGGGAGGGGTAGGAGGGCTAATAAATGCTAAATTTTACTGCAAAAAGAATACTGAAGATCTGACAAATGTTCCTTTTCAGGAAGTTCTTACACTTGTCTGTTTGATGAAGTTGTTATCATGCCAACAGCTCTATATGGAATAGATTGAAATCCATAGTGGATCAAAAGGTCTATTTAAATAGTTGATCTAACTCTTTCCATTCTGAACATGCAAGAGGTGTGAGTATCCGTAAACAAAGAAGACACATGCTTGCCTGACTGTCTCATTTACTTATTTATACAATTTGTATTAATCTTCCTGAAGTTATGAATATAACGTACATTAATCTTGATGGCCATGTGGAGTTGGAAAAATATAGGATTCTTTATTTCTTCATCATGGTCACAGGTTATATTTTGATTCTGTCCTGCAATTCTATCATTGTTTATCTGGTTGTGATTCACAAAAACCTCCATGAGCCTATGTACATTTTTATTGCTGCCTTGTTAATCAATTCTGTTCTTTTTAGTACTTGTATCTACCCAAAGCTTTTGATAGATTTTTTATCAGAGAAACAGATTGTGTCTTATCAGGCTTGTCTCACTCAAACAGCTGCATTTTACTCTTTGAGTTGTTCAGAATTCTTGCTTTTAGCAGCCATGGCTTATGACAGATTTGTGTCGATATGTAAACCTCTGCAATATCATACGATCATGAGAAAAAGAACAGTAATTATTTTTCTTGTTCTAGCTTGGCTTGTACCTGCTTGCCACACTGTTGTGCCTGTCATTGGAAATGTAAATACAAAGCTCTGTAGTTTTACTTTAAGTGGTATTTTTTGCAACAATATAGTGAATTCTCTTTTCTGTGTGGCTTCGAGAGCATTGTTGATATACGGCTTAGTTGTTTTATTCAACATTGCTCTTCTTCCAATGCTTTTCATACTATTCACTTACACAATAATACTTGTAGTGGCCTGTAGAAGTTGTAGAGAAGTCCGGAAAAAAGCAGCACAGACATGTTTACCTCACCTTTTGGTTTTAATTAACTATTCTTGTTTGATTACTTATGACATGATTATTATTAGACTAGACTCTGATATTTCAAAAACTGCACGTTTTGTAATGACAATGCAAATGATGATGTGTAATCCTCTTTTTAATCCAATCATATATGGACTCAAAATGAGAGAAATTTATAAACACCTTAGCTGGTTGTTTTGTAAAGTCATAGTTAAGTAGCTTATTTTTACCTTTTATCTTTAACTGTGTGTGTGATTTTCTGCCCTTTTGGTAAAATTAGGCATTTTTGTGTTTTTTTAACTAACGGTGATAATAAAACCATTTCACTGGTAAATAAACACCAGGTCAAGCTTTCAAAAGGAATGGTCCTTTATGGATCTATATTATATATTACAGCCAATAATGGTTACATTATAGGCAATGATGGCTATTTTAATGGGTCAAATATCAAGGAACTATCATGTCAAGAATGCACTGGAAGAGTCACAATTGAAGGCATCACCAGAGCATTGGTGCCACAGACAGTTGATGGAGCATTCAGCAGTCTGTCCAAATACCAGTTGGACTTCACGGTACACAGATAATGTTTAGGTAGAAAAATCAGATTGATAAAGATTGAAAAGTGAAAATGCTGTTGTTCAATTGTCCTAAATTTTTTCTTTTTGCCTTGTTTTGATGTCCTTTGACACGGTTGTGGTATCTATGCAATTATTTAGTTTTGGGTTATATGTTAAATATGTTATTACTCAATTTATTTACTGTGGCAATGTTTTTAGCTTAGCATGTTTTTAAATGTATAGCCTTTTTAAAAAATGTCTTGGAAGTCTATTGTATTTTTCTTTTTATTGAAAAATCCCAATCCTAGACAGGGACTCTAAATTAGCCAGTGATTACAAGCCCCACATGCAAGGCAAGGGTTACATTGTAACACTGACTATGTGGTGCCACTGAGCAAATAGGCATGATTGAATGAATGAATGTATGAATGAATGAATGAATGAAAATGGGGTTAACAGGACCAATTTTCGAGCAAAGCAGGACATGAGGGCACCTACTGTGCAATAAAATAAATGTAATTCAGAAGCTATGAGAAAAAAAAATATATAAACAAATAAAAAATAAATAAGACAAAAAAACTTGTGAGTGAAGAAGTTGAAGTGAACTTGACATCGACAGGAAATGAATAAATAGAAAACTAAAATGAACACTTTAATGTCAGCGCCCTAAAATCTGAAACTTTAATCATTTACTATCAGCTGATGCAAAGAAGACATTCCAGAAGCTACATTTACTAGAAAACTGGAAGTAAGCAGATGCACAAATAAGAAGCTCAAAGTTAGGAGACTGCTTAAATCTGCCACACCAGCAGACATCAATAAATCACCATAAAGGTTACAGGCTCAAATGGTTAAAATGGCAAAGCTATCATAATGGCTCATCATATTAACTAACAATGGTAGGGTTAAAGCGACAGCAGAAAATGATATAATACAGGAAATAGAATAGCATGGGATTTAATACCCTCTTCTTGAAGGAAAATAACAAGACATTTCCCCCTTTTACTAGTTGTTAAAACATTCTTATGATAGAAAACATATTATTGAGTTTAACCATCTCTTTGCCTAGGGTTCTTTTAAGCCAGAGTTATTTAAAGATTTCCCACTGACCTATACGGAAAATAACTAGAAACGTTCAATTTCTGAAGAAATTGAAGAAGGTTCGCTTTTGCCTGGGACCGGCCCTGGGTGTCTGTCTGCAGCACGCAGACAGATGAGTCAGAGTGTATGTAATTGGATTAGAATGGAATACTTTGCCTCGAACAGCGCTCGATCTTTCGGGAACCGTAAATGGTAGAGACGTAATTTTTTCTGCGTTTATTTCGTAACAGATCGAGGAACAAGACAATCTATGGGTTTTTCCTGGAAATATTCGAATAGAGGCATAAAAAAATCCTGAAAACATGTGTGTTTTGGAATTGCAGATGGCTTTTTCAAAACCTCTCCATAGGAAATGAATGGGGAGGGTTTGGGGTTGTTGCCGGTCTGAGGTGAGAAAGGATTTGTCTTCCTCAAAACCAGCCGACAGGAGAAGGTCTGCATCGAAGCAGCATGGAAAATTGGTGTTATTAAAACATGATTAAATACTTCAATGTAGCATGAAAAAATGAAATATGTGAATAAAAATGTTAAAGGCTTCAATAAATGGTGAAATGTATTGATTTAAATTCAAAAATACTTATTTAAACCCAAAGGAAAATTAAATGTTGGGTAAATATGTAAACCTCTGAAATTGCCACACAGGGTTTCAATAGGGGGTTTTCAGCTGACGTCACGCTCACGTGACTACTCAGCGCGTCCGCCATATTGGGTGGCAGTCGTTTCGCACCGTTGACCTGCATTGTATGACGCCTTAGGCAGTATTGGAAGTGAACAATGGGGAAAACGTGTTTAATGGTTGGTTGCACGGCCCGTGGAGGTGGAGATCAACGCTCTTTCTATCGCCTACCAGCCGTAATAGTGAATCAGTGTGAAAAAACAAAACAGCTCTCTGAACAACGCCGTCACCTATGGCTGACACGGATATCCAGGTCCGATTTGGACGGTGTTAAGCTGGAATACGCCAGAGTCTGCGGTGCTCACTTTGTCACAGGTAATTAACTGTTAAGTATTTAAAACATATAAGAAGAATATATTAATAATAGGGCCTGGGCGTTATGACTTATTACTTTCCGCGGCTGTCATGTTGACTGCCTCCGCCGCCTCTACTGCCTATTACTACCGCATACTGTACTCCCTCTCTCAGCCGTGTTTTAATTTGATTAATTTCACCTTAACTTGATTTCAACCATGGTAAACCGTTGCTGTATTGTGGGCTGTAACAGCGCAACACATGATCGCCATGGGAAAAACATAGAAACAGATTAATTTTCCACCGCTTTCCTGCCTGGAGGCGCAACCACGGAGAACAACTGTTAGCGATAACAAAGAGTCGGCTCGCTTGGATCGCGGCTGTAAGTCGACCGAACATAACTTTCCACAGTATCCCGATGTCAATGAGAGTGTGTTCTAAACGTTTGAAACACATAGCAGCAAGTTAAAAGTACATTACATGCGCGAGTGGTTGTTAGCGCTAACGGTTAGCATGAGCCAGAGCCCGGCTGAGCGCAGCTTACCTTTGAACGAGTTACAGAGATAAAGAGTCGTCGGCTCGCTTGGATCGCGGCTGTAAGACCGAACATAACTTTCCACAGTATCCCGATGTCAATGAGAGTGTGTTCTAAACGTTTGAAACACATAGCAGCAAGTTAAAAGTACATTACATGCGCGAGTGGTTGTTAGCGCTAACGGTTAGCATGTGCTAACCCGTCTGAACGCAGCCTACCTTTGAACGAGTTGCTGTGTTCCCACTGTTTGCTGGCTTTATGATCTGCAGCTCCTACCGGCGCCAATACGGTAAATACAACTTAATTTTGCACTGGTCATTGTTCTGCTTAAATAATTAAAGCCGCGAGCGGCGTCGATCGGCCTTGCAGCCAAGCGCCTTCGCGCACCGCCCGCCGCCGGCGGGCGGTGCAACACATTTGCAACACATTTGCGTCGGATTGTTTACATTTTTACCATCTTATTAAAACTCACCCGTCCACGTATGATGGCGATTTCCTTGATGTACATAACCAGATGTGAACTGGTTGTGAGCCTCTAGATCCTTGTAAGCTCTCATTTCCTCAAGCGTGTGCAGAGGGTTTTCACCGAACACCAGGTAATGCACTATGTCGCCGTGCTCTACATTTGGCCAATCATCTGGATTACGGCTAAACAAGGCACCGTGGAGGGCATACGGGTCCATATGGTCGATCACGGAACATTTCCTCAGATATACGTCCTTATCTGGTCGCTCTAGCGTGCTGGCGTACTTATCCATTCGCGATACGATAATACGTGTAAGACAACTAGAGATAAGGAAGTGTGCCACCCAATATGGCGGACCGGAAGTTGGCCAGTGACGTCAGTGAAAACACCCTATTCTGCAACCTCTTGCTTGGCAGCCAAACACCTAACCCACTGTACCAATTTTTGTCTCCAGGGCAACCGGAAATGGCGTCAAGTACAAAAAGCCCGCTTCACAGCGGTCGAGACGAACGTTTTGATGTATAGTATGTGGGGGTAGACCCTACGGTTCGGCGTGTATTAAAGGTGATGGACCCTTATTAGGTGGATAGGATAAGGCTCAGTATAAGGCTCCGCCATGCATTTTCAATGCATAGGCGGGCGCCTAATAAATATGGCATATTAGATTTGTTGGACATTTTTGTATCGGAGCGATTACTGAACATGCACAAGGTGCTGGTAAGTGGATAATGTCATGATTTGTTATTGAACCCGAACACAACCACAACAGAGTTAAGTTTAACAGTTTATTGAAGTTTGTGGATAGTGGAAGAAGGAACCAAGAGTCGGTACTGAGCTGAAGCAGGAGGATGGTGAAGGCAGGAACTGGCAAGCAGGACAGAATCAGAGCACGGTGGCAGCAGAACCAGAAGCACAGCAGAATGGGGACTTGGAACCAGACTTGACCAGCAGCACGACAGAATGAATACATGCAAGGCAGTAGTGAGATCAGAACCACAGCAGGCAGGTGGCGATGAAGAGACTTTGGACTTGATGAGAACTGGAATAAGGTAAGCAGCAGAAACTAAAGTAGGCAGAAATTAACACAAATTAGCAGACGGACCGACAAGGGAGGACTGAATGCAGGGAGCTTAAATAGGGAGGCTGACAGGTGTGCTGAGTGCTGGCTGATTAGTGACTGACAGGTGTAGATGATTACTGAGGTGGAGAGAAGACTGAGGTATATGGAGGGTGAAAAGTGCCCTGAAATGTGCATGGTGCAGCAGACAAAGCTGCACCATGACAGATAACAGCTTGAATAACACATTGATGAGTGAAGGTTGACTCTGGGGGACATTAGAACTGCAATGAAACCCAACATTTCTCGGTGGGAGCAAATGATATGATGAATGAAAAAGTCAGATATCTAACTGTACAGTGTTACACTGCGATGTAACACTGTAAAAGGCAGCGCTCTAAGGAAACCGCGTCAGGCGGGCTCCTTGGCAGTTGGAAGAATGTGCCTAATGGCTGTGTTATTTGGCAACACCAGGCGTCAGTCACTGGTTCCCCCCCAAATGTATGTGATGTATGTGATGGACAGTTGTACTGGAACTGTAATTTCGGTTACAATGCAAATTGTAGTTGACAACTAGAATCGTTCAACTTCTGAAGAAGTTGAAGAAGGCGCCCGCCTGGTGGTGGGCATGACCGTCAAAGGCAAAGCTTCCGAGTTCCTTGGTCGTAGTCTCTCATCGCTTGGGGATTTTAAATCAAACCTTCTGAGTGAAAAGGATTTGTCTTCATCAAAATCTGCCGACCGGGAAAACTTTGCGTCTGCAGAGCTGCAAACTGCGTATTTCGATCTGAGACGCAGCTAATGAGCTAATTGGCGACAGCCGACGGTCAACGTTTCCCATTCATTTGTTACGGTAGTCCTAAACCACTACTGACATAATACACTTTTTGGCCACAAGCGTCATTTTGGGGGTGTTGTTTCCACCTCTTCTTTTAGAGCCGTTTCTAATAGAAAGAAGAAAAGGCAAAAACGGTCCAAACCAAAGGTTGTAACATTTACATTTGTAACCTCTGCCTTACATAAACACTAGAATTAAATCTTAATAAATAAAAGTCTGGACAATTCTTTCAGTAACTCAATTCAGTAAGTGAAATACACTATATTCAGGAGTTGGACAATGAAACTGAAACACCTCTCATTTTAATGTGGGAGGTTTCATGGCTAAATTGGACCAGCCTGGTGGCCAATCATCATTAATTGCACATTGAACCAATAAGAGCAGAGTGTGAAGGTCCAATTAGCAGGGTAAGAGCACAGTTTTGCTCAAAATATTGCAATGCACACAACATTATGGGTGACATGGGTGAGTTCAAAGGAGGACAAATTGTTGGCGCACATCTTGCTGGATGTGTCAAAACTTTCTTTAATTGAATAAAAACAAAATTGAAGTAATAATATTTGGACCAATAGAGGAGAGATTAAAAGTTAGCACACAGCTTCAGTCGCTTCAGCTAGAAACCACTGATCAGGCCTGAAACCTTGGTGTAGTGATGGACTCAGACCTGAACCTCCAAAAGCATTTACAGACAGTGACAAGGTCGGCTTTCTATCACCTGAAGAATATTTCCAGGATTAAAGGACTGGTGTCTCAGCAGGATCTGGAAAAACTAATCCATGCGTTTATATTTAGTAGAATAGATTACTGCAACGGTGTTTTCACAGGTTTGTCTAAAAAGTGGATCAGACAGCTGCAGCTGATCCAGAACGCTGCTGCCCGCATCCTCACTAAGACTAAGAAAGTAGAGAACATGAACCCAGTTCTAAAGTCCTTACACTGGCTCCCTGTATCTCAGAGAATAGACTTTAAAATACTTCTGTTAGTCTATAAATCCCTAAATGGCTTAGCACCTAAATACATTACACACTTGTTATCAGTGTATGAACCCTCCAGACCACTAAGGTCTTCTGGCTCCAGCCTACTCTGCATACCTAGAACCACAACTAAACAAGGAGAAGCAGCATTTAGTTCCTATGCTCCGCTTATCTGGAACAAACTTCCAGAAAACTGTAAAAGTGCGGAAAGCCTGAGTTCTTTTGAATCAAGATTGAAAACACATTTGTTTACAATTGCCTTTGACTGTTCTAGTTAAACTGTTTTTAATGTTCTTCTTTGTTTCTACATTCTATGTCTACTTGCTTTTATTCTATTTTGTAGCTACATTTTATTCCTACTTGCGTTTATTTTGCTATATTTTAATCATGTAAAGCACTTTGTATTGTCTCTGTACTGAATTGTGCTATATAAATAAACTTCCCTTGCCTTGCCTTGCATCTGTGACCAAGACAGCAAGTGTTTGTGATGTATCAAGAGCCACGGTGTCCAGGGTAATGTCAGCATATCACCAAGAAGGATGAACCACATCCAACATGATTAACTGTGAACGCACGTGGAAGCTGTCTGAAAGGGATGTTCGGGTGCTAACCCGGATTGTATCCAAAAAACATAAAACCACATAACTCTACTTATAACTAACTTTCTGAAATATAAACTAAAGGTCACCAATCAGTTCTAAAACATCTTTAGATGAACTCTTGTTGAGCCCTGGAGTATGGAGGACCAAGTCTTCCATATTTAAAAATAAATACAGAAATAAATAAATAATTTAATGTTTTCTTAAAACTTCTTAATACAAAATAAATTAAATAAATTAAACAAATTCATTTATCATCATTCATTTATAACAATTGTTCAAGTTATTTAATTGTTACAAAAAATAAAAAATAAAAAATTTAGCCCCCCCCCCCCCCCCATTACACCAGAGGGCCCAAGCGGCCCCTTAGCACGCCTATGGCTTTGACCGGCCCTGGCTGGCTCTCTGCTGCATGGAAAAATCCCAACAACTACAGCTCAATTTGGGGAGGGTTTGGGGTTGTTGCCGGTCTGAGGTGATTTGCAAAAAATCTATAAATCGTACACCAATGAAGGCTACATTTCCTGAATCCAGACAAAAAGACCTACATTTTGATGTATAATTTGTCTACGTAGAGTGAAAATTGAGCGAGTAGGCTGAAGTTGTTCGGTCTTTTTTACATAACTTTGACTTTGGGGTTGTTGCCGGTCTGAGGTGATTTGCGAAAAATCTATAAATCGTACACCAATGAGGGTTACATTTCCTGAATCCAGACAGAAATACCTACGTTTTGATGTATAATTTGTGCACGTAGATTGAAAATTGAGAGAGTATGCTAAAGTTGTTTGTTGTTTTTTAGACAGTTTTGTCACCACGGTAGGTGAAAATGGCGTGATGAAAAAAATCTATAAGTCCTACACCAATGAGGTTTACATTTTCTGAATCCAGACAAAAAGACCTACGTTTTGATGTATAATTTGTCTACGTAGAGTGAAAATTGAGCGAGTAGGCTGAAGTTGTTTGGTCTTTTTCGCATAAGTTTCACTTTGGAGTTGCTGCCGGTCTGAGGTGATTTGAAAGAAATCTAAAAGACCTACACCAATGAGGGCTACATTTCCTGAATCCAGACAGAAATACCTACGTGTTGATGTATAATTTGTGCACGTAGAGTGAAAATTGAGCGAGTAGTTTGGTGTTTTTTGGAGAATTTTGTCACCACGGTAACTAAAAATGGCGTGATGAGAAAACAATAAAAGATATGCACATTCCGTTTTCACTTCTGAATAGTTCAAAGATATATCTACAAACTGGAAGCTAAATGATGTTCGTAGGTGAAAGCATGACGACACAGTAGAGGGTTGAAAATGACAATTTTTCTGTGTTTTTTTGCGAATTTTGTTCCAACCGTAAGTCGAAATGGCGTCATGTACAAAAAGCCCTGATCGCGGCGTCGAGACGAATGTTTCGATATATAGTATGTGGGGGTAGACCCTACGGTTCGGGCTGTATTAACGGTGACGGAATATTAATAAACAATAATAAAGAAATCCTTATTAGGTGCATAACATAAGGCCTCCGCCATGCATTTTCAATGCATAGGCGGGCGCCTAATAAAGATTGATTAATGTTTAATGTGGTTTCTCGTTCAGCCACTAGATGGCATCAGAACACATGAATTGTACATACTGTACAGTACTTTTGTACAGCTTATAATTTATCCTATACAGTAAATATGGTTTCACAATAGTACAGTTACACTGTGGCCATAAAACATACAATTGTTATCTCCTATTTTGGCCTTAAAATCATTGTTAGCACATATATTGCTATCAGCTCAAACAGGATGCAGTCACCGCAGAAGCTGCGGAGCGCAAATACCCCATATACACCTCAAACTAACATTATACTGCTTACTAAAAAGGGGAGCTGATATGTCCGAGGGTGGAAAAAATGGATAAAGTTTCCACTTACTCCTGAATGACGAGGAAAAAGAAGACTGAAGACTATTTCCTGTGGGGGATTTCAAGTGTTTTTTTGAGCAAATGGATAAAAAAAAAAAACTTCTCATAACTCATTTACTGTAACCTATGTGGTAGATTTTTCAGGGTAGCCTGCATTGTTGCAACATTTTGATTAAAATTACAGAATGATTTAGGCCTAGTCCACACGAAGCAGTATATCTAGGGAAAACTGAGACATTCTTATATGATTATGCCTTTCATCCACATACAAACAGCATTAAACGTCCCTTAAAACAAAACTCCGGCCAATGTGGAGATTTATAAACACTCCAGTTTTGAGCCTGCGTGTGTCCATGAAAAGACGGAGATTAAAGTCTGGCTCTGGCGCATCACAGCTCTGACCTGACTCACAGACGTGCAGCCATTGTTATTGACTTGGCAATACAGTGGAGTAAAAAATTAATGCTGTCAAAGAGGTGCTGATTTCTATGTTGTTGTTGTTATGATTGTTAACAATAGGGACCAGTTTCACAGTCAGATCTTAAATAAAACCAAGACTAAACTGATCTGGTTTAACTTAATCCACACTAATCCAGTTGCTTTCTGAAATGCTGTTTAACTTCAGATTAACTGGTTCCAGACCAGTCTGACTAAGGTAATCAAGGACCAGTGAGATCATGTGTTGGAAGCCGAATCAGATTTACAAGGTGCACATGGTGCAAAGGTTAGTTTCTCTGAAAATCTGGGATGGTATTTTCCTGTGTGTGTGTGTGTGTGTGTGTGTGTGTGTGTGTGTGTGTGTGTGTGTGTGTGTGTGTGTGTGGAATAGGAGTTTGTTCCATTGACCAAGCATGGACAACAGAAAAAGAAAAGGTTCAAAAAAGTTAGAATATAATTTTGAAGGAAATTATTTCAAATTATCCCAGAATTGAGGGCGAACATCATGATTCAATAGAAAAAAAACATGCATGGACTGCAATTGGGTATAACTCAAATGAAAAAGTTACCAACAGGATCCTCCAACAGATTCAGGTAATATTTAATTGAGGAGGAGATGAGCGGCTGAGATCTCGCGAGAGCTGTGAGCTGTGCGTAAGTAAAATGGCGGCATACATGTAGTTCAAAATTAAATCCACTCAGGTAAGTAATAACCAATAACTGAAAATTAAAAGTAAAGTTTAAACATTAACAATTGTCTCATTTTCACGAGGGAACAAACTGGAAGAAGAGACCTTGACGAGCCTGGAGAGCTACCTGGACGAGTGTTTTGACAACATCGTGATGGGGAAGAAAAAAAATCCCGCAGCCACAAGCACAACTTCACTCAAACGAACCCGGTCTAGCTCTACCGGTGCCTCAACTTCCACTCTGTCTCCCGACAGGAGCTACAGCGACGTCCTGGAGTCCATCGACAAAAAGCTTACCAGCCTGGACGCTCGCCTCGCCTTGGTAGAGGTGCTCCACAAAGAGTTCCAGGCTCTCAGAGAAGCGGTCGAATTTAGCCAAGCCCAGCTAGCTTCTGTTGCCGCGGAGAACGACGCGCTGAGGGGGGAAGTCACGGAGCTCACCGAGGGGTTGACGCGGCTGACCGGCAAAAATAAGAAGATGAAAGAATCCATTCTGGACATACAGTCGCGAAGTATGAGAGACAACCTCGTCTTTGCAGGCATCCCGGAGCGCCAAGAAGAGGACCCTGAGTTTGCTATACGTGAGTTTCTCCAGCAGAAGCTGAAAATACCGGCGGATCAGGTAAAAAACATCACCTTCCATCGCGTTCACCGGCTCGGAGGTAAGAAACCCGATAAAATCCGCCCTCGTCCGATTGTAGCCAAATTTGAGCATTATAAACAAAAAGTGTTTGTTAAAAGCTATGGCCGCGAATTGAGAGGAACGGATTTCAGTGTTAATGACCAGTTTCCTAAGGAAATCCTAGACCGTAGGCGAGTGTTATTTCCAATCAGGAAAAAATACATTAATGATGGCGTCAGAGCTAACGTGGCAGTTGACAAACTTTATATCAATGGTCAGTTGTTCAGGGATCAGAAGATCACTCCTTGGCTTTATTAGATGCACAAAGGGTGGATTTATAGCTTGTCACGCTTGAAAAGAAAAAAAAAAAGTGTTTGGAACACGGTGATAAAAAATAAATAAATAAACGCACAGCTCAAGAGGACGCTTGCACGGTATGGTTGCTAGTCACGGTTGGGTACACGAGGCATGGGTGATGGTTATTTCTCTTTCATCTTTTCTCACTCTTTGCACTTTCTTAATTCTCTGTCTTTCTTTATATTATTCATCTGCTCCTCTCCTGCTGACCAGGAAATCACAAGCACGTCAGTTGATGCTACCTGGGTCTTTGTATAACTATTCTTCTGAAGACAGGCACTTTTCAACTTCTCACTTTCACCTATGATGAATGTAAAGTTTGTGTCATGGAATGTGCATGGAGCAGGCACCAGGGAAAAACAGCTAAAGATCTCTAACCAGCTTACAAGATTAAAGGCAGATGTTGTCTTATTGCAAGAAACCCATAAATCAGATACAACTGTAAGTGATCTTAACTCACCTGAGTTCCCTGATGTGTTTGCTGCCTGCTATAACTCTAGACAGAGAGGAGTAGCAATTTTAATCCACAAAAACGTTAGTTTTAAAATATTAGATAAAATTATTGATCCCGAAGGTAGATTCATATTAATTAAAATATCTATTCATAACCAGAAGTTATGTATTGTTAGTGTATATGGTCCAAATGTTGATGAACCCTCATTCTTCCACAAACTCTTCCATGCACTTTCAAAACACGGGGATTGTTCTCTAATTATTGGGGGTGACCTCAACTTTGGTCTAAATGAGGAAATAGACAGGCTGAATACAACAGGGTCTCAGCGTAGTTGGCAGTCATTAAATATAGTCAAACAATACATGAGTGATTTTGGTCTTTGCGATGCATGGCGTTCTCTTCATCCTAATAGTAAGCAATATACTTTTTTTTCAAATGTTCACCACTCTTATTCTCGTTTGGACTATTTCTTAATCAGCAGTTCGCTGCTGTCGGACGTTTCAGATGCTGTAATTCATCCTATCGCTATTAGTGATCATGCTCCTGTTACTTTAACCCTAACAAATAAAAAAATAACCCCACAAAACAAGAGCTGGAGATTTAATACATCGTTGCTTAAAGATGAAGATTTTAATAAATTTTTCAAAGAAGAGTGGGCTTCATACTTAGAACACAATGATCTGCCAGGCACTTCAGCATCTATACTTTGGGAAGCAGGGAAAGCAGTGATGAGAGGTAAAATAATTTCATTCTCATCTCACAAAAAGAAGTTGGAAAACAAGAAGATTCAGGAATTAGAAGAAAAACTTAAGTTACTAGAAACTTCCCTGGAAGAGGGAAAGTTGGGCAAAATCCGTAAAATAAAACTAGAATTAAACCAGTATATTGAAAAGCAAAACAAATTTCTAATAGAAAAACTTCGATTAGAAAATTTTGAACATGGCAATAAGTCAGGAAGCTTCTTAGCTAATCAGTTAAAAATAAATAAAGAGAAAACGACTATATTTGCAGTTACAGATTCCAATGGGAATACATTACATGATCCAGAATGTATAAATAACACCTTCCGTGATTTCTACAAAACTTTATACACATCACAGATAAATCCATCAGACAATGTCATCAAGCAGTTTCTGGATAAAATTACACTTCCTAAACTATCAGATAACCAAAGAACGACACTGGACTCACCGCTGACAACAGTTGAAGTTCAGGAAGCTTTAACAAGCATGCCCAATAAAAAGGCTCCAGGTCCAGACGGATTCCCTACTGAGTTTTATAAGGAGTTCTGGAGTATTCTGGCACCAACGTTTCACAGAATGTTGCAAGAAATTCAGGAAAATGGCAGATTTCCAGCTAATATGAACTCTGCCACCATCAGTCTTCTGCTTAAGCCAGGCAAAGATCCTATGTTGCCCACCAGCTATCGTCCCATATCCTTAATCAACGTGGATATTAAAATAATATGTAAAGCTTTTGCAAAACGATTAGATAAAGTCACTCCTTTCATAATCCATCCAGACCAAACTGGCTTTATCAGAGGAAGGCAGTCTGTCAGGTACTGATTACTGAGCCTGAATTCAGCCACACACAGAGCTTCGTTTTAAGAGTTTTATTGAAGGAGATGAGTGGTGGAAAGGTAACCAGTAGACTATACCAGATGGCAGCAGAGTGATGTTGACCGTGGCTGGAGCAGGAGAACGTAGTGGAGCCGAAGCCGGGGGACTTGAGGGAACGCAGGCAGGAAGGCAGAGAAGAGGCTGGCTGGAGATGGGAGCACACGATGTGGGACGAAGGACGCTGGGAGACGTGAGGCATGAGCAGACGTGGGAAGGATGTTGACGAACCAGCAGTGAAAGCAGAAATGAGAGGAGTTTATGTAGGAGGTTGAACAGGTGGAATGAGTCCAGACTTGATTATTGCAGCAGGTGAAACTGATCCAGCATGGAGTGAAGCAGGGGAGAGAAGGTAGTGGAAGGCTCCGGAACTGTCCATGGTGCAGCAGGAGAACTGCATCCTGACACAGTCATCCACAAATACACGCAGATTACTTAATTTAATAGATTATTCCTACAGTACAAATAATAAAACTATTATAATGTCTTTAGATACAGAAAAAGCATTTGATAGAGTAAATTGGAATTTTTTATTCGCTACTCTGCATAAATTTGGTTTTGGCAATTTTTTTATAAATTGGTTAAAAATTTTATACAGCTCTCCTACAGCCTGTGTCAGGACAATTAATCAAACATCTTCCAGCTTTTGTCTCCAGAGGGGCACTAGGCAAGGATGCCCACTTTCCCCCTCACTTTTTGCCATTTTTATTGAACCTCTAGCAGCAACAATTAGACAAACAAAGGTTATTAAAGGTATAAAATGCATGAATATAGAGCATAAGATTAGTCTTTATGCTGATGATGTATTACTCTATCTTCAGCACTCAAACTCTTCCCTTTCTCAAGTAATTAGATTACTAGAATCCTTCTCAAAGGTTTCTGATTACTCTATTAACTGGTCTAAATCTACGGTACTGCCAATTAATTGCTCTTTCCAAAACCCCCTAGATTCACATTTGCGTTCAGGAAACATCACATATTTGGGTATCACTGTGTCGTCTAAACTTGCAGATTTAGTAAAATCTAATCACATCCCACTTTTAAAAAAGATAGAAGATGACCTGGATAGATGGAAATCGCTTCCAATTTCACTCATGGGTAGAGTAGCTTCGATTAAAATGATGGTCTTACCTAGAATTAATTACTTATTTTCAATGATCCCCAATAAACCATCATCTGACTGGTTTAAATCTCTAGACTCTTCAATCTCTAAATTTCTTTGGAAAGATAAACCGCCCCGTATCAGCTTAAAGACGCTACAGAAAACTAAAGACAGAGGGGGACTAAATTTGCCTAACTTCCATAAGTACTACTTGGCAAATAGACTACAATATATCACTAAATGGATAAAGCAAAATCCGTTAGACGAGCCCTGGATAGATATAGAACAGAAAATATGCAATAATATCATGATTTCAGATTTGCCGTTTATTAGCTCAAATATAAAACGGCATACATGCTTTAAAAATATCAATATCAGCTCTACTCTGACAGCATGGTGGGAGTTTCTAAAAATGACAAAGTCGTCACTTATCCCATGCAGTCGTACACCCATCTGGAACAACCCTGACATCCTACAAAATAATAATATGATAAACTTTACATACTGGAAGAATAAAGGTATTGAATATCAGGAACATTTACTTGATGGAACCGAGTTCATCAATTTTTCCAAACTAAATATACAATATAGCATTAGTAAAAATAAATTTTTGGAATATGAACAACTTAAATCTATAATTAGAAAAAAATTTAAGCATATTAAAGGTGGTTTACAAATTCCAAGTAATATATTAGAGTTCCTAGATTTAAACCCCCCCCCCCCCCCCCCCCAAACTACTGTCTAAGTCATACAGGACACTGACTAAAATAGATGATTCAATATCTCTTCCTATTACGAAATGGGAAGAGGATCTATCAGTCAACTTTGAACAAGACTTCTGGGCTCAGATATGTCTAAGAACTTTCAACTTGACTAGTAACACCAACTTACAACTAATACAATACAAAATCCTTCACAGAGTACACTACACAGGACAAAGATTATTCAAGATGGGTCTGGCACAATCTAATATCTGTCCACACTGCAAAGGCATTCATCCTGATAATTATATTCATGCGTTATGGTTATGCACACCAGTCCAGAGGTTCTGGACACAGATATGTAAGGACTTATCAAAGTGCTTGAGCTGTAAAATTACACCTTCCCCATCAGTTTGCTTGCTTGGTAATTTTGAGGAAAGCCCTCTGGGGAATAAAATAGTTTACATGGTTTTCACTGCACTATGTATCGCAAAGAAAACTATCCTCATGAATTGGAAAAGTAAGGAGAATCTCAGTATCAATCAGTATAGAGATCTTTTGTTGGATCATATTAATCTTGAGACAGCATCTGCATCCACATCTGTTCGATCTCTTTGGGCTCCTTTGATTAGCACTATCACTTAGTTGAATGGGGGGCGGTGGGTTGCTTCCTGCAGGGCGCAGTGGCTGGGTGGAGGGGTTCCTGGGACTCTGGGGGCACTTGGAGTGGGGTGCTTGGTGGGTCTGACTCCAGGGTCTGTTGCCCCCATATGGGAGGAGCTTGGGAGGCCTACGGGTGGCCCACAGCACCGCTTGCGGCGCTCTTGGGGAGCTACGCGGGGACGGACGTGGGTTACTGACCTGGTAGCTGTGCTGTCGCTGGGTGGGTCCTGGGTGGGTCTGGGGGCCTGGGGTCCCTGGGGCGCGCCGCCCTCGGGCGGGGGCCCCGGCGGGGCCTCGGGGGTTCCGGTTCCGGGGGGTGTGCCGCTTGGGGTCTGGGCCGGCGTGCGCCCGGGTGTCCACCCCTGCACGGGGCCTCTGGTGCGCTGGGGGTCCTCAGGGCCTGTTGAGCTGGTAGGGGGGCATGGTCATTAACATCTCAGGGCAGATGCTCTTCCCCTTCTTTGGGTTGGCATTCTGCTAGTGGGGGGAGGGGAAGGAGGGGGAGTAGTGACTTACCCAGCCTGGATGTCTAGTGTCGAATGTATGGTGAGATGTTTGAATGTTAGTGTTGGGGAGGGTTTAAATCTACGGGTGGTGTGGGGGGGGGGGGTTTGGTGGACGTTCTGGTGGGCTTGTGTCCGGCCCCCTGTCCCGGTCCTGGTCCGTGTAGTCTCCCGGTGCGGGTCTCACCTGGGGGGTGGGGTTTGGGATGGCTCGTGCGGGCTGGCTGGCCAGCGTCCCCCATCTTATTAATTTATTTATTTAATTATATATTATTATTATTATTATTAATAATTTTATTTTTTTTTGGGGGGGGGGTTAAATACAGTAGGCCTGGGGGGCGGGCTGGGGGAGGTAGAGGTGTTGGTCCTGGTGGGTGGTTGGCTGGCGGGCCCTGCGGCCTCTCCCCAGCCCCCGGGCTATGGTGGTGCCGCTGGAGGGGCCCCTTTCTCCGGGTGGGGCTTTCGGGGAGCGGGGGTGCCTATTGGAGTCAGTAGGGGAGCTGGCTCCCTGGGTTGGCTCCCCAGTCCTTTGCTCCCCATCCCCGGACTCCTCCCTCTGCCTGCTCCATCACGCCGCCACACATGTAGGTCCTTGGGGAGAGGGCGCTACTGGAAGTTGCCAACTTTTTGGTGACGTCCCTCTCCCCAATTTTATCATGCATTTTAGACACTTTCACTCCAAACATTTTCACAACGCACATCCATGTAGGCCACGATATGGGGGTGGGGGGGGGGGGTGGGGGGAAGACATCTGGGGGGGGGGGGCTTATGTTGTGTGAGCCTCACCCCAGGCGGCTCCCTTCACCCCCTCTCGCATTTAGACATTGAGGGTTCTGGGTAGTTGCTTGGAGGGGGGGCGCTGGCACCAGCTCCCTTCCGGAGGGGGGGTGGGCTGTGCCGTGCACCCCCTTCGGTGCTCCCAGTTTTAAACACACCTGAGAACAACATGCAACAACACAACATCTGAGCGGGCGTAGGGAGGATCGGGGGTCTTTTGCACACCCCCGATCCCTGATCGCGGCACGGAGTCTGGGGCCTGGAGGAGGTGCGGGCCACTGGGTACGGGGTCTTGGCGGGGGGCTGTTGCGGCTGGCCAGCGGCTTACCGGATCTGGGGCTGACGCCTCTGCTCTCCCCAGGAAGGGATGCGGGGCAGGGGTGGCTAGGGTAAGGTCGGGGCGGGAGGGGGTTTATTAGGTATATAGTGGGTGATGGGGGGCTATGGTCGGATGGCCCGTACGGGTCGTGTCGGCCCCCCCTCTTTGGGGGGCCTGGTCCGGGGGGTGCCTGGTCCGGGGGCGGGGCCGGGGGTCGGGCACAGGCAGTCGTGAATTGTGGTGACCCCCCCCCCCCCACTTGGGATTTTTGGATGTGAATGCTATGTGGGAATGTGTGTACAGCGTCCTTTTTTTTAATTTATTTTTTATTTTATTTATTTATTTTATTTATTTATTTATTTATTTATTTATTCTTTTTTGGTGTCTGTGTGTGGCGAGTGGGGCACAAGGGAGGGATGGTGTGAATGAGTTTTTTTTTTTTTTTTTTTTTTTTTTTTTTTTTTCCCAGGTTTGGGTTCGGTCCGCTCCCTCTCCCAAGATCATCTCAAGTCTCCGCTAGGTGCGGAGCCCATCCCCCCACGTCCTGCCCTCCTCCGCTGCGTTGGCGCTGCGTTGGCGCTGCGTTGGCGCTGCGTTGGCGCCTTGACCCTCTGGCGCGTTGACGGTCCTCGGGTTTGGGGCGGGTTCCCAGGTGGGCGCCGGCCCATTCCCGGTGGTGGCTTCGCGGGGCCTGGCCCCCCGGGGGGCGGCCGGGGCCCCTGCCGCGGGGGCGGGGCGCCCCCGGGGCCCATGGCCGGGACCACTTCAGCGCGGCCGGCTGCCGGCGGAGCCCACGGGCTCGTCCCCGCGGCTCTTGGGGGCGTCAGCATTGCGGTGGCTGGGGGATTTCCTCGGGGTCGTCTCTCCTCTTTCCTCAGGGGGGGGTTGTAGATTTCCTGTGAAGGCCCCTCTCGGGCGCACTGCTTTGGGGGCCCCTTTGGTAGTCCGGGGTTATGGGTCCCCTGACCCCTGCCTCTGTGCTCGGGGAAGGTGGGTCTTCGGTTCTCCACAATCACTATCAAGCCATTTCCTTCTGGATAATTTTCACCTAAACTAGTGCACTCTCACAATCTCCCACAGGTGCTGGGTCCCAGGTATTAAATGTTCACTTATATACAGAAAGGCTATAATTTATTTACTTTCTTTTACTTTTTTTTTTAGGTATCACATTACACATGTCAGCTTAAATAATAATACATATGATTTAGCAATGGTATCAAGGTGTTACACGATTGTATCTGTTGCTTTATGTCTGTTGGTTGTGCTGTTCTTTTTGTGTCTCTTTCCAGGTGATGGAGCAGACAGAGGACGTTTTATCATTCTCTTCCTTTTATCTCTTCTTTCTTTCACCTCTTCTTTCTCTTTTTTTTTCTCTTCTTGTTTTTCTTTTACTCTCCTACTTTCCCATTGTAGTGTCCATATAATTTGAAATTCTCCCTGCAGGAATCACAATAAAGCTATTTACACGCACAAATCAAGCGGAGCATTATGGCGAAAGCTGTTTGCTCCACTTGTGAAAGTAAAATCTGTCGAGCTCTATTTGGCATTAAGATATCAATTTTTATTGCCACATTGCTAGACAGGACACTGGGGAAAAAAACAAAACAAAAAAAAAAAAAAACAATAGGGACCAGTTTCACAGTCAGATCTTAAATAAAACCAAGACTAAACTGATCTGGTTTAACTTAATCCACACTAATCCAGCTGCTTTCTGAAATGCTGTTTAACTTCAGATTAACTGGTTCCAGACCAGTCTGACTAAGGTAATCAAGGACCAGTGAGATCATGTGTTGGAAGCCGAATCAGATTAACAAGGTGCACATGGTGCAAAGGTTAGTTTCTCTGAAAATCTGGGATGGTATTTTCCTGTGTGTGTGTGTGTGTGTGTGTGTGCGTGTGTGTGTGTGTGTGTGTGTGTGTGTGTGTGTGTGTGTGTGTGTGTGTGTGTGAGTGTGTGTGTGTGTGTGTGTGTGTGTGTGTGTATGGAATAGGAGTTTGTTCCATTGACCAAGCATGGACAACAGAAAAAGAAAAGGTTCAAAAAAGTTAGAATATAATTTTGAAGGAAATTATTTCAAATTATCCCAGAATTGAGGGCGAACATCATGATTCAATAAAAAAAAAACATGCATGGACTGCAATTGGGTATAACTCAAATGAAAAAGTTACCAACAGGATCCTCCAACAGATTCAGGTAATATTTAATTACATTATTAATAGTATTCTGATTGTTCTAATTATTATTTATTTATTCAGTAATAATACATATTTTCTCTTTATCTTAACCATTTTCAAAATGATACAAAATGTGATAAAAGAAAATCAAACAGATTTCTTGTGGATCATTCAACAGTTTCCAGCTTCTTTTATTTTCTTTATGAAAGTGCTGTACATCAAAGCTGTTTCTATAAGCATGTTCAGTTTTGTTTGGCTATCTCCATGGAAACATGTGGGTCATTGTAATATTCAGTTGGTGGGTCTACATAGCCATACTGTCTAAGGTAATTGTAAAGCACTGCAGTTGCCAAAATAATAATACAGCATCTTCTTGGTTCACTCCAACATGCAACAATGTTTGTTACATAGTGGGAGTACAAACACCCTGTGTTATTAAAAAAACAAACAGTTTTATGATTCCTTTACAGCCAAGCATCTTCTGTTGAAGGGCACTTACTGGGAATATGACATCCATCAATACAGCCAATTACTCCAGGAACTGTAGCTTGTAGGCTGTCATATCAACAGTAACTGGGAATGTGGTGTAATCCTTCCTCAGTTCACATATAGCATTGTGGATATTGTGGACTATTTTGCAGACAGTTGATTCACTCACACCACTCAAATCTGCTGTTTCGGGGTGGAAAGTTTCACATGCCAAAAATCTCAAAGCAATTAGTACTTGTAGGGAAGGAGGTATAGGAGTTCCACTGAGTCAGATGAATCTATGTATGAAGCAAACAAATTATTTCATCCGCAGTGTTTTTGTACATACGAAAACAGTCACGGAAGTCTGTATCATCAAATCATTCAGTGGGCTACTTCTATCTTTTTTTTCCTCGTCTTCGAGCATCATTGATGTAGTCAAGATAATCCATTTTGGCCATCCACAGTGAAACATACAGCCTTTAGTCTGAAGTTAAACCTGCCTCTGGCCAAGTTTAATTTAAGTCTTCATTTACACCTAGATTAGCTCTAGTCTTTCTTCAAGACAGAAGATTATTTAACTCAAGACTTGGAAAAGTCTGAGACTACTATAATCCATAAGAAAGCTGTTTCTATAAATCCTGGTTTAAAATGTGATTTAACCTAGAACTAGGGTTTATTCCCTTTACGGTGAACTGGCCCATGTATCTAATCAATGTTAAACTGAACAGATTCACTAACCTTCAGCATCCCTGGTAGTTTATTTCCAACTGACATTACCTCCACACACAAAGCATTTCCTGTTTTGACCTCAGTATCAAGACTAAAAGTGTAAATGGAATGTTATAAACATTACATTTGGTTCAGAGGCCTTTTATTTGTCTGTTTTCACAAGCCCAGCTGCTTGAAAACGTACTTTGAGGTCAGCCACTGTACACAGGCACATTGTTGTTCAGCATCTTTTTATTTTTATTTTGAAGGACTATGACTGGCTGGCGTAGGTTTTAGCTTTGTGGTACACTGACCCCTATGAGTGTGGCATGATAAAAACAATAGTCAGTGGTGGTTTTGTGTGGATGAAAACCTTGCTAACCATGATCCTGTGTGTGCATTATTTTTAAAAATGATCTAGGGGAGATATTCTGTTTTTTTCTGTTATGCGTGTACGAGGCCTTAGGCTATACCAGGGGTCTTCAACTCCAGTCCTCAAGGTCCAGTGTCCTGAAACGTTTAGATGTGTTCCTGGTCCAATACACAAGAATTAAATGGCTAAATTACCTCCTCAATGGCAGTCAAGTTCCCCAGAGTCCCTAATGACCTAATGATTTAAGTCAGGTGTGCTGCAGGAGAGACACAGAAAAGTTATAGGACACCAGACTTTGAGGACTGGAGTTGTAGACCCCCATTCTAGACAAACATATTGTGCTCACTGCTCTGTGTTAAAATGAAAATTAAAATAAGGCTCATGTAAGGGTTTGAAAAGTTGCTATATAGCAAGAAATTCGCTAAACTGGCAAAAGTGACCAGGGTACTTCCTCAGATTTGAAGCATTACCATCGCTGGCCTTACACTTCCTGCCAGCAATATTTCAGTGAGCATAATGTGCAGCACATTTTGAAAAGTGGAGCCATACTTTCAACTGCTTTCTATGAGCCACGCTTGCAGATACTGACGTCACTACCCTCTTGTGCGTGCAATGCTGTGTTCATGCCCGGCATGGGAAATCACCCACTCTTCCACTCCCTCAGTATCACAATGATGCATTAACAGTAGGTACTGAAACATGGTACCATTTGATTTTACGTGAAATGGTCCTCTGTAGTACAGATGGGATTCGACTGGTACCTATAAAAGTACTGAATTTGGTACCCATCCCTAACTAGAATGGCCTCTATTTGGAAGGAAGAGCAAAATGCACGGATAAAGGAGTCTGTGTTAATGATGGGTAAGGATGAAGGTATTTAACCAGGGAAGTGGAATACCCCAGAAGTAGACAAACTTGGTATAGTGTGCGCAGACAAGAATTAGTTTTTCCCCAAAAACGAAATAACTGCAAGGCATATAATGGATAAAGAATCTGGAATATAATTTATTTAATGAAATTAATCACAGAGAGGCTGTCCTTTGATCATTTTATTTGTAATAAGTGGTGTTATAAATTATAATTTCTTTATTATTTTTATTACCTTTTATTACTCTTTTTATTAGGATCACTTAGGGCCTCAAAAGCTTGCCACTGACCTACATATGTAGGGAGTTGAAACTAAATTATAGTATAGGGGAAAAGTTTAAAAGCTGTAATTCTGCCTTTTTCTGACAGTGGTAATATATCCTGAATAATTGTCAGCCTTTATGCAGTTAGGCATTCAATATTTGAGGAAACAAAGGACTGTAAAGTAATCTCCTTTGTCCAACACATTCTGACAGTTAATATGTACAGAGTGCATATTGTGACCTTTCCACTAATCATTTCCGCAAATGATCTTTTAAAAAATTGTTACAAAATATCCAATGTCAGGTACAAATAGTTACATTGTAATAATTATGTGAAACATTGTTTCCCATATCTACCTGCTGTAAAAAGGAACTTGTACTTTGTCAAGAAATCATTTCAGAAAAAGATCTCCCACAGATCTACCACATATTTAGAAAGTTGTCAGAAAGTTGCTCATAAACTGATGAAAGTTGGTGCTTTGAATTGTGAGTGTGTGTCTAAGAAGAAAGAAAAGGCAGTTCCACTTAGTATGATGCAATGTGTTTAGAGAACTTTAGCATGGTCCTGTGAGATAGATGTGATTTGGTATGAGTAACTTTGAGTTAAACGGTCTCTCTTGGCCTGTCATGGAGGTTCATTAATGACTGTCATTTGTGTCCTTTTCTGTGGCCTCCCATGTGTTTTAACTGCACTGAGGTAAACAGAACAGGCCTCAGAGGACTGGCCTGACTACAGCCAGGCTGAAAGAAGTTAATTGTCACCCAGTAGCCACAAGAAGATAGACAACTGGGATACTATTATGCTTGTGCCTGCATTAAGAAAGCGATGTTTAACTAGTCCAGAATGTTCGAGTATGGAAAACTTTTTGCCTCTGGCATTAAAATCCTTTGTTTTTTATCCTTATCCCTTCTTTAACACTAAGAGTTAGACTTTAATACAATAGAGAGGAATAGCAGGTCCATAAATCCATATACAATTGGTAAAAAAAAAACAGAAAAAAAAAACACTGGGTTTATTTTCACCATTTTACTCATATAATGAATATTTAAGCTGATCGGAGTCCAAACTGAATATGTAACAGAAAACACGTTTTACTAGTATTTTGGAAAAGACAAAGGCCTCTACAAATGTTTTTTCGTGCGTGACACACATACACGTAAATACAGATCTTGCTTTAGGGAATATATATTATCTATAACTGATAAAACAAAAAGGCCTATAATGCCCGGGTAAAAAGTTGCCCCCGAATGTAGGCCATGCTTTAGGGTCAAGTACTTTGATACGTTTTTTTTTGTACAATACCAAGGATGCTACTTATCCGTACGTCCAAAAATTATAAAGTACTAAGAGAAAACAGAATAAAGACAAAACATTTGGGAATCAGTGAATATTTTTATTGACAGAAATAAATACATCCAAAGCAGGTATGGCAATCAGAAAAAAACTACACCTACGTGTATAGACACATCATAAAACATAACCGATAAACTTGATATCATAATTTGCAAAAGACCAGAGAATTAGGTATAGATTAGGAATACAGATTTCCAGATATCAGCCAAAAAACACATAGAATCAGTTTTTACACGTATCTCTCTTGTTTTCACATTGAATTTTTCATTTTGTTGTGGCTACTCGTGAACCCCAGACAAAAACAACAAAATAAATTATTTAAAATCCTGTTTACAGAGATTTTTAATGTGTATTTCTAATTTCTAAATTTAAATTTCTAATTTCATATTAATAATATCTCTAAGCATTACCATTACTAGTTTGTACCATAACTTCTCTACTACTCACGGATGCAAACAGCAGCTCCATTTGTCATGTCCAGTCATGTATGTTGAAATCTTTCTCAAGTAAGCTAGCCCATATCTATTTAAATTGGTATTTGTGAGATCTGGCAAAAAAAACACGGACTTGAAGCTGCTGTAAAGTTATCCTTCAATTATGATTGAGGAAAATCACAGGGCACCTTAACTGGCCAAAGTGGTTCAACACAATTCAGGCATTGCATAGACTCACATTCTCTGTGTGGAAAAGTTTTGTATTTCGAAAGACACAGCCCAGACGGTGTTTCATGGGTAAGAAATGCGGCTGTAGAACATCACTAATGTAGCTCTGTGTTAATAACTTATTGAGAACCTTATTGCGCTCTCACCAATGACAGTATGCAAGTGGTTTGACCACTGGTATTTTTGTTTTGGGATTTATGATAGTCTAAACATGGGATGTTAAACCCATAATCTAAATGATGCCGTTTGTCAAGACACCAATGATGGAGTACAGGATGACACTGAATGTTGTATACAGAGCTCAATACTAGGTTGCTCGTGACACCAGCATTGGGTGTTTGCAACACCTTCATGCCTCCCATTCTAGGCAGTTGCATTATGACATCATTCATCTGCTGTCATTAGGTTTAAAACATAACTAATCAACATGCAAAGCCTCACGTGTGACTGGTGACCCTCCCTAACTAGTTTGACTGACTCTTGGGTGTTCTGGTAGCTGCTTGTAATGTCATTCATCCATCGCTAGTCTCTATATGTACCAAACTGCAAACAAATCAGGCTGCTCCATCAGAGTATTTATCCATATTGCCCACTATTTTCCCCAAAATGAAATAAAATAGGCCCCTTCAGAGAACTATGTTAAGCCAGTATGTGAAAGTGTTCTGCATATCCTGGTTAGGCCTGTGTGAAGACCAAAAAAGGGAGGTTAAACATGGCCTTCAAATGTTGTTCCTCTGAACAGAGGATGTAACATGGCAGAGTTGGTCAGTAGGTGTAAAATTGATGGTACAAGCAATCCTCCATTACAAACAATAGTTCTGCTGTTACTCGTAATCTAATTTACATGTTTATGTAGGCACATATAATGGGACAGCTGAAGTGACTCTCTGATGAAAAGGTCAAGAGGTTTAAAGATGCGATTGTTTTAGGGTAAAAGTTCCTTGTAAAAAGCCTAATATAGACCTAACAAAACTTATTTGCTGTTATAAGTTGTAAAGCATAACTAATCAGAAAAAAAGTCAGATCTCTGTCTTGAGGGAGAGTAAATGCAACAAAAAGGCAACAAGCTGGAAATAGAAAAGAACAAACAGATGGGGTTAAAAATAATAATAATAATAATACATTTAATTTATTCTGCACTTTCCATCAAAAGATCTCCAAGTGCTACAGATAAAAAAGAAAAAAGCATAAAAAATTAAAAAAGCTTTTTTAGAAGATAGAGAAAAAAACATCTAAAGGGTTTATCCTAAGTTGGAAAACTGACAGCTTTCTCGAAGAAAGCTGTCAGTTTTCCAACTTAATTTGACTGATACTTAGGTTAAAAAAAAGTGTTGTAGTTTTAAAGGGTCCAGTTAGGTTTTATTGACTGTACTGGCAATGGTATTAATAATATTATTTTTACCCAAACCCAACTTATGTTGGACAGTTTTTTGCTAAGAACCAACAACCCTTGAAGCAAGTTTGTGAAACTAAGTAATAGTTACATATTGCCCTCCCAGATACTTTCATGACTGTCATTAATGTCCTCTGTAGGCACTTTGGTAAACACAAAGCCATCCCTCAGGAGCGGGATTTCTACAGCCAATCTTTAACCAGCTAATGAGGACCCAGTTGGCCACAGTCAGATGGACTCTTGGGATGGTCTTACATGCATCTATGTGATCAGAAAGATGTAATGAACTGACCTAATTGGATAGGTCATTACAAATTCTCTAGATGCCAACCAAGCAGTTTTTCCTTAATTACTTCTTTAATCACCTACAGTGGTAATTGTCGTTGTAAGAGGTGGTCAAAAAGTCAACATCTGATGAGATTTGTAGAGAGCCAATAACTTTACCAAAACTGGAGCCAAGCAACAAAAGTTTAACTGTAGCAAAAGTTGGTGTTTTAGTCATTTCAGTCTAACCACTAACAAAATTAAATTATGAGACAAGTCTACATAAGCATTTACTTCCATTTTTCTATTAATAAACTGGTTATTTTTATGAATGAATGGAAAATTAATAAACCAAAAAAATAAAGTCCCAGGGGCAGCGCTTCAGCATGTGTAGTGAGTAGACATGCTTTCCTTAGCTCCCACAAAAAGTTGTTAAATTTATTGATTTTGGACCTTGTAACTATTCAAACTTTGATGAAACGCATATTAAGTCACTTTACTACCTTTTGAGTGGATAATGCCTCCCAAGCCAACCAAAGAACAGAGTGGAAGAGCCACAACTCGGGGCAATTTTGACTCCTTGTCAAGCGTTGGCCCCAAAGCAGTTACCAATGCTAACAATATGGAGGCGCTAGTGAATGCAGTTACAGCCATTCAAGCCTCTATTAACTCATTCCAAGAAGAGTACCGGACGTCTATTGCCTCTCTACACTCTATTCTTAGTGTGTATGGCCAACGAATTACTGCTATGGAGGACAAACTTAATGACTTTGACAGGAGGCTGAACAACATTGAAACCTCACAAACTTCACTGACTAAGGAGAACGAAGCTTTGAGGGAGAACGTGGTGTACCTGGAAAACTATACCAGGCGGAAGAATATCCGTCTTGAAGGGGATAGCAGAGAAAAGCAGAGGGCTCACGACCAACAAAATTCATCACCAAACTACTCACAGATATGCTTGGGGAAGACAGCTTTGAGAAGCCACTGTCAATGGATAGAGCCCACAGAAATCTGGCCCCTTTACCCTTTTACGGTGACAGGCCACAAGCATTTATAGTCAAACTCCATCACTTCCAAATCCTATGCCTCGCCAGACGGAAGCGCCTGCTCTCCTACCATGGATTCATATCTGTTCATCAATAACAGAGATGCATTGCAAATCAGAAACTTTCTGCTCCACCAAAAGTCTTATTGACATGCCAAAAGAGTTTTTGGTGACTAAAACATTTGTAAAGGCCAAATGTTGTCCAAAGTGAGAATTTTGTTTTACTCATTTTGTGGCGCAGGTTTATATGTACATTTGAACAATAAAAGTTTCCTGTCACATCACAGAGGGAGGTCATTTCAGTCGCTTATATCCTGGATCCCCTTCTTTTGGTATTTTATGACAATAGGCGGGGTGGGAATGTAGACTGCTAACTTTAAATATTTACTCGTTGACTCTCTTCTATTCACTTTAACTGTGGAAACTAATATCTTTGTGAGCATCACTTATCTGTCTCTTGTCAAGAGTACTCGAAGCCCCAAAGGTTACTATTACATCAGTGCTTTGATGCTGGATTAATTTGTGAGTTTAAAAAGTCAAGGAATTAAGATTCTGTATTGAGAGATCCTTTTTGTAGAGCAAATCTTCCCATGCCACATGTAGGCATACAGCTTCTCTGTATGGTTTGCCTGAAATGCAACAGGACCTGTTAATTTTTTTTTCTCCTGTTGTCAATTGTTGGATAAAACATACCTTCATGTGGAGAAATTTCAAATAAAATATATTGTCTTAATTTGCTTTTATGTTTTTTAATGTAAATGACCCAATCCCATCCCATGTCATGTTCACAGCCACAGAAATATATACAGTACGTAGAAGTGGTAATATTATGAGAATTAAGGGGGAACATTTCCAGAATAGTGGGAGTTTGCAGAACTATTTTAGTTCTGCAAACTCCCTGATACTGTTTACACAAGCAATTTTGAGGTGCATACTACCACCTACTGTACACAAGTGTGTAGCAACATTACTTACATCTATCAAATTCTATTTTATTTTGTATTCTGAAGATAAATAATGCTTTCCTTAATCTGTAAATATCCATTATATTTCCTTAATTTCCCAATATTCCTTTAAGACTCCATTCTTGGCCTGTCCTTTCAACTATTCTCCTCAATTTTTCCCTTTCAGGTTCATATGTTTTACAGTTCATCAATGCATGTTCTACATTTTCTTTCTCTCCACATCCTTCACATTTATCTTTATTTTTCCTCCCTATTAAATATAATTTGTCGTTTAAATAGGTATGACCTACTCTTAATCATTATTACTTCTTTCCTTCTGTTTCTGTCATTAATATTTCTAATTAATACTGACTTTTGTATTTTATATAATCTTCTTCCTTTTTTATCTTCATTCCACCATTTTTGCCACTTTTCCATTTCTTTACTCTTAATAAGTGATTTCCCTTCCCCTTTCCTGAAAGGAATTATAATCGTTATTGCACCCTCTAAAGCCCTTTTTGCTCATTTATCTGCCTTTTCATTACCTTTTACACTTTCATGTGCTGGTACCCAACATAACCAAATATTAATGCCACCCCTGTAAAATCTAAATAGACTGTGCTGATTTTCAAATACTAAATCTTTCCTATTATTTCCTTCTCCCTCAATACTTTCTAAAACTGCTTTGGAATCTCTGCATACCCCCACCCTGTCTGATCTAACCTCCTCTACCCACTATAAACTCAGTATAACTGCCACAATATTTGCTGTGAAAACAGATAGTTGATCTGATATTCTTTTAGAAATGTATATTTTAAACTCTGGTATATATATTCATATTGCCACACATCCTTTTAGAACCATCTGAATATAGTTTAAGGTAATTATAGTATGAATTTCTTAAATATACATCGGTTTTTATCCCTATTTCATTTAAATTCCACTAATTTTTCATTTTAAGAAGTCTCCTATCTACATTTACCTCAGGAAATAGCCATGGAGGAATAACACTAATCAGATTAAATTGAGCTATTTTCTTATCTTCTAATCCATACTCTTTATCAATTTGCTTATAATCCATCCAAATGTAACGTACGAGAACTGGACTCAAGATTCAGTCGGAAACAGGACTGTGGCGGCAAGTTTGTTTATTGAAAGCAGGAAGTGGTTTCTGCGTTTTCGGGACACGGAGCCTGCGGCGCGGCCGTGAGTTCCTGGACAGAGGCAACAGGTTAGTGATCGGCGGGTAATGAGAGGTTAAGGAGAGGACGGCCAGATCACTAACCTGATGGCGGGGTTTGGCGGCAACAGATTCGAAGGAGGAGGTCCGGCTGCTGAGGGAGTCTGCGGGCTCTGGGCCGTTGAGCGGCCGGGTTTCCAGACGGGCGGTCCTCCTTGATCCTTCCAGAGACGAGGTCCACAGACGGTCGGAGCGGCGGTACAGAGGGGCCAAGGCAGAGAATCTAATCGAAGACAGGTCCAGGGTCCAAAACCAAAGGTCAGTCAAAAATCGGCAGACAGAAACAGACGAGGGTCACGCTAGCTCGGAGTCAGAGGGAAAAAACGGATCAGGACTGGTAACAGTTTAACAGGCAGATATTTCACAGGCTGGAGGAATCGGGCTTTGACGCGAGACACTCTGGCACTGGTGTCAGGTCGGTAAGCAAGTTATATAGGAACAGATGCAGGTGGGATCCATGAAGGATAATTGCAGGAAACCCAGAGTGGACAGGTGTGCTGAGTAGTGACTTGGACTGACACCAGTGCTGAGATCATCACACCAAATCCATTATTCTGGAACTTTGAATATCCCCAACAGTTTTGTAAAATTGTTGAAGTTATATTTCCTTCCTTACTACCTTTAATTTTCATCTAATATACTAGAGCTAATTTTGTTCTTCTCATTTCCAGTGGAATCTCTCCAGTATCTATTAAAAGAGGATTATTAGGTGTTGTTTTCACTGCTCCTGTACATATATGTAAAGCCCTACTCTAATCTATCTATCTTTTGTAATGTTGTTTTAGCTGCTACTCCATATATAACACTGCCATAATCTATTATTGATCTCTTGAGAGCCCTATATATGTGTAATAATGACTGTCTATCTGCACCCCAGTTATTTCTAGCCACAGCCTTTAGCAGATTTATAACTTTCTTACATTTAGTTTCCAGGTTATCTATATATGTTTTCCATGTATAAGAGCTATCCAACCATAGTATTTGAATTCTGCTATTTGAATTCTGCTACCCGTTCCAATGGTTTTTCATATAATCTTATTGTTCCTATATCAGTATTTCTGTTATTTAATAACCATAAAACAAGACTTGCTTGCTGTTAATTTAAAACCCCCCAAAATAAATACGGCACTTTCAGCCAGAAAGATGCAACTATTGTCGGTTTCAAAGAGGAGCAAGTGCAAGTCACCATATTCCCTCCAGCACTGAAAAGACGCTATGAAGGAGCACTTCTGGCAGGTACACAGAGATACTTGTGAGCTATATTGCACAGTCGTAGAAAGTTGATCCTGTGCACCTTCCACCAGGCCAAGGGGGCTTCCTCTCCATCAATGGTAGGAGTCATGAGGTAGCTGTTTAACTCTGCCTCAGCATCATATTCAGGTTGCATGGGAGAAGCAGAAGAGGCCACAGCAGGCTTGTAGAAACTTGGAAGAAACTTCTTCACCTTTTCGCGAGAGGGCTGAGCACTTTTAGGCATTGGAGTGGTTTCAATACGAGACCTCTTCTCTTAGTACCAGATACTAAGCAAAAAAAATACAGCAATTAGTATTGAAGTTAGACTACAAATAAATATAAACACACCACACACACATATATATATATATTAGGGCTGGGCAAGTTAACGCGTTAATTTCGCGTTAACTCATTAGACTATTAACGGCGATATTTTCTTTAGCGCGCGTTAACGCATGTTGCTCACATGCTTTTATTTTGTGAAGGTCTGTTGCTGCGGTGTAGGGGTTTGAATCAGAACAGTAGGTGGCGTTAATGCGCCAATAACCTCGCTGTCAGCCAAACCTCGGATTCAGAGTAAAAAAGGTGCTGGCCGGAAAAAAACAAAGCCGACATGCGGAAGGCGGTGTTTCCTGCAGGAATTTGCTTAGGCGAGGCGGTGAGTTGGCGGCCGGAACAAGTTTTGTGTGGAGCGGAGCGGGGGGTCTGCTTAGACGCCGTCGGTGAAGTCGCTTCTCGTTTCAAAGTATCCATGTGTTTTTGCCTGTTTTTCCCTGCCATTCACTATATGCACGCGAGAAAGCAACAACAAAAAAACGCGTGTTAACGTCAAATAAACGCAAGCAGCGCAAGCATATCGAGTTAGCAAGCATTTCAGTTTAAAGTTCTTCCAGCATCGAATATGACAGAAACAAGTTAGTTGTAACCACTGCCAAGTTAAACTTTGGTATTGAACATAAAATGGTAATGCTGCTCCCTGCTGTTACCTCAGAAATTGCCTGTTTTTGGGAGATTTTTTCCCCATAAAGAGAATTCCCTGTCAGTGGCAATAAGCTTTAATTTATTATTATTGCTATTTTTTGTTTTACATGTTTAAGTTGAGCTTTACACTAAATATGTGTTACTGATAAGTGCTACAAATGTTACAACACTTTTGTTCATATGGCAGCAGAACATTAAAATAAAAGTGCTCTTTACACTACTTTTGAATTAATTCTTGGAGTTTCTAAATACAATGCGATTAATCGCGATTAATCGCGGCGATTAATCGCGATTAAATATTTTAATCGTTGCCCAGCCCTAATATATATATATATATATATATATATATATATATATATATATATATATATATATATATATATATATATATATATATACACAGGGACAAAACACCTGGTTTTAGACCACAAAAATGCATTAGTATGGTGTAGGGGCTCCTTTTGTGGCCAATACAGCGTCAATTCGTCTTGGAAATGACATATACAAGTCCTGCAGAGTGGTCAGAGGGATTTTAAGCCATTCTTCTTGCAGGATAGTGGCCAGGTCACGACGTGATGCTGGTGGAGGAAAATGTTTCCTGACTCGCTCCTCCAAAACACCCCAATGTGGCTCATTAATATTTAGATCTGGTGACTGTGCAGGCCATGGGAGATGTTCAACTTCACTTTCATGTTCATCAAACCAATCTTTCTTGCTGTGTGTATTGGTGCATTGTCACCCTGAGATATATATATATATATATATATATATATATATATATATATATAGAGAGAGAGAGAGAGAGAGAGAGAGAGAAGAGCGAGATTAGATATTTATATATATATATCTATATATATATATATCATATATTATATCTATATTATATAGAGAGAGAGAGAGCCGAGAGCGCCGAGCTAGATATTTATTTTTTATATATTATCTATAGAGAGAGCGAGGGAGATATTTATCTCTCTCTAGCGAGGAGCTCGTAGTTTTCTCTCCTATGCGCGCGAGTAGCTCTTATATTTTCTCTCTGAGAGCGCGTTCGCTCTTTATCTCTATCTCGCGCGCGCGCTCTAGCTCTTTCTCTCTCTCCTCGAGCGCCTAGCTTCTTTCTCTTCTCTCAGCGAGGGCGCCTAGCTTTTCTCTCTCTTAGCGCGCGCTCTCGCTTTTCTCTCTCAGAGAGGCTTAGATATTTATATATATATAGAGAGAGATATAGATATTTATATATATAGAGAGAGAGATATAGATATTTATATATATATATAGAGAGATATAGATATTTATATATATAGAGAGAGAGATAGATATTTATATATATAGAGAGAGAGATATAGATATATATAAACTTCATAAGGTTCAGACTTTAAATATTACAACATAAAAAGGGTCACGCTGCTGGAGAAGTGCTGTTCATAAGAATGAAACCATGTTAAAAGATTAATTAGGTTTTAGAGTATATATGTATGTGTGTGTGTGTGTGTGTGTATATATATGTGTGTGTATATCTATATATATCTATATGTCTTTTATATCTATATATAGTTGTTAAACAGTGGCTCCTCAAAGATCCACATTCCTGGCCCAGGGTCAGGGGTTCTTCTGACCTTCAGTGTCTGCCAGGCATTAATCACCGAGTTGTAAAAAGGTGAGTCCTGTCAGGTCAATTTCAGATGATCTTAGCAGAAATAACTGCTTATCCAGCCCAGGAAGACTGTTCCCCATGCACCAATTCCCCACTAAACATGCCTTACGTTTTCCCCAGTTCACCTTGGCAGAGGAAGCTTTTCCATACAAGGCCAAACTTTCTTCTAACTCTTGAATGTCTCCATCGCAAATAAATACATTTACATCAATCACATATGCTGATACGACAACAGGGGGCATCTGAGCAAGCTCTGGTAGGGAGAGACCTCTTAGTCTGCTCCTCAACCGGCAGATGAGAATGGCAATGTTGTAAAGCTGGCCTGAGATGGGGCAGCCTTGTCTGATCCCTCTCCTAAATGGCTCTGGAACACTCAACCCACCTCCCACCTTCACCACACAACAATTATCACGGTACAGCAGCTTTGCCTAAGACAGAAAAACCTCCAAAAGCATGTAAGGTAGAAAAAAGAAACTCAGAGAGTTTAATAAATAACTATCTGTCTGTTAAGTATTGCCTGGTGATGAACAGCTCTTAAGCTGATATTAGGACAATGGTTGAAAGGGATGAATTCGGGCACTAGCGATCTTTTAACAGCAAACTCTGCACACACATAGAATAAATAAGTGACAACTTCTCTTCAAGTTCAAGAATTTAATAACAGAAATTCCAAAAAAAAAGTAAAAAACAAAGCAACTGAACTTGTTTTCCGTAGTTGAAGACGTTTTGCTTCCTCTCCAGGAAGCTTTCTCAATTCAAAAAGTCAGGAGTAATGTGCAGTACCAAGCTTTATACTGCTGCCCAACAAAGGCCTTGTAATTGCTTAGATAACATGCAAATTCAACTGAAACAGGTCCACCCCTTAGTAATGGGCGATCGTTGAAGCCATTAAGCCAGCAGATTGAACCAAAACTGGTCCACTCCTCTGTAATGAGGAGTCATTAGGGTTGTTATTGGCTTGGCTTAAAGGAACGATGTTTTGATCACCCGTATGAGGGTGAGAACTGAGGTGATGATTGGCCGGAATTAATCCTATAGCTGTGTTGTAAGATTTTGAGAGTTGGAACCTAAGGCCTCCTCCTCTGTTTAAGGTTAGTTTTTCTCTCTTAACGTAGATGGCTTCCTTCACACCCCTTTCAAACCATCTGTCTTCTTTGTCCAAAATGTGAACATTTTGGTCCTCAAAACAGTGTCCTTTGTCCTTTAAGTGTAGGTGGACAGCAGAGTCTTGTCCTGAGGAGGTGGCTCTCATGTGTTGAGCCATGCGTCTGTGGAGAGGTTGTTTGGTTTCTTCAATATAAAAGGACAGAACATTCCTCAATGCACTGAACTGCATACACCACTCCGCTCATCTTAGGTTTGGGTGTTTTGTCCTTGGGATGCACCAGCCTCTGTCTGAGGGTCCTGTTTGGTTTGAAATGTACTGGGATTTTGTGTTTGGAGAAAATCCTCTTGAGTTTTTCAGAGACACCAGCAACATATGGGATGACAATGTTGAAAAAACATTGACCAGTTAAATTGAGTCCTTTGTGGGCTCCTTCTGCCTCGCAATGACTCTGTTTTCCATTATGTGTGGTTATTTTACCACCCTGTCCGTTAAGTCTACAGGCGTCTTTCTGGGAGCAACCACTACTGGTGTGACTATGTGGTCGATTTTCACGTGGTGCTGCCCTGGCAAACAACCAAGACTATCAAATAGATCATTATAATAATAATAATGATCTTATTTTCACCTTTTCGCCCTCTGGCGAAAAGGTGAAAATAAGAACGTCTTGTTCACTTTCAACTTCATATAATCTTTGCCCTAAACCTATTTTCAAGCATGTAGTTCCTCCAACTATAGTGCTCACATCCTCTTGTGTGTTTTCAAACTCAATCTTGCCACCTTGTGACCAAAAAAGGAACACGTTTTGAACTACTTGTCTTCAGTGAGCCGGTCACTCCAAATGCAGTGTTTTAATGTGTTTTAATTGACATTACATTACAGTCTGCACCGGTATCCAGCTTACACATCACAAGTTCATTGTTTATCTTAAAGTTTTCTGTCCACATCTCTACATCTGTCTCTGCAGACTCCATCAGTGCGGTGACCTTATGCTCCACTTTTACTGTCTATGACCCTGCTCTACAGTGTTCACTTTCCTCACAAATTATTATTTTTTTGGTCCTGAGATCTGCACATTTTAGGAATGTGATTTCTTTTATGGCATAGGTTGCATTTTTGACCAAATGCAGGACAGTTTTTTGTTCCATGCTTAAGATCACATCAGTTGCGGTTTGTTTCTTTCTGTTCTTCTTTCACTGGTTTACAGTCCCTTTGCTGTCCTTTTTTCTGACTGCTCTTAATCTGTTCACATCTGCTTCCTCGGTAAGAGCCTTTACTTGGCTTGTTGTTATTTCACTTGAACAGTATATATTAATGGCCTTTTCTAATGTCAGACCTGCTTCTTTGAGTAGTCTGCCTCTCACTTGGTCATTTGTGATGCTGCACAGAATTCTGGTACATCCAAGGGAATTGTGTAGATCTTTAAACTCACAGTTCTTGGCATTGTTTTGTTTTTTCAAAATCTGTAACATATGCATAAATGGTTTCTACCTGTTCTCATGAAGAACATAGTAAGTAAACTTTACTTATATGGCACCTTTCTCAGGATAAAAACCACAAAGGGTTTTACAATAAAAACAACCATAAAACACAAAATCAAAAGATAAAAAAAACAGTATAAATGCAACATCATAGCATAAAACTAGTTAAAAGCTTGTCGGAACAAGTGGGTCTTCAACTGCTTTTTAAAAGAATGAACAGAGTCAAGACAGGGTAAAGATAAAGGCAACGCAATGCACAGTCTGGGGAACACGGCTGAAATTAGTTTGTGGAACCATTAACAGCTTTTGGCTGGATGATCTCAAACTACGAGAAGGGGATATGATTGAAAAAGGTTGGTAATATAAGTTGGAGCTTGGCCACTCAGGGCTCTAAAAGTAAAGACTAAAATTTTAAAATGAACCCTTGCAGCAGCATTCTGCACTAACTGCAAATGGCCAAAATCTTATTCAAACATGTAAAAAGGCTGTTACAATAGTCAAGACGAGATGAAATAAAAGCATGAATAATCATCTTTAATTCAGCCTTTGACACCAAAGTTCAAAGCTTAGAAATATTTATTTGTTAATCTGTGAGAATGACATGGCAGAATCATAAATTATGCAAAGGTTTCTGAGGCTTGGTTTGACAGAGGAGGCCAATACACTCATACATTTCTTAATTTCTGTTATTTGGTTCTCAGGGGCAATGATTAGTGTTTCTGTCTTATCAGCGTTTACCTGCAAGTAGTTGTCACAGAGCCACTGTTTGATATCATTAACACAGCTTTTCAAGTAGAACAACATAAAATATTCAGTAGGCTTAAAAAAAACAATAGAGCTGAGTGTCATCAGTATAGAAATGATAAGATACATCAGGGAACTGCCTGATAATCTGGCCAAGAGGGAAAATATATAAAAGAATAATAGGTCCCAAAACAGAGCCCTGTGTTACCCCACATAGCAGGTATTTTCAGTCAGACATGAACTGGTTTACAACACTAAAAGATCTTCCAGAGAGAAAGGATTTAAACCACTCTAGAGCCTTATCCAATAAACCGACTGAAGCCTGAACATGAAGCCCATTAACCAAACTACTAGGATCGATGGTATCGAAGGCGGATGTAAGATCCAGGAAAACAATTACTGTTGATGCTCTAGTCTGCAGACATTAAAATGTCACAAGAAACTTCAAGTAAGGCAGTTTCTGTGGAATTGAGCTTATGAAATCCATTTGCCGTATGTTCCTTGTTTTCCTAGGTTCACAATAGTCCTTAAACTTCTTTTTCAGCACTTCAATTATATCTGTTTCATATTTCAAAATTCAAAAGTATTGTACACTTTTACCACATTCTCTCCCGCAACATGAAGAAATGTTGTGCACTGCACCTTCTGAATATTTTCTTCCTTTCCTTTTTGAAATCTTGTTGTTTAAAACTTCTCCTTCTTTCATATGGTCTGCATAGTTACCCTGAATGTAGTTACTTTCTGTTACTGGAGAAAAATCGGACCGAAGCGTAGACATGCCAGCTCGGGTGTGGCATGTTGAATGATTGATGATTTATTTAAATGATGAAGAATACGACCAAGGTGGCAGGGATACAGGAAACAGGAACATGGCCTAGGTGAGACAAGAACTAGGGTATAGCTAAGCAGACACAATAAATAGAGGAGGAGACGGAAGGAAGAGCAGGTGGAGTAAATTACACAGGTGAGACGATAAAGGCAATTAAACAGGAGAGGAAGGGCAAAGAACTGGCAGGGGCAGAGGAAGAACTGAATCGAACAGGAAACATGAAGAATGGCTAGACATGAGAGAATAACCAGAAAAGCATGATTGTAAAACAAACAAAAATAAACCATGGTTGCTTAATCAACTTAGTTTATATTTTTAAAACTGCTCTCTCACCCACCCCTCATAACCCTAAGCAGGCTGGGTGGCTCTCCATTTCCCAAGCTCAGGTCCTCTGCCAGAGGCCTGGGAGCTTGAGGGTCCTTCTTAGGATCTTAGCTGTTCCTAATATTGCTCTCTTCTGGACTGAGATGTCTGATGTTTCTCCAAGTACCTGTTGGAGCCACTTCTCCAGAGTAGGGGGTTACTGCTCCGAGTGCTCCGATGACCTCAGGCACTAATGCTGTCTTCACCTTCCAGGCTCTTTCTGGTTCTTCCCTGAGCCCTTGGTATTTCTCTAGTTTATCGTGCTCTATTTTCCTGATGTTTCCATCACTGGACGGCCACATCGATCACAACAGCTGTCTTCTGCTGCTTATCAATAATCACAATGTCTGGTTGGTTGGCCATCACTATTTTTCTGTTTGTGTCTGGAAGTCCCACAGGACCTTGTCTCTGTCATTCTCCACCATCTTGGAAGGTGACTCTCATTTTGACCTGGGGGTCTCCAGTTAGTATTCTGAACAGATGTTTTATGTATACTATACCAGCCACTTGGTTATGGCGTTCCATGAATTCCTTCCCTGTTCGTATCTTACAACCAAACCAGCCGTGTGTTGTTGTTGTTACCATAGGATCTCTGTGGAGACTAGGGTTGGGAATTGATAAGATTTTCACGATTCAGATAACCTTATCTATTCTGTGAAACGATTCGATTCCTAATCCATTCTCATCGATTCCAATTTGGGGAATTTTTTTTTAACCTCTTAAACAAAGAGACATGGTATTAAGCATTTACATTTAAAGTAATACTAATTTAACATTTTAGAGACATAAAAAGACAACAAATTAACATTAAAGTACAGTTTATAGGTTCGGTTCTGCAATATTATAAGATGAGTATAAAACTCATCTTTAGAACCAATCTCTGCTCGAAATGGTGATCTGCACCGCCTAATCTACTTTCAGCAGTTATCATCAGTTATTGCAACCGTAAACTGTAGAAAATACGGGCAGATCGGCTCCTTCTGAGTTTACTCTCTGCTCCTGTCAGGATGAGCTGCAGCACGTTATGAGGCGGAGGGATATTTCAGCGTCACTTAGTTTAGAGCCCAGACAAGCGACTTCACTTTCAGAAACAGGCCGAAAAAACTGCAACCCGCAACTCATGAAATTTACAAGCGACTTTAGAAAAAAGGAAGACCAACGTTGCATAAAATAAGTGGGCTTTGCAACAGTGAGCATTCTTTCCAAGTGTGTCATATCACTCTGCCCCTCTGGTCGGGTAAATAAATGTCCCCGCAAAATCTACATTATAAAAAAGAAAAACCCACCGAAAAGTCTCGCTCTCATGTCATCTTAAAGACATTCTTCTTCGAAATGTTGGCTACAGATGACGTTTTTTTCTCTCTGGCCAGAAACATTGTAAATCCTGCCAGTGGTGGATCATAAATTGGAAAGGTGAAAAAACTAATGTTTTTTTCACTTTTACCCGATGTATTGGAACATCCAGCTGCCATGCACGTGGACATTGTTGCTTCAACAATCTCGCGAATTTCAATGGTGAAGTCCTTTGGAAATCCGAAATAATTGTTGTTGTGAAGCGCAGTGCCTTACCACGACATTACGTCACAGGATGTGATGTTGGGCGGCCATTATTGCCCATATTTGGGCAATAATGGCCCAAATATGGGCAATATAATGGGCCCAAATAATGGGCTAAATTCATTAAATCACCACGGATGTATTAGTTTTAGGTATAGCTAATGATCCACTGATTTTTCCTTGTTGACCGGATTTCTCCTTTAAAATGAAGCCAAACTTTCGATCGCTTTACCCGATGGGGCGTCATTTTTTCTGTTTTGCTTTTCTAGACTTACCCCTGGTCACGTCGTACTTGCTTACTGAATGCCATGTGCGTAACTTGCGGGAAAAAAAACATGACGTAAGTCTCGCTGCCCGGCTCTGGTGCTGCCTGGAATCGAAAAGAGAATCGTTAAGCGAGCTGCCAAACGGTACCATGGAATTGGAACACACGGAACCGGTTTTTGATTCCCATCCCTAGTGGAGACAATATTTAGGACAGATCTGTCCATTATCTGACTTGTACAAGTAAATTATTCAAGCTTTGCCGCTCAATGTTTGTCTGGATTACTGTGCTGGTATAAATGTAGCAATTTGACACCATTTGCGAAAAGCCCTATGGAAAAGGAGCTTAAGTCTCATTGTTGACATGTCCAGGGTGTACCCCACTAACCTGACTCTGCCAGATGGATTTGCTCCGCATATTCATCTGGAAACCTTCCGTTGAAGTAATTTTGGGAAGGGGCGAAAATACTGGTTAGCTGATTGGCCTATGTTGGTGATAGACGGGCCAAATAAACCAATCAGATCAACGAAACATATGACGTACTCGTCAACATGCTTTGTCGTTGCTCGTAACAGAGCGACGACGAAAACACAACCACAAGCCAAGCTACTCTTGCTGCTGCAGGTAAAGGCTCGTTAGCTCATCAAAGAAACACTCTTTAATTCTGATAAAACTTGCTCGATAGCCACGCTAACGCTAGTTTCATCGGCTGAAGCCGCCATGTTCTTTAGACTGAACTGTCGCGCTTCACGTTGCGTCACACCTCAACCAGCCTCAAAGCCAACGCTGATTGGACGTTCATTTGGTGAACGGCTCCAAATTTTCCTTAAAGGCATACTATGCAACGTTTTTCAGTTAATTAATGTGTTCCATACCGATTTGGATGATTAAATGAGTCATTTCAGGTCGAACAAAGGTTTTCTCGGCCCACCTGGGGGTCTGTGGGGGAAATACCGCACTTGCAATTGCAAGAGCTCACGTCCCGCACACACAGAAGTCTTGCTTTACTGCGAGAACTCCATGTGTTTTTGCCCTGCCATTCACTATATGCACGCGCGAAAGCAACAACAAAGAACCGCGTGTTAACGTCAAATAAACATGCAAGCTTATCGAGTTTTATTATTATTATTATTATTATCTTTTTTTTTTTTTATGTTGGCGAGACACTACCGCTGCGGCGGCGGCTGCGGCTTGGCGAGGCGGTGGCGGTAGCGTCTCGCCAACATAAAAAAATAAAAATAATAATAATAAAACTGGCGAGGCGGCGGCGGCGGCCGCCGCGGTCGCGGCTTGTGTTAATGTTCATACCTTCACTGTGTTAGTCATTGTTTTTTCTGCCGTTTTTTTCACTTTTCGTTGCGTTCGCCTGTCTGCTAAGCTCAAAACAACCACGCCTGGCTTGACGGAGGAACCAGAACAGCTGAGCATCTTTACGACAGTGCACTTTTACTTTCGCCCTCTGGGGGGAGCTTCGCTGGAAAATCAACCCCGGTTGCATAGTATACCTTTAACGGAAAGTAGCCAGACTGATCTGCGAGTGAAACCTTGAAAGCTCGCAAGATCAGGAGGGTCTCACGAGGCTAGTACCCCACCTCTCTGTCAATGACCACTGTAGATAGGCAGAGATGGCCTGTTGATGTTGCTATAAAAAGAATAAAAAAATCAGGTTTATTCTTTCCATATTTCCAGTGCGTTTAGTATGGGTGGGACTTAGTCTATAATCTGGATGTATGACTGGTGCATTGACACACATATCACATAGTGTCTAAATGGTTTGGAAGTATTGCTCCCCCTGTGGAAGCCATCTATTCTTACATACATGTGTCTGTGCTTTGGCTGCACTGCCTCTGTTTCTGTGATTGTGAGATCAGTGGTAATCTCCGAGGAGGTGACCCGCTGACATTTGCATGAGGATAACCCCAAACACACACATATACACTTAAGCAGAAAGCTCCGAGCAGCTGGCCTCTTGTGCACCCAGATGTTCCAGTGGGATTTAATGTAACGTAAATATACAGTTACTGCATTGAGGTAACACTGTGTGGCTTGCTGATGCTGTTTGTGTACTTGTTGACTTTACATTGTCTGTACAAGACAGTGGACATTTTTAGTTCTCACTTTCAGAAAGCTCAGGGGAAATTTGTTTAGGATTTAGGACTTGGTTATTGGGATTAAGACCTAATTTGGTTTCGGGTTAGGGTAATGGATTATGTAAACAAAGTCTCTCACAAAGAATAGGTTTTTGAGCTGTGTGGGTTTGTGTGTCTGTGGCTAAAAGCGGTGACCGACTAAGAAGCTTTGTGATTCACGGAGCTACTAGCAGCACAGATGTCTTGCCTCCCTACAAGTGAGACAGGCAAGTAAGGACAGAATATGAAAAAAGGGGTCCTTAACAGCAAGAACAGTTAAAAGAAAGAGCTTGGAAAATTGACTGAGTTGTTTGTAATAGAAAACAAGGAAAACATTTATAAATTTCAGAGAGAAAGGGGATGCGGTTGAGGCAGCGAGGAAGAGGTTAGTAGATTAAGCAGGGTTAGAGGGGATTAGTGTCAGGTTTGGTTTGGTTGTAAACTCACATCCCTGTCAGTCACTTTTAGCTATGGCTGACATGCTCACAATACTGATTCACTCCATCTCAGAGATCAAACTCTGAATAAAGTCCCAGGGAAACTGGACAACAGCAAAAGAAGGTACGTTAGCTTTGATCTTGCTGTCTGTGAGTTTAATGGATGTAAACACATATGAGTGTTTGTATGCAGTTAAATGTGTGGATGGGAAAATACAGGCTCAACTGATCCACCTCAGACCTATTTTTTCTGTTGCTGTGAATATTTTGTAAGGTGTATAGAAGTGTTTTTAAATATAACCATGCATTTAATATCTTTGTTAATTTATAAAAGGCCAAACAAATGGATCTGACAAATTTATCATTAGAATCAAATGGACAGATTCGAATTCAATTGCATACACTCAAGTTAGATGTTCATTAGAATGTGATGCAAAGAAAATTGCATCACATCAACTTCAGATATATTGATTCAAAAAATCACTACCTATTTTAGTTTAACGCTGTCAAATCTATTTTGTTACATGTGTCTTTGTGTATATATATATATATATATATATATATATATATATATATATATATATATATATATATATATATATATATATATATATATACACACACACACTAGGTTCATTAAGCAACTGTGGTTTCTTTTGGTTTGTTTTACACTCATACTAGTCAGAAGTTTACACACTCTCACCATAGGTAATTATATTCAACATGAGTTTATTTGGAATTCAACGACCATACAATAAACAACCTCAATGATTTCAAACGGCAAGATTTTGAATGCATTGTAGATTTACTCCAGTCCTTCTGTGGTCACAATGATACATACAGGTTCAACTACACACTTCTGGTCTAATTCTGTATGGATATTTGACAACTTTTCTTGGCAGAATTGGTAACGTTGATCTGCATTTGTTGGTTTTCTGATATAAACCCCACTTCTAATCAGGGCCATTGTACAGATGTAGCCAGGTCTTTATAAAACTGAATATCTACCCCACATCGTTTAAATAAAAAATATCATACACACTCAGCGTAGTTTTAAGCATGCCAGATGCAAAGGGTCAGTGTACTGCAAGACAAGAAGCTATATCAACCAATCACAATCCTTCAAAATGATGGTTGTATAGAACAGTATTGAGCCTCCATAGTGAGAGGGAGAGTTGGTGTAAAACAGCAGACCAGCAGATGCTATTTTTGCATTGTATTTTAACATATTGGAGGTTTGCAAAAACAAGCAAGCAAAACGTGTCTGAGCCATCGCTACAGATGTACAGGTGCTGGTCATACAATTACAATATCATGAAAAAGTATATTTTTTCTCACAAATTTTATTCAAAACCTTGTATATTATATTCATTCATTTCACAGAGACTGATATATTTTAAGTCCTTATTTATTTTACATTTGATAATTATAACTGACAAGTAATGAAAACCCCAAATCCAGTATCTCAGACAATTAGAATATTACTTAGGAGTAGACTGATGCAAAAAAAAGGGATTTCCACAAATGTTGTCCAACTGAAAAGTATGAGCATGAAAAGTATGAGCATGTCCAGCACTGAATACTTATGGGGCTCCTTTTCCCTGGATTACTGCAGCAATGCGGCGTGGCATGGATTCTGTGGCCCTGCTCAGGTGTTAAGAGAGCCCAGGTTGCTCTGATAGCGGCCTTCAGCTCTTCTGCATCGTTAGGTCTGGAGTATCGCAGCTTCCTCTTCACAATACTCCATAGATTTTCTATGGGGTTAAGATCAGGTGAGTTTGTTGGCCATTTAAGAACAGGGATACCGTGGTCCTTAAACCAGGTACTGGTAGCTTTGGCACTGTGTGCAGGTGCCGAGTCCTGTTGGAAAATGAAATCTGCATCTGGACTGTTTAAGTGACAGGTATGAGGATAGATAAGGCGGTAACATGCCAAGGACAACTTTATAGATGAAAATGTACCAATGCATGACTCTATGGATGTAATGCTTACTGCTGGTGAATCCTGATATTCAGCCGGACACAGAGTAACGTGTGAGGCAGACAAACAGAACCAGACTAGGCAGATGAATCTTGGCAGAAGGTGCAGGCAGGCAGGGATGAGATAATGACTGAGCAGAATAGGCGAACCGGGGAACCACCAGAACAGGCAGAGCAAGCGGCTGGATCTCACGTAGACACAGGCGACCTTAACAGAAGAGTCCAGCTGGCTGAGCACACAGGAACTGGTAGAGGAAGGGGACATCAAATTGGGCAAGACAACACGAGAAGAGATGTTCTGGCAGGGAAGAGTTCTTCTTCTTCTTTACTAAAATTTTTTGGCGGTTGGCAAACAACAAACTGATGCATTTCTGCCATCTACTGGTATGGAGTGTGGACCAGAATGACTCTCAGGAATTAAATTGTGTTATTTTTAGATAGTGTAGATATAATCTAGAGTAGGGTGGTGGCTGGGGGGAGACTGAGCTGACTGGGTGATGACTGATGACTGAGAGATGATAGGAAAAGTCCAAAACAAAACAAAGTCCAAAACAAAACAGACAAAAACCTAAATCATGACAATGGATTGATAATGGTGGCCTTTTCAACCGAAAATATAAATGACAGTGGTGTGTAAGCGATTCATACCCTGTTGTAATAGATATAACAGGGCATATAATACATAGCATCCAACATATGTGAAGTAGCAGGTGCACTTATATCCACAATAATCTAAGAAAGGCAGGAATGTCATTAAAACAAGATCTATTTCTTAAGAAAAATCCTAGTTTTATCTTCAACTTCTTTGACATTTTCAACATGTGATTTAAGGGAGAGCTTTTCGTCAGTTTTTATGCCAAGGTACTTATGTGTTCGTCCACCTTAATTTGATCAGACAAACACAGCTGCCTTAGACTATTACAAAAAGCTTAGATGAGCCATCTGTCAGTATCTTCAGCCAAAAACTGAAATCTAAAACTAAATGAAAAACTGGGGACCAGGTTGTTTTGAATAGAGTACTGAGAAAATCTCATTTTTCTGTAGGACTGTCAGACTATCTTATAATGATTCCCATCAATCTACTGACCTTTCAATTCAATTTTATTTATATAGCGCCAATTCATGATACAGGTCATCTCAAGGCACTTTCCAAAATCAAATTCAATCAGATTATACATATTGGTCCAAAAAATTCCTATCTAAGGAAAACCAGCAGATTGCATCAAGTCCCGACAAGCAGCATTCACTCCTCCTGAAAGAGCATAGAGCCTCAGGGAGAGTCGTCTGCATTGTCGATGGCTTTGCAGCAATGCCTCATACTGATCAAGCATGAAGCGACAGTGGAAATGAAAACTCCCCTTTAACTGGAAGGAAGAACCTCCAGCAGAACCAGGCTCAGTGTTCTGCCTTCACCGACTGTGGGTTAGAGAACACAGAGCCGAGACACAACAAGAGAGACAAAAATAGCACAGGAGCAGACATTGATCCAGGAATCTTTTCTACGTTATATGGACCTCATAAAGAAGCTTTGAAAACATGTCTGAAACGATATTTAGGATGCAGAACTACAAAGCACACATGCTGTGTTTGACAATACTGGTGTTTATTGCAATTTAATTCAAGCAATACCATGGCTCTCTTTTGCACCAGTTGACCTGCATTAGAAAACATGCATACATATGACACATGGTGATGTATAAAAAAATAGTTATTTATTTGTATTATATACAAGTATGTATACAATTTCTCTGTAATCATCTTTTTGGTAAATTGTGTGTGATTTATTTTCAGGAGAAATAGCAATTTTTTCCTCTTGGGGGCTCTTGATGACAAACATGATACCAGCGATGGAAGATGGTGAGAAAACAGACAAACTGAAAAAGACATCTGTGTTGATCTTCAATAGCCTACACCCTGAAATAGGACCGTGTTTTTGTATGCTGTTATGTCTTAGCTTGAGTTTCGAGCTTTGATTATAAACTCAGGTCGGAGTTTAATACTCTCCACACTGTGTTGGTAAACCTGGCAAAGATGTGTTTAAATGATAATTGAAGGAAAAATGAATTAATCTTAAAGTAACTTGTACCCCTGCTGTTAGCGCTTTGTATTAGCACTTTGTACAGAATTACAGCACAGAATTACAGATGCTGTTGAGAAATGTCATAATTTTTGTTCAGAATAGTCAAATACTAATCAGTTGAGTTATAATGCTTTCAAGGTCTCTATTATGCTGTTTGCAGGGGTCAACGAGGTATTATCAAGCGTTGTGGAGGATGTTGGTGAAGCCGTCAGCAGAAACATTAGTGGTGCGCAGCTCCTGCATGAACTACTGAGCGCTCCGTGGCTGCGTGCCTTACTAAAGGTATATATTTTAATGGTTTTGCAATGCACCAACCCACTATCTGGCTGAATATTGCTTATATAATTGTCACATTTGTATCCAGAAGTGAAATGAAGTATGGTTTAAGGAGGCAAACCCAAACTTCCAATAGGAGCTCAAACCGGCATGAAGAGCAGGCAGAGTAACGGAAGGATCCAGTGGGGAGCTTAGAAAACTGACCAGTATGTACAGACTGAGGCAGGGGGTTAGAAATGGCAGGCAAACCAGAAGAACTAATCAGAGGAAATGAGAAACACCTGAGGTGGAGCAGTCAGAGGGGAAGAGACTAATTAACTAGAGCTGAGTAGAAACACTGACACAGGAAAGCCTGGGGTACATCGTTTAAAGAAGTATGAGAGAAATAACTCAAAGGAAGAATAAACTTGAATGCTAAATGCAAAGAAATACACAGACAGGTTTGGTCCTACAGTGTTTGGTGTACAGCCACATGGCAAGCACAACACACATCACACAAACAGATAATATGAGTAAATGGCAAGACCTTAAGGGACATAACAAGAAGTAAATTCTGAAAAAATAAATGAAAACCGAGACCTAACTCCTTAGCATCATCACAATAATTGCTTGTATTATCTCTTCAGATTTACGAGTGCCTGATGCAGTTCCAGAGATTTACACCGAGCCCACTTCTACCGTGTGCCTCTGGACTCTTATTTGAGGTTAGTAAATGTACCTAAATACATGAAGCAAGTATTGTTCTTACACTGAACTCACTTTTTTCCTGCCAATATTACATTACATCCTACTTCATCAAAGCTTTAGTTTATTGTTGCGGCATTATGCATGTTTTTAAGAGATTTAATGTTTATTAAATAATTGTCCGGTGAATAACAGCCCAAACAGTTGATATTAAGACAATGGTTAAAGGTTGATTCAAGCACTAGTATTTTTCTAACAGCAAACTCTGCACACATATAGAATAAATGAAAGCCAACCTCTCTTCAAGTATAGGAATTTATTAACAGGAACAAATGCACATCCAGAAAACAAATAGAATGTTGTTTACCTGAATTAACACTATATTTCAGTCAACAAATCCTCTTTACTAGGGTAGTGATACTTAACTAAACCACTAAGCAAAACTGAGTTTAAAGAAACTAAGGAACTATGTACACACAAAACAACAATAGGAAAAATTTAAATAGTTGAAAACCATCATCAGAATGATTCAGTGAATCCTGGTTCACTGCAGATCCAAGTTAGAGAACCAAAGTTTATCTTAAGGAATACTGACTGAGGTTAAATTAGCTAACTAATTTAGAAAAACATTTGGTATGTGTTTAACCCATTCACAATGTGATTTCTGCAATAGATTTTTTGAGGAAATAACATTTTAAAAATTATTTGCCAAATAAAACTCAATAACATTTGATACACTGGACTTTTATTAATGTAATTATTTCTCCTGGAAATAATTAAGACTCAAATCAGTAACTTAGGATGCTAGAGGGCAACCTGGCTCTTGCCAGATAGATGTAGTTCTGCTGAGCTCCACATGGCTCCGTGCATCCATCTGGACTCACTGCCATTGGGAGGGATTTCAATACCACATAAAATGGACGAACCAATCAGGATCATTGGGCAAGATTTTCGTAGAAGTGGAGTATCATAAAAGCAACTGTTTGCAGCGAGGAAGCAAGGGGGACCATATGTCCCCGCATCCCCATTTTGGATTACCTGTCCTTGGCAAAAGCTGTCCCTGGAAATGTCCCCGATTTCAGTGTATCATCATGGAGTTTTAAAGTTTAACGCAGCAAGAGGTATTTACCCAGTCCTGCCACTGTCCCGGCATAGTAGAAGAGTTGAGCCAAACAGGCCTTCCCCACCCCGTCAGCATTGCAGATCAGGCAAAACAAACCAACCCCCCGACAGAGACTGTGCATACACATAAAAGACAAACAGGCAGTGAACAATGGTTACAGTTTTTTCTTATCCTAACATTAAAAATTATGTGGGTTTTTCTATCGTTTTCTGCAAATATCAACATACCATTGAGGAGAATGTATCCATCCTGTTTTCGTAAAAAAAAAAATTTTCAGTGTTCTAAAACCTTGAAATAGAAATAAAAAGGTTGGCTCTTTAAAATTTACAACAAATTTCCTATAGCAGATATTTATCAAAAATTAGAAGTTGTCTTTTTTCAGAAGGTCATGTTTAATTTGCAGCTTGAGTTTATATCAGCTGGATTTAGAGCAAAATGTGGCTCTTTGGAGTGTAAAGGATACAGACCCCCAGCTAGGCTAAAGACATTTTATGGTGTTATTTTTTTCCTCACGATTATTAGTTTCTTTCAGTTACATTTGAAATATAATGAAAAAAGTGTCTGGACAAACCAAGAGCAATGTGGAACAATTGGTCCTCTGTTAAACTCCAGAGAGTAATAGTGGGTGCACCCAAATAAATTCTAGATATCATGCCCATGTGTACACATCACAAAGGCTATTTTTAAAAACCTGTTTTTCTCACCAGAAACTTGTGTAGACAGAGACTGGTTAGCCTTTCTGGTATTGTTCTTTTTATTCTGCGATGTTTTAGCTACTTATTCATTACTTGTTCTTACACCTTATCGAAAGGAACATCAAACTTATCAAGTCTTGTTGGCTTGACACTTGTCTAGAAGTGGTATAACAAGTACTCAAGCTCTTTGAACAATATGCCTATTTTTAAGATTTTTAGAATATGAACTTGTGTGTTTTAAACTATGTCTTACAATTTTTAAAACTAGGTAGCACTTTTAGTATTGACTATGCAGGGGAAAATATCTACAATTACACTTTGAGAGTATTATATACCTTGAATATTTTCATAAATCACATTACAACCTAAAAATGCAATCTGTGTTCTTTGCATTTTTATATTAAGTAGGTTTGCGGTTCTCCAAAGACATGTTGGGGTGTTACCTGCTTGTCAAACTGTGGGACCCAAATGACAGCTGAAGAACAAAGCAAGAAGTGACATCTGTGGAAGCTTCTTGGTTTTGTTATTTTGTAGCCAGCAATGTGACCAAACAGAACTACCAACACCGAACCACGAACAATAAATGACAAACAGCTTAAACACAAATGAACCTAAATTGGGAAAACTATTATTAGGGTTGCATCCAATGGAAATGGAAAAATACAACACTATTTACTTTAGACAAAGAGCTAACAAAACAATACATTTACAAAGTAATACATTCTAAAAAATATCATAAACACGTTCCAATAATTACTCGAAAAATCCCCTCTGCCCAGTATCACCCCTTTTTAATCTGCCTCTTAGTTTGAGCCATACAGACCAATACATAGCAAAAATCTAAAAGAAGGTAGAACTGATTAGATGAGGCCGGAATTGGACTATTTGTCCTAAATGCAACATGCTATGGTTGGAGGAAATCTAACATTACACATAACTCCACCAACACCAAGCACACAGTGAAAATTGGTGGTGGCAGCATCACTGGTAAGCTTTCCCTGGTGCTTAAGCAGGGGAAAGAAAGCACATAAAAGTTGACTAGATTGATAAGCTAGATAGGGGGCAATACTAGAAGAAATCTGTTAAAAGCTGCAAAAAACAAGTTCACCCTTTAGCGGGACAAACATACAGGCAAAGCCATAGTGAAATATTTTGAATCAAGACATATTCCTGTGTTAGAATAGCCCAATCAAGTTTCAGACCTAAATCTATCTGAGAATCTTGAGAAGACCTGAAAATTATGTTTACAGACATTCTCAAAAAGGAAGACTGTGCACAAATCTGAACAACAATGCAAACCACACTTTCAGATTCCTGTTTGGAAAACTGATAGCCTTGTCTTTCACTTCAGGATTATGTGTTGGTCTATCCAATGCATAATCGTGAAGTTTGTGGTTGTAATATGAGTAAATTCAAAAATGTTCAATGGGTGGGAAAACTTTTCCACCACAATCTTATCCATGTTGTGTTCATTTAGTCACTGAATACTGTCAGAATCCCTATTCATCCGTTGTCTCGCTTGTTCATCAGATCATGGCCATCATACAAAGAGCGCATCGTCCGTCAGCCGAAGCTCGTGAACTCTACAACCTCCTCAGCTCACCACATATCCAGGTTTGATCATAGATTCAGTGAAAACCTCCATCTGACTAAAATTTGATGTCGACTGAGCATCTTTGAATTGTATTTGTGTTCACTAGGCCCTCCTGTCATCTCACGACAGTGTGGCACAGTATGACTATTTACCCGTCCTTCCCCCGCTGCCTGATGAGTTACCTGAGGATGAGGAGGCCATGAGGATTGTATGTCTTGTGAAGAACAACCAGCCTCTGGTGAGATATAGGTTTTGTTTTTCTCAGACTCTGCAACCTAACCTAACTCAGTTTTTGTTACCTGACATTCTGCTTTTTTGTCTTTTGCACTATTTAATATTTCTATTAATATATATAGTTTAAGTTTTGAAATGCTCACATTCTGCCCTTTTATAATCCAAATAAATTTGAATGTTTCTATTGTGGCGCTAATCCTTCAACCAAAACAATCTTGTGTTTTTGTTACATTAACTTTGTTCTGTTGAAATTGGGATAATGTAGTCTGGGGGTTTGTCATGTGACCAGATTCAGACACAAAACTTTTGAGTTTAATATTATTCGTTTCAAACTATAAAAAAATGAGTTTCTTGTTCATGCTCCAAGAGTGCAAAGGGTAGCAGAAGTGTAGAAGACGGGAATGGAGTGATCCGTAGCCGTTGGAGCAGCCTTCGTCGACACACATTGGAGCGCCTCATCCCTGCGAGGCGGGCATGGTCAGGGGAGGAGCTCAGAATGACTGACAGAGAGGCCAGGCCTCTAACCCCCCTTGGAAATCCACCCTGCCACTTTCATTCCCATGACAAGTTGACAGGAAGTTGTTGTTTATGTCCACAAAATGCAGAGCTTTGGAAGCAAGGGCTCCACCGCTCGGCTCCGGCTGTCTTTAACCCAGACGCATGCTCCGGTAAGAGAAGGATGGGTAGAACCAATCATTCTTTTGTCTGTTTTCAAGCTCCATTGTCAACAACGCAACAATTGTGGAGAATCAGCCCATCAGTCATCACACAGATCATCATTACATTCGTCCAGCCTTTTTGGCTTCAACCTTTGTTCTCTGTGAATCCAACTTTCTCATTCATACATTGAAAAGGAAAAAGGAACACCACTGGGGCGTCCAACATGCATTCTTCATGCCAGATACATACTCATTCTTTTAATCATTCCTTTTTTGCCACTATGTATACTTGGAAAAGAATATATCACATGCCTCCATTTCTGTGGGCATGAAAGTTTATATTTTCTCCTGTACTTTCTAAACTTCTGTAATTTTCTGTTTTTTTTTTGCTCTCACCTACTGGTTTATTTCAGAGAGACCCGGACGAAACAAAGAAGGCGATGCTTCAAGCGTAGGGAGCAGTGATGACTATTCTTACCCTCCCCCTCCAATCCCAGCCTACAGTGTCAGTCTTCCCAACTCTCCCCTCATGTACAAAAGGGGAGTTCTAGGAGGAGAATCTAGGAGCATTCCGACTCCTGGTAGGGCCCCTGTTAGAGTCCACACAGCACCAGCATTGCCTGCAACTCAGCAGTCTACTCGGCATCAAGGAGTCAGCACTCTCCCAAATCCTGTCCAGCTTAGGCACAAAGTGCCTTTGAAGCATCCACATGAGCACAACTCTTCTGTTCTGCATCACAACCATCCACAACAGAATGTCCCACAAGAGCAGCAACAGAAACATTATCAATCTCCTCCGCCTCCTGAGTTCAACAAAACCTGCAGCATGGAAGAGCTCAGGACCACTGTCCAAAGCGTGGCCTGCAGTATTGAACACAGCAGTCAGGATGTACGCCACCTGGGACAGAAAATGGTGGCAGCAACGGAAATGATCACGGACCGTGTGGAAGAGAATGTCCAGGCCCTCAACCTCCTTGCTGAAGTGGTTGATAAGCTCCAGGGGATCATCGTGTCCAAAAACCACTCTGAAGCATCTGCTTCATGCAGGCCGAAATTGAAACGTCGCCCCACACCACCTCCAAGAGTCTCCTCTTTATCTCCCAAATTGACCCGCAAACCTCCAGCACCTTACCCACGGCCCCTCTCATGCTCCCATTCTTCCTCCAGCTCCTCTTCTTCATCTGCCAGCTGCGCAGAAGGTTTTACAGGCTACCACAGCCCCAAAGGGCTGCAAGGAGGAAACAAAGCCAGCACACTAAGAAACGACGCAGACAACAATGGACATGTCCAATTCAACAAAGGAATAATTACAAGAGCTCAACAGGAAAACAAACGAGACTGCAAGGTCACAGACTGTTTAACAATGAACAAGAAAAAGAAGAAAAATAAGCAGCCATACTGAAAAAACCTTCTGCATGTTGTCTGCTTGAATATTGGAAACAGACTCATTTAGCAGCCTTCATGTACCAACCTTTTTCTTAACCAGTTGTTTATGTTAGTAGCTGCAAATATGCATATTCATGGATTTTTCTCACCACAAATTCAGTTTTTTTTTTTCCAATGGATCATCTGAAGGATGCAAAAGGAAATTGAATGAAAGGTACAAAGAACTTTCATGTTCTTAATTTGAACTTGAACTCGAGCTTCAACTTCAACTTTTAACTTCACATAAACTTAAGTTAATCTGCAATTGTTATGATTGTTATAATTTTCTTATCAACCTTTGCACCTGCATGTTAGCTAAATCTTTTTTATTCTACTTATCTTAAAGCTGCAAATGTAATACTCTTAATGTGGAAAGAAACTAATTTATCAAAATCTTGTGACTGTTTAAACATTGTCTGAATCTAAAATTATTATTATTATTATTATTATTAGGGTGATGACAGTACTAGTTCCATTAATGACTTTGTTAAGAAAAAAAACACAGCCAAGCAGATAAGCTCTGAGCCAGTTTTCAAGTTTAGAGTATGAAAGAGAGCGCAGACAGTTAGTTGTAGTAAAAGTTCAGCCAATAGCTATGTCTAAGAGAGAAACAGGGCTAAAAGTTGAAAAATTCTGTCACAGCTTAACAGAATGCTAGAGCAGTTGTCCCATGAAGAGAAAAAAACAGAGGGAACATTAAAGGTTGAAATAACAGCAAATAATAAACTGGAGAGCAGTAGGAGAATGTAATCAAAGTTAAGGTACGTTCCCACCAAATGCGAACAAGGCAATTTTTTTTGCGTTGATCACCTGCCATTGGTTGCTTGACATTTTTCCTTGCTCCACCAAAACAAACACCCAGCTCGCTTTACCCCATCAACAAATCAGAGGAGCATCTGTCCGCTTGCCGGTTCCTCCTGTCTGTTCAACTCACCATGGTGGACATGGATTTTACTGAGTGAGTCATGGTGCTGTATGTAATGTGGAAAGCTGACCCACCTGGGTCCACCATATCCTCTAGAGACGCCCCAGATTAGGTGAGTACCTCCACCTGGACCCCCATCAGGATGAGGTCGCTTAGAGCAGTACTGTCTGTCCACCACTCAGTATGCCCTGCGTCATGGGACGGATCACCAAGAAATGGACGAGGAGGACCCTTAACGAGACACAAATTAACAGAAATGTTCAGATTGTTTGAACTCTAGGAAGATTTCACATATCAAGATGCCATTCCACCACGCCTATCCGCAGTTTCACTACGCTGTTTTCACCCAAGCGTTGGAAACACTTAATTCGTTTCACGGACCATTAAGTCGTTCCTGAACACACGTTTACATTGGGGTAACATGTAAATCACTAAGTCCATTCGCCTTGCTCGTGTTCAGTGTGAACATACCACTAGGGAAATTTCTGTGCTAAATATATTCACTCCTGCTGCTTTTCTGAGAAAAGGTCCAAACAAACTGCATAGAGATCTCCAGAAGTGTGCGTTCCCAGATCCCTCTTCCAATGCCTAGGACTCCAAGGTGTCCTCTAGCAGGCTTTGGCATACAACCATAAATAGAACTGTAAAGTGCAGTGAATGATACATAACTGCTTTTTAAGGGTTCAAAAGTTGGTTGGTTTGCTGCTTACTTGCTTGCACACTTTACATACCACTCAAACATTTGGGAGGAAATGCTACACTTTTTAAAATTCCTTCCCAAAAAAATGGATCTTGCTGTTAGAAGCCATTCTGGCATCTTTTTTCTCAGTAACTGTCTATTTTCTCTCACTACACTACTGTGCTTTCGTTCTTTTAATTTTCTTTGCCACAACCTGTACAATAGTGTCTGGTGATTAATTTCTGTCTGTCCATCAGGGGGCGACAATAAGAAGGGATGAAGCGACAGGAGACATCTACATCGCCCGAGTGATTCATGGAGGACTGGCAGATCGCAGTGGTGAGATAAAACTTCCTAACTGTCTAAGAAACTGCTTGGTAATGTCTTTGAATGAAAACATTTTTATTGATAATCAATTTCCATTTCAGGACTCCTTCATCCTGGGGATCTTTTAGTGGAGGTGAATAGCAACTCAGTGGTTGGAATGGAGCCAGAAAAGGTCATACAGATACTGGTAGGTTGATCTAATGTGGGGAAACAAAATAGGCCTATTGATTGTTAAAAGGAATTCATGATCACAGACATCAGGGCGACAGACTTTTAGTCATTTAACCCCATGGTGGTGCATTTCTTAGAGACCAAGATGATGGAGCATTTGAAAAAAGAGACATATTATAGGCATATATGAGACAGTGTAAATAAATCTCAATCAGATCAAGAACCTGTGGAACCAGCGGCATGTTTGTAAACATGTAACAAACTATAAACTGGGCTGGTGGTTTATTGATTCTCAGCAGGGGGCGATAGCCCTCACAGCTTTTGGGAAAAAAGAGTGATTATTTATTTCTTTATTTATTTTATTTAATCTTCTTGAATTGTTTTCCTAATGGAAGTGGGACATTGCCTGGGTGGGTGAGATCTATTGCAATACGTCTGGCTCTTTTCTGGACTATTGTAATGTGAACCGTGTTTAGATCTTGTAGACAGCACACGCTGCGACACAGGATGCTTTCACAAGAAGCAGCTATTGAAGAAGCTGATGAGGTTTTCAGCCAGGCAGGGGGTCATCACAGCTGGGGAAGTTGGGGTCCTGTTGTTTTAATGTTTTTCAAGGTCCCCCTAGGGTGGAGTAGGATCATTAGGAATATCATGAAAAAGTCTTTTTTTTTAGTGATTCCATTCAAAAAGTTAAACTTTATTTCATTCATTACACACTGATATATTTCAAGTGTTTATTTATTTTAATTTGGATGATTATAACTGACAACTAATGAAAACCCCAAATCCAGTATCTCAGAAAATTTCAATATTGTGAAAAGGTTCAATATTGAAGACGCCTTGTGACACGCTTTAATCTGCTAATTAACTCTAAACACCTGCAAAGGCCTTTAAATGGTTTCTCAGTCTGGTTCTGTAGGCAACACAATCATGGAGAAGACTGCTGACTTGACAGTTGTCCTAAAGACGACCATTGACGCCTTGCATAAGGAGGGCAAGACACAAAAGGTCATTGCTAAAGAGGCTGGCTGTTCACAAAGCTCTGAGTCCAAGCACATTAATAGAGAAGTAAAGGAAAGGATGGGGTAGAAAAAAGTGTCTAAGCAATAGGGATGTGGGGGAGATTCACAAAGAATGGACAGTAGCTGGAGTCAGAGCTTCAAGAACCACCAGACAGACGTCTGCAAGACATGGTGCAGCTGCTGCACTCCTTGTGTAAAGAGACAGCATCAGAAGCATCTCACCTGGGCTAAAGACAAAAAAGACTGGGCTGCTGCTGAGTGGTTCAAAGTTATGTTCTCTGATGAAAGTAAATTGAAAGTAAATTTTGCATTTCCTTTGGAAATCAAGGCCCCAGAGTCTAGAGGAAGAGAGGAGAGGTAGAATCCACGTTGCTTCAGGTCCAGTGTGATGTTTCCACAGTCAGTGATGGTTTGGTGTGTCATGTCATCTGCTGGTTCTGGTCCGCTGTGTTTTCTGAGGTCCAAGGTCAACACAGCCATCTACCAGGAGGTTTTAGAGCAATTCATGCTCCCTGCTACCTGGGCAACCTGGGCTGTCTTAACACCTGAGCAAGGCCACAGACTGATAGAATCCATGCCACGCCGCATTGCTGCAGTAATCCAGGGAAAAGGAGCTCCAACTAAGTATTGAGTGCTGGACATGCTCATACTTTTCAGTTGACCAAGGTTTATGGAAATCCTTTTTGTGCATCGGTCTTAAGTAATATTCTAATTTTATTTATAGTTGTAATCATCAAAATGAAGATAAATAACCACTTGAAATATATCAGTCTGTGTGTAATGAATGATTATAAGATAAAAGTTACACTTTTTGAATAGAATTACTAATAAAAGAATCTACTTTTTCATGATATTCTAATTTCTTGACCAGCGGCTGTATATGTTGTCTTGGATGATTTGATCTTATACAGAGCCCGGTGCCCACTGCTGTTAACTCTTCTTTGATGCAACATAGCTTCAGATGTGAAGGACACCATGATTTATTCTTGTTATATGTGCAAAACGTCTTGGTCTGCACACACATATCCTCACAAAAACTGATGTATATTGTCACTGTCTTTTAACATATTAAGGTCAGTGGACAAAGCGTGATTTTTTTAGTCTGACCTGAGTCTGTTGCCAAAACCAAGGGTTCAATCAGAGCTCTCAAGTCTCATGCAATGAGTGTGAGACACAAGCATTTCCCGGACTTCACAAGCACACACACCACATGACATTCCTGACACAGAAACATAACAAAGCCTATACTGAATGGACTGTGAATGATCCGTTAGCTGTACTGTCCATTCAGAACTCTAAGCCCTGCCTTCCGCAGAGCTGTTTCGGCCTCTTTCATAGCTTGGTGGGCATCTGCAGTTCTTGCTGCTGTTGGCATTAACAGAGTAGTAGAAGTGCTGTCTGCAGACACCCATGTGATTTCTTTGGAAAGACAGGACATGTTATGTTTAGCCATGAACTGTACCCTCAATAAAATAAAGAAACATAGAATTGATTAGCTTAAAATATGGCACAAATAACCTTAAGCCACTAATGTCAAAGACAAACTCTTTCAGAAGTTTATAAATATTGTCTGTCCATAGACATTCATAGGTACAGAATCAAAATTCTAAACACGGCAGGCTTAATGGCTGTAGTTGAGCTCAGTTTTCATGGCTGAGTAAGAATAACAACCAAAAACAACAACCCATCACAATTTATGTCCTGATGATGGGCAAGACTTTTGGAAATCATTAAATCAATGTGATGGTTTTGGTGGTGGGTTTAATTTGTTATTGTCATAAATACCATATGCTACTAATAAATGATGTGATAATAAGTAGGAAGCAGCTTTTTATCATCACTCACCTCTTGAAAGTACTTTTTAGATTTAATGATAGCACAAAAAGGTTTGTTCGTATAATTTTAAATAAAATCAGGTAATGATGTGTCTTTCATAAATTTGATATTTCCTAATGTAATCGTTTGTATAAAGGTGTGCATATTATGTAATTTTTCTAAATATATTTCTTTTTGTCCTGTCTGTGTTTCTCCACGTCAGAACAGTTCGATTGGAACTATTCTGTTTAAAGTTATTCCCAGGTCCACTCAGGTCATCAGCAACCAGAAGCCGGTAAGGAAACCGTACTGCACCACCACCTGATGTTTGCTTTAAATTCTGTATAAAGTAAGGATATAATAATCCGTAAAGTGTTGACACATTCCTTCATTCATTCATTTATTACTGCATAGGGCTCATTTACATATGTGTTAGCTACTCTGTAACAAGAGGGTTGGATTTTAAAGGAGAAGTCTGGTCAAAATCAGAATTCAAACAAATTTTACACAAATTATATGTAAGATGCTAGTCTTACATATAATTTGACACTTACACAGCAACAATGTCAGTTTTTCTCCTTTTTTCCTTGTAAATTATATTTATATATGAGTTGGACTGTTCAGTTATCAGAATCATAAAATATGTGTAAAATAAGTGAAACCCCTGCTACTCTGCATCAGAAGGAGGTTGTTATGGCGGTTTATGCATTTGATCAGGAGGCCTGCTGGACATCTTTCTTTAGAGGTCTTCTGGACATGTCCAACTGGAAGGAGGCAGGGCAGACCCAAAACTTTTTGCGAACCCTCGGTATCATGTGCTCTGTTGCTTTTAATCATTTCTTAGTGACATTAACACTTTACAGTTTGTTGCAGATTTCTTTAAAGAATAAGAAAAAAGTCGCAAATAAAAACATAAATAAAACAAAAAACTACTAATAATATTTGTATTATATTATTAGTTAAATTTAGGGGGAGTTTGTGAGGAATTTATCAGAAAGTTTTTACCTCAGCCATGACAAGAATGACGAGAAGGGCTTTAAAGCTAAAGTCGGTAGATATTTCACTACAGTGAAATATAATATAATATATATAATTTTCTATTTTCAGTTATAATTAGAAGATAGGAAATGAGGCTGTTGGATGAGGCATAATATGAAAGCAGCTAACCTCATGGTTTCTTTTATCATGGTTTCTCATGGCACTAGTGTGTGATATGGTTTCTGAAATGAGGTTTAGGAAGATCCAATAATGTGCATCCACTTTGGGACATGTAACCTCAGGAGATAATGGATTTAAAGGTAAAAACGTATCACACGTCACGTGCGTTTGGTAAAGCTTTAAGCCAATCAGGAAATAGTTGTGCCATCACAAGAGGGTGAAAGGCAACAAATGTGAAGTAGAGCAGCAGCTGGTTTTAGGTTACTTTATTTAGACCCATAGGTATATATTGTTCACCCATCCGAGATGGACAGGCTGTCCTAACTCAGTATATGTTTGTCAGAAATCAAAATGTGGTTGTACAACAACTATCTCCAGTTAAATAAAAAACAAAAATGAAACATTTATTATCTCCCCTGGTGATAAAATTCCTATAATCAGGCAGCATTTTGCTTGTTTAACTCCAACTGGGAATTTTTGACAGTTGCTTATCCTTTAACCACCATTGTGAAACACTAGCTCGTAACTGCATTTGTCCTATATTTCAGAATAAAGAGCCTTTGTGTTACAAACTGAACTGGAAATGATTGTTCTTGCTTTTATTTCTTCCAGTTTAAAGGTATACTATGCAACCGGGGTTGTTTTTCCAGCGAGGCTCCCCCCAGAGGGCGAAAGTAAAAGTGCACTGTCGTAAAGATGCTCAGCTGTTCTGGTTTCTCCGTCAAGCCAGGCGCGGTTGTTTTGAGCTTAGCAGACAGGCGAACGCAACGAAAAGTCGAAAAAACGGCAGTACAAACAATGACTAACACAGTGAAGGTATGAACATCAAGCTTCCCGCAGCGCTATCTTGGCGCCGCGGCCGCCGCGGTAGCGTCTCGCCAACATTCTAAAAAAATAAAAAAATAAATAATAATAATAATAATAAAACTTGATTATGCTTGCATGTTTATTTGACGTTAACACGCGGTTCTTTGTTGTTGCTTTCGCGCGTGCATATAGTGAATGGCAGGGCAAAAACACATGGAGTTCTCGCCGTAAAGCAAGACCGACTCTCGCGGTCTTGTACGAGACTTCTGAGCCTGTGGGTGCGGGCCGAGGGCTCTTGTGCGGTATTTCCCCCACAGACCACCAGGGCGGCAAAGAAAACCTTTGTTCGACCTGAAATGACTCATTTAATCATCCAAAACGGTATGGAACACATTAATTAACTGAAAAATGTTGCATAGCATGCCTTTAAACTATTGCAATAGTCTTTTTAACTGTTTAAATAAATCCTCCTTGGCGCGTCTTCAGTCTGTGCTAAATGCTGCAGCGAGGCTGCTGACTAAAACACACCGAATGGCACATTACTCCTGTTCTGTCCTCTCTGCACTGGTTGTCTGTGCATGATAGGATCCATTTTAAAAAGTTGCTTTTAACTTTCAGAGCAATCCACAACCAGCCTCCTAAATATATACTGTTAATGATTGCTTATCTTAATGAACTCAAAGGTTTTGGCAAACTGCAGGATGATCCCAATTAAATTAAACTCTTTCACATACAAAAATAGAATGCCAGTCAGTTCCCAAACGAGCCTAAAAAGACAATGGGTGGGTGGGTAGGTGGCTGCTCTCTAAGTTTGCACATTTCTTTGTAATTTAATACAGAAGCACAAGATGTGTTACAGTGGCTAGCAAAAGTATAACTTAAAGCTGCTAATGAGCAGCTTTGTGAAGTAATCATCTTTTGATCTTGTTTGTGTCTAGTTTTTTATCATTATTTCTCTTTACACCACTTGTATTAATTATCTATAGTAATTTTCAACATTGGGCAGACAAAATGTCAGTATTAAACTGTGAAGAAAAAAATGCAAGCTACATTTTTCCATTTTGATTCCTGTCTTTAAGGTGTACATGAGGGCGATGGTGGACTACTACCCCCTGCAGGACTCCTCCATCCCATGTCCAGATGCAGGAATGGCATTCAGCAGAGGGGACCTGTTAGAAGTGGTGGACCAATCAGATGCATTATGGTGGCAGGCCAGAAAGCTGCCCTGTGGGGCTTCCTTCGCTGGTCTAATTCCCTCTGCTAGCATGCTGAGGAGGTGACATACACACATCCATCCTTGTTTAATGTACATAGTGAGGACCGGGCCTTGACTTCGATAGACCTACATTCATTTTCAAGCCTTTTTATGGCCTAACCCTGACCCTATACTAACCTTTACCAGTTTATACCTAACCAAGAATAGGTTCTCACTTTACATCAAAGTCTTCACTTTACTTGTAAAATGGGCAAAACATTTTCTTGCTCAGCTGCAACAACAAGAAGATACACATCCTTGTTTTTAATACTTACTGAGGGCCTTGCCTTGACTTTGATAGACTTCTATTAATTTTAAACCCATTAAATTAGTGGGGAGTGGATCTGGGAAGGTTGCAAGTACCCGGTTTGATCCCCACCGCCTGCACTCTGGCTCCCTGAGCAAGACCCTTAACCCAAGATTGCTCCCCGGCAGCCCACTGCTCCCCAAGGGGATGGGTTAAGATGCAGAAGTGAATTTCTCTATTGTGAGATCAATGATGTTCTATTATTATTATTATTATTATTATTATTATTATTATTATTATTATTACTATTATTATTATTATTATTGTTATTGTTATTGTTATATGGCCTTACCACCATAACCCTAACCCTTTACTGGTATATGCCTAACCTTAACCTAAACCTAACTAGCAGTTTATTCCTAAACCTAACCCAGACACCAAAAATAGATCCCCACTTTACTAGTACAGCAGAAAAAATTTCTCAGCTGCATACATACCTGATAGCAGCTCAGTCTGCCACCAGGGGGAGCAATTGGTTAACAAAATGTCTTGGGTAGCTTTAAAAAAAAAAGATGTTTGTTTTGTCCAGGGTTCAAAAAGGGGTATCACTGAATTTCTGAATACTTCAAAAAGAGTCTCAATATTAATCCTAATGTAAAGTTATCTTTATAAATCTTCATACAACCTTTTTTGTATAAGAAGAGTATACGAAGTTGATGGTAAAACATGCTTATTCTTAATTGACAGTACTGAAAATCAGCTCCTCATACTTTAGTAACTCCATTACTCCTCTTTGGTAAATGGACTGAAGTTATATAGAGCTTTTCTAGTCATACTGACAACTGAAAGCACTTTAGACTTTGGCCACATTCACAGACTAATATGTAGATCTGTAGGCAACGTGGGGTTAAGTGCGTTGTCAACTTGTTAAGCTAGAATCAAACCCACAACCTTCTAATAGCAAGACGACTACCTAATGAGCCACAGTCGCTCCATTGTTGGGGGATTGAGCTGTGAGAAGTAGAAAAGATTTGTCCTGTAAACCATACCAGTATAAATCTAAGATTGTTGTACTCTTTGTTGTTTGCAGCTACAGCTGTAATTGTTTACCTGTACGTCTCTTTTTTGTTCTTCACAGTAAACAGAAGGAACAGTGGTGGTGTCAGCCTTCCCAGGTTCATACCTGCATCAGGCCTTGTAAGAATATTCATTATTAGCTCCAAATTACCTTGCAGAGCTTATAGGCGTCCATTCGGTCTGTTTGAAAGAGGTCTGAGGAAATGTTGTGAGACTTGATCGTCTGATACTGACTAATTGAAATATATTTGCTCAGTATCGTTGGAAATCAACAAACCTACCTGTGATGGCAGTTTTGCTCTTCTTTGCAATGAGCTTTTATGCCACTTTTCAAAGGTTTTGCATATGAAAGGCATAGCTCCTGCTACCAAACTCCCTCAAATGGGTACAAATGATAACACAATTAATTAGTTAGATCACTTTAACCAACATAAATTCTGTTTACTGTCTTTGTGGGAAGTTTTCTAACTTAGGGTGTAAAGCTGAATAATTATATTACCTTCAGTATTTATCATGGAGTAGTACAGCTGTAATGAACAATGATTTAGCCAAAGAAAGTCAGTCACTGTTCATTACTGTGAAGGTTTGTTCATATTTCTACCTGTGTTAAATTTAAAGAGCAGTGCTTTCAATCTGTGTGTTTCCTCCCTGCTTACTGAAGATAGCCTGGCTGATAATGGTGAGCTTCACACCTGACACTACAGCACCTACAGTGTTTGCCATTTACCTGAGTCACCACACTGTGAAACACATCAGTGGTGGATGGAGGCAGTTAAAAATGTTTTTATTACTCACCTTCATCATTTAATAAAAATACTAAGGACTATAGCAATAAAGGTTGTTTGCATTGACGGAAACCCATTTTTTATGATCATCTCAAAAACAAATAGAGCTATCGTTAAAGAACACCTCCTGGTGAGATATGAGAAGCTGAACCATCAGGCATCCACATCCAATTCCAGATTTTTTCAGGACTTGTTTTCTTTTATTAAATTAGTTAAAAACAACCAACATGGCGTATGATTAGAAACTGAAAAATGTAAATGTTGACTAAATCAAGAAAAAAATACTGCTTTTTTTGCACTGTCAGGTATTTAATCAGACTAAGCAGTTCTTGTTTTAGGTCAGTTAGGATCATCAAGATCCATTTCCTAAATACTAGAATATTGAGAAAGATGTGTCATTATTATTATTATTATTATTATTATTATTATTATTATTATTATTATTATTTCCTTAGAAATTTTGGCCCGTTCCTCCAGAATAGGTCATATTGATTCAGGTTTGCTGGCTACTTTACTCACCCACGATGGCCACTCCAAAACACTGTATGGTTTGGGTCACTGTCCTTTGGGAAGACACACTTGTGCCTGAACGTTGTCCCTTTAACATTTCAAAGAAATGTTATTTCCTCTTCATGTTGGCTGTTTATGTGTTATCAGTTGCTCCTTTAGCAAAGGTTCCCACAACATGATTTTGCACCTCTGTATTTAACAATTGGGTTCTCATGCTTACACACGTACCCCTTTTTACCTCCTAATGTAACAATGGTCTTATTTGGCCATTAAGTTCCTTGAGAACAATCTCAGTAAGAAAGAAGCTACTTGCAATGCAGGATTACCGCCTGAGTGCCCTTTGAACTAAATCAGCACAGGACTTACTACGGATAACGCCATTCTTTATGGCTACAAGTACTGTCTTTACAGGATATATGAAGAATATATAAGAATGCATGAATTATGGTTGAACAATCCTATATTTATTTCACATAATGTTGTTATGTGAAATAGATTATTTAGATTCATTATTTAGATTCAAAAATCTAAATAACCTTAATAATATGCATTTTGATCTATTAAATCTTCTTGATCTCTTTATGACATTATTTAAAGTAACACCGTTCAGGGGATCTTTATTTTGAGGGCTTTTTGCTTTCATCGTTCAGTCACTAAGTTGCCGCATTGCCTTTTTGAAGCACAGCTTTAAGGAAACAAAGTTTAACTGTTATTTTCTGTGGCTTTTAGAGGAGGATGTAACACATGCTGATGGCAAGAGGGTCCTAACAGGTACCAGCACCAGTTTGAATAACTTAGATTGTTTGATTGGCCGAAGTTTGCCTCCTGTTAAAGAAATGTTGTTTCTCTATTCCACAGATCTGGAAAAAAATAAAGAAATAATCTTTGGTGGGTAAGTTTGTCCAGTAGGAGCTCCTCCAAATAGAATACTCAAATAGGCTTTAGATAACTCCCTAGTGATTAGGATGTTCTCCTTTTTAACTCTATAGATGAAGTCTGTGGAGTCTTTTGTATCACATTGATTAACTAACAGAAAAGTCTTACTTATTTAGGATTGATGACCAAATAACTAAATAAGAAGCAAAGTTGTTGGATCTAATGTTTGGACTGAAGGGTAAAATAGATGCTTACCTGATATGTTTGGGAATTTATATATTTAGGCCAATAAAAAAATTTTTTTTGTTGTTTTTATGTAGCATTTTAAGTGCATCCTTGTTAGTTTTTTCTTAATTATCCGCTTTTCCTAATTGAAAGAAATAGAAATAAAACAATATGAAAATAATGAAGATTTCTGACTTGCCATTTATCAGCTCAAATATAAAACACAATTTATGCTTTAAAAATATCAACATCAGCTCTTCTCTGAAAGCATGGTGGGAGTTTCTTAAGATAACAGGGTCATCACTTATTCCATGTCTTACACCCATCTGGAATAATCCTGACATCCTACAAAAAAATTATATGATAAACTTTCCAGACTGGAGGCGTAAAGGTTTTGAATACCTGGAACATATATTTGAAGGAACTAGCTCGTTGTCTCGGTCCTGGTATGTGACAATTCTTGATGCTGATTCTTTCTGGAGATCAGCACCTGGCGCCCCCCTTTCAGCCCTCCCAGTTTTAAATCCCCTTGAGAACAATATGCAACAACACAACATTTCACACCCTTCTCTGATTGCATTTCAAGGTTTAAGGCCTGGATGAGGAGCGGGCCATCTGGTCGGGGTCTGGGCTGGAGTTGGGCGTTCGGTCTTGTTGGTCAGCTGGGGCCGGGGCTGCACATCTGCTCTCCCTGGGAATAGGGTGTAGGGTTCTGACATGGAGGGCTGGGTTAGGACGCGTGCAACCTCAGTGGGGTCATTTGTGCCCCCTGCACTAGGAGCAATGCTGGAAGAGAGGATCTAGTCAACTCTGTCTCATTTTAACCAACTAGACATGGAAGTAGAGATGTTTTACTTTTGTTAAAAAGTAAAAGATGAGTATCGACACGTATTGTTAAGTTAGTGGGTTAAAACGGGAAAAAAACTCCCTTTATTGTTTCAACACAGAGACTGCTGAATATTAGGAGAATTATGTCTGTTTAAACTTTGTTCACAACATTAATGCTCAATATTGCACCTTCTCACCAAGTAAATGGTTCTTTGGTCGTTTTTCCAGATTGCTGACGAAAATTAAATTTGCTCTGATTGTCGCTCATCTCCATAAATTATGTCTGCTGCAACAATAACTCCACCTTCCTGAGTCCATTCCAGCTGTCTGCTATGTTCTTGTAAAACATTTTGTTTCTAGATTGACCCACATGACTGGATCAAATTAAACAAACCCAAAAGGTATAAATAATCACTGAATAAAGTTAAGACCAAAATTATGTATAACTCTGATCACTCTTCCTGCTGCTCTGTTAACATGAACTGCAGCAGGAATTACTGATGGCTACAAGCTGTGAAAGAAGCCGAAAGAGCTCCGCAAAAGAAGGGTTTTAGAGTGAGCTCTGAATGGACAGTGCTGTGAACAGATCATCTGCAGCCCAGATGGGCTTTGTTATTTTTTGGCATGAGGAATGCCATGTGTGGCGTGTGTGTGTGTTTGGTCAGGGAAATGCGTGTGTCACACGGTCAATGCGTGAGTTGGAAGCCCCGCAGAGACACTTCTGTACAGATAAACCATAATTAGCTTTGGTCAATAAATACACCTTGTATTAAACAATACTACATATTTTTCAGTGATATCAGAGGCGTTTGTTTTGCTGCTCTTTTTATCTCTTTCTGCAGTTGTAGAAGTAGACTCTGAGGATTTTATCTTGCAACCTTTTTTCCCTCTGCTCTATTTTTGTCAACTTTTCTCTCCTTTAAAAACATTTTTAACATCTTCTTCTCTTCCTTTCTTTCCCTTTTACCTTTTCATTTCTGTGTCCATTGAACTTGAAATAATCATAAAATAATATCAAAATAATATAAAATATTTTGCATACAGTATATATCAAGCAGAGCACTATAGCGAAAGCAGTAAAGCTCCACTTATGAAAGTAAATCTTTTGGGCTCTCTTTGGGATTAAGATAGCAATTCTGAGTGCTACACTGCCAAAATACATAAAAAAAATAATTAATTTCTGGCAAGAGAGTAAAGACTTTGAATGTTTCTTCTCTTCAGATGAGGCGGATGAACATATTACTGAAGGAATTTACCTGGGTAAGTCACCCACTCCCTGGATCTACAGCAAGATAGACTTATTAATAGGAAACATTTTTGTCAATTGGATTGTTGTATACATAAAGTCAGAATTGTTAAATATGTTTACTGGTAAATATCTCATAATTCACAAAGTTTATTCAGTATATCAATGTATCTAAGAAATAAAATAAAATCTAGTGCTTGCCTCCTAAACTTCAAGCTTCTTTTGTCAAACTCACCACAACCTGTTACCCCCTATAACGATCTCAATAGTGTAGAGCAAGACTGGAAAATGTCATTATTGTTGTAACTCATTTGCAATTTACACACGAAAATGCAACCATTCATGGAATTAATCACATAGTATAGTAAGAAGTTAAAAAGACTACATGTTTTACACTCTATCAATAAAGGATCAATAAGTCATTGCCAATTCATTGAAGCTAAAACTATATTTTCCTGTACACATAGTGAAACTTTATAACATGTTAAAGAAAATCGCATTTATATCATTAAAGCTGATTTATTCTTTGAGCCTGCATGCTATTAGTTTTAGTTGAAAGCATAAAGACATATTTGGCCCCCACCAGCTGGTTTCCGCCGGAGTTTCCGCCTCTGGAGGAGGACGTCCTATAAAAGGAGGCGGCAGTCCTGCACCTCCTGTTCGCCCAGTACCAATGCTCTGTCCAGCCCTTACGAGGAGGTGGCGTTGTACCAGCGCCTCCCGCAGGAGAACCACCGTCTCATCATCCTCATTGGTGAGAGAAGACCTTAAAATTGTAGACAATTGAAATTCTCTGAAAGTAGTTAAATTAGCTTATTCTACATGGTTTCAAAGCATGGCAAACAATATTCTCATTGAATTATAAGGAAAAAGTACCTAAGAACAAATAAAGTTTTTAGGGTTGCGTAATATACCATTCAGGCTATGCAAAGTTGTGCAGAAAAGTGACATTGCAGAATAAAGTTAACTTATTTTGTGCTATTATCACATAGTTGATAATCCACATTTTTTCATTTAAGCATATGATGACAGCTTTGGGTCAATTAATCTATTCTCCAATGTATGCCCCTTTTCATACGTACACAATGGCATTCTCTCCCCTCCTACTTCTATTTCTTACCCACAAACAAACCTTTTAATGTCAATGTACTATAACATCTTAGTACAATACAGCGCCATGAAAAATACATCCCCTCCCCTGCACATGTTTCTTCTTTTTAATTTTTTGTTGCAGTTAAATGTTTCTGATTTCTAAGGATGATTTGTATTTATTAAAGTAAAAAAAGTTAGCCGAAGCACCCTTTTTGTGAAAAACTATACTTGCCCTTCTCGTTAATATAATTGTTCCTTAATTATTATCTGTCCATATTTTTGGAGAGCTCATTTCAGGTTAACTGGCTACACTGAATCCTGATTACTATCGTGGCTGTAAAATTCAGAAATGATCTAAATAGAAGCTCTCTGAGAAAATTAACTTGACCTAAGGATCTCAAAAGCAACACATCATGCACCAATTTAAATCAGCACGGTGTAACCTTTAGCAACTACACTGCAAAAACAGAACTAAAAATAAGTACAATTTTCTTGAAATTAGCGTATTTGTCCTTGTTTTGAACAGCTAAATAAGATTATCTGCCAATGGAAAGAGTATTTTTACCCCTAAAATAAGATAATTAGATATAATGCACTGCAAATAAGTTGATGAAGACGAGTTGTTCCTATTTTAGGTGCAAACATCTTATTGCATTGGCAAATAATCTTATATAGCTGCTCAAATAAAGTACAAATACACTAATTTCAAGAAAATGTTACTTATTTTTAGTTTAGTTAAGTCTGTTTTTGCAGTGTAGGGGCACTAGAGTGGTAACTTCCAGGTTAGCGCCCATGAAGACCACTGGCAACTCTCCACTGTCGCAATATTCACATTCCAAAACACACCTCAGTGTTTTGGAATGTGATGACTTCTCTGAAACAATACCAAAACATATCCAAAGTAAAAAAAAGAAATGATGCATGGCTCACCCTAAACATCCCTTGTGAGATATTTCCTACCTGAAACAGTCTTCCATGAAAAGGGCAAACATGCAAAAGTAATGTTTGTGTCCATGGTAAACAGGTGCCTCAGGAGTTGGAGTGAATGAGCTGAGGAAGAGACTCATCAAGCTGAACCCTTCAACCTTCCAGGGACCCGTACCTCGTATGTGCTCTCGACTCTAGTTTAGCAGCTCTTCTCCATTTTTATAGTAATACCAGAAATGAATGGGATGTTGCATGAAAACAACACAATTATATTTTTATCAAACCTCTACTATGTGACTATTTGTATAGTATTCATATTTCTGCCTCCGTAATTTCTGTCTCGGACTTTGAGGATAGAAACAGAGAGAAACATGGAATAGGAGAATAGGAGCTGTTATTAGTAGTGCTGGAGAACCCAATATTCAGCCGGACACAGAGTTAAATGAGCTATAACTCCCAGATAAATAAGATGTAAAAGCAACCTAAATTATTCTCATTTGTCACCTGGAATGGAAGTAACATTCCCCATAAACAATTGGTCCTCTCCATCAACAATGTCTTAGTCACGTTTTTCTCCTTTCAAACCTAGAGGTACGGTCCGGAACAACTGAGGGGACTGAGGGGGAGTGGAAACTAATTTATCCAGAAAGTTCCAAAAATAAACACAAAAACCCAAAACCATGACAAGAGCAGAACAGATTGCCTGATGTTTTATATTGAGCTGACAAAAATAATTCCTTGCCAGAAGCAAACACAGTGATCACTGTGAATGCATTGGGTAGCTGGATATAAAACTTGGCAACTGAATTAATTTAGGGGCCAACTAAAACCAGTTAACCATTTTATCAGTTCAATGGAAAACTAGATTTTTTTTGCTCAAAGAGGAGCTGAGTGGGTCACAAACACAGCAAATCACAGCAAACTACACAGTCACTGCGCATTGCTGTCCTTTTATTCATAATATAGAGATTTTAGAAGGTTTATGGAAAATGCAGATATTCTAATTTGCATTTCCATTAATGTCCTTTCAAACAGATATTTATGAAATTCATTGGATGTGCTGTATTCAAATGACTAATTTTTACCTAATTTAGTATATGTTTGACAACAAAATCAGAAACAATAAGTTTTATATTTGGCAGTAGGAGGCTAATCCTGCTCTGTAATTATGTGTCTCATCAATAGCACAATGTGAACTTGGTTTTTAACCAATCGGCTTAGACCTAATAGGACCAGTAATAAGGAATGCATTTTAAACATTCCTAAAACATTTTTTAAAAATATTAAAAAAATTCTATTGTTTTATGGGTATATTCATGCCGTGAATAAGTGATTATCCACCATGTTCTTGCAGACACAACTCGTCCAATAAAAGAAGGCGAGCAGGCAGGTAGAGAGTACCACTTCGTTACCAAGGAGCTGTTTGAGTACATGGTCTGCAACCACAGGTAAGAGTCTTTACCCAGACCATTTGTCAAAGTTAGTTAGTTAATTAGCACTTATTTCTAACTTTGTGCACTATTTGTGATAACCTGCATTCTTTCTGTGTTCAGGTTTGTGGAGTACGGGGAGAGTAAGAGTCACCTGTATGGAACCAGCATCGATGCAGTTTATGATGTGCTAAAACGAGGCCGGATGTGCATCATCGACGTTGAACCACCTGTGAGTTCCCTAAAGAATTCAGCCTGATCAAGAGTTTACCTTCCAACTGTAATGCAGTCAAGGCTGTTTTTCTACACTTCCTAATGTTTTAAAATAATAGGCTCCAGGTCAGCCGCCTCTATAAAAACTCAAACCCAATTTCTTACCATATTTCCATTTTGTTCCTTTACTTATTCCATTTAATACAACCAAATATATATAATTTACCTACTACTAGGGGGAGATCTGTAATAATGGGAGATGGCAAATGAGATGAAGGATTTCTGATAGCTGTTAAGTGTTATGGCGGAAGTGAATAACCTTTCATGTTTATCTCATCTGATTCTCAGAGCATACATCTGTTAAGGATAAGAAACCTGAAGCCGTATGTGATTTTCATCAAAGCCCCCAGCCCAGAAAGTCTGAGACAGACTCGAAGGAACGCCAGAATCATCACCAGTTACGCCATCAACAGGGCATTCACAGTAAGAGCTCTCATTTCATTTCATTCCTAGAATGATTTAGCAGCTCAAAGTATGTGGCAGCATTACACTCAGTGAACCAAAACTGCTGAGTGCCATGGAAAGAATCAAAGCAGGAAGTAAGACACCATAAAAAATATACTTTTCTTGTTCTTCAGGAGGAAGACTTCTTAGAGCTGGAGGAGACTTCCCAGCTTATTGAGGCCAAATACAAACAGTATTTTGACAGCGTCGTGGTGAATGATGACTTGCAGGACGCCTGCATGCAGCTCTGCTCCATCATCCAGCAGGCGCAGAACGAGCCTCAGTGGATCCCTGTGTGTTGGCTGCAAGCAGAGGAGTAGCAGAGGAGAGGACCTGGAGGAAGGCAGAGACCTGCAGATGGATTAGATAAGGAGAAGAAAAGGGAAATTGACGAGGGTGTAGAGAATGCATAGGGGTAATCTGGCACTAAAGCGTAAACACAATGCATGGGTAGTATCAGTATGTATTACGTTTATATAAGTCTTTAAATAAAATCTATTTTTATTAGTCTCAACTCTATCAACATCTCTCTGTCTGAAGGGTTATTTCTCTTTGTCTTGGATCCTAAACTGTATACCCAATGAAAGGAATATTCTACTATCCATCCATTCATTGTCTATACTTGTCTATACTCACTTATCCATGTAGGGTGGTAGGGAGACTGGTGCCAATCTCTAGCGGTTATGTTCTATTGATTTATTGAATCAATAGAACTATTATATTTACACAATTATTATATTGTGTCTAATTATTAAAAAAATCATTCTTAATAAAAATGACTAATTAATTAAACAAACTAAGAAGTAATCTAACAATTTAGAGGGAATCCTGAAAGGACTGGAGAATGAACATTCCAATCTGTATAATCTGACCCAATCTGTATAATATGATTGAACTTGACTTTGTAAAGTGCCTTGAGATGAGATGTTTCATGATTTGGCGCTATATAAATAAAATTTAATTTAATTTAATTAATTAATTAATAACATTCAACTGTTATTTATCAGAAAGTCTCTCTCTGGAGGGATAAACTTTCACTTTCCAGCACATAATCCAGATTTGTAAATACCTGCCTTTAAGGAAAATTTAAGGAATGAACTCCACAGTGTCCATCAGCCCCGTCAAATTGAATACCTGCAAAGATGGGACTTCTGTGTCTGATCAGGGTCTGTGGTTTACTGTGCCAACAGGAATTATTTCGACACACAGCTATTTCGGCCTGAGCTATTCGGCCTGGTGGTGGTGGTGGTGGTGGTGGGGAGGGGGGGTTAAAATGATCAAACCTAAACTCGTAATCCAACACTGAACACAGATTCTTCTAACACAAGTTGAACTTTATGAAACTGTTTTTCAAGTTGTAAAATCAGTTAAAAGTGACTTTTTAGCATTAGAACTCCATTACAGTGAGACAAGCAAGAAAGCCATAATATAAAAAAAGGGTCCAATCTGGATTTGATTATTACACTTTAAAACACCGTTATGATTTGTTGAACAGTTATTCTCTTTATAAGAAGAAACTAATGTACGGTGGCCACAGACGGAGGGCCTTGATGACTTCCCTACATGTTAAACTGGAACTTAAAGAGGATGGTTCAGATGAGTCGGAATCATGCAACATAATCCAGATGGATGGGGAAGTGCAAGAGTTAGAGTAGAAAACAGGAGGAAGAGAAACTACTAAACATTGCACGGAAATCATAGTAAGCAAGATGCTGAGAGAAAACGGTTTGAAACAGAAATATGTTTCATAAATGCAGAAAGCAAGATAAAAGAAAGGCCTACAATGAAACACTGTGACAAGGCTTTAATTGTTTCTAAGTTCCCTGTGTTCTTTCTGGGTGTCCTCCCCTGAGAGGTGAAGAGACCGTCATGCACACAGGATGTGGAGCAGCTTGTGACATCTCATGTGTGCAGGAGGAGGAATTCTCTCATTTAGCTTCACAGATAAGGTGTGGAGAATTCATAACAAGACCCCTGTTGTTCTGAGACCTGCCCTGTCTTTCTTTTTCTGCTGTCTAATTTTAGATTACACACATTCTTTCCATGCAACATAGAGACAGAGGGGCAGCATCAATACTCTTTAACTTAGGTTTGTTTAAACCTTTAACATATCTAAACAAAGGCAAAAGTAAATAAATTGCTACGGCCAGCTGACAAAGATGACTTGACCAGGAGATTCACAGAGATTAGATGTATTTTGAAGGATGTGGTCACAACCTTTACAAACTAATCTGACGAATGCTACCAGTAGCCTACAGAAGGCACCTGATTGGTTAATATACTTCACCTACATTTCTGTTGAACCCTCAGAGGTTTGTTAGAGAACATTAATGAACAATCAGCTCGAATACCAAGAAACTCAGCAAAGAGAGAAAGTGGCAGAGATGCTGTAAACATGATTAGGATATAAAACAATAGTCTCTCAGAGAATGTTTAATCCAGTCATCTGAAAATGCTATGACACAACTGCATGACACAGCAAAAGTGAGCCAAAGAAGTCTTGTTAAAAGTTTCCCATTACTCATGGAGGGAACACAGAAAACATGGAGAAAGTTTCTCATGTTATACGAAACCCCACATTTTTCACCTGTGTGTAAAAAAACTATGTTGCAGAAAAGGTATTAGTGCACATCCCCATGAACACACCATATTCACCATGCAAGATGAAGGTAGCATCATGCTGATTAGCTGCAGAGGACTCAAGATTGTGGTGGATGTTCATCTTCCAGCAGAAACAACATAAAAATACAGCCGGAGCAACATGATTTAGATCCAAGCTAATAAAGGTTTTAGAGTGGTCTAAAGTCAAGACCTAAATTCAGTCCAGAGTCTATAACACATGAATTGTTGTTCCAGATGCTCTCCATTCAATCTGACCAGGTCTAAACTATTTTAAAAAGAAGAATGAACAAATAATTCAGTCTCAAGACATTCAAAGATGACAGAGAAACACGCCCCTAAGGGGCGACTGACGCTTAATGGGTTGAGTAGTTGTCTGACAATCAGAAGGTTGTGGTTTCAATTCCAACTTCCCCTTGCCACATGTTGATGTGCCCCTAGGCAAGGCACTTAACCCGAAGTGGCCTACCAAGCTGTTTCAATGTATAAATGTGTGTGCGTTAGTCAGAGCAACTGGGTGAATGTAGCTATAGTGTACAGCGCTTTGGGTGGTCAGCATGATTGGAAAAGCGCTATATAAGTTCAGTCCATTTACCATTTAGTCAATTTTAAAGACTTGGTGCTTTAACCACAGCAAACAGTAGATCTACAAAGTGTTGGATCAGGAAGGCTGAACACAAAAGCACATTAAACTTTTATGAAAAACTGTCCTTCTACTTCAATGTTAAGCACTACTTTGTGGTGGTCTATGGCATAAAATACCAATAAATGCACAAAATGAACAAAAGATTTCAGATTTTTTTATGTAATGAATGACTTTGTTTTTTTCTGGTTCATTCATACACATCATTCTAAAGCTTAAAATGATTATGGAAATCCATTTTTAAAACATACCTGTTATGGAAAACAACAGTGATTTTACTTTATTGCCATCTTTGTCTTTTAAGGCGTTGATGGCAGGCTAATTAATTTAGATTAATTAATTTTAAAGCTAAAGACTATTTAACTCAGTCACAGTACCATGTATTGTCAGACTCCACTGAGATGTGTTTACAATCCACAGAGACAAAACTAATTCGTTTTACAAGTGACATTTTATAGCTCTTGGACAGAAACTTCCAAGTGTTTAAGCTTTTGATTTACAAAATAACTGTGGACACACTTATGACCAGATAGCGACAATACAACAGTCTCCACAAACAGAAGATTTTTTCCGTACATTAACACACAGCTTTTATAACTTGTAGCAACCATGAGAACAAAGCATACTTTAATTAAATCTAAACTCATTTATTCTTGTTGATCATCTGCATGCCACTTGCTTTTGTTTGATATGTACAATATGCCACTGGTGCCAGCCACGAGAACCCCTGGTTTGACTAGTAGTAAAAAGTTACAAATTCCTAAAAAAGAGGCTGTATCTGCAAACATGGTGCAGTGTGTGGCGTAGAAGAAGAGTGAGTTCCCCAGATACAGAGGCTATCAGTCCTCAACCCAGCTGCCCAGGGTTGGATTCATGGACTCGGGACATCCATCTTTCTTTGCCCATCTTCTGTCTAATTACTGAAAATAAAGGCCACTAGTGCCACAAAAATCCTTAAAACAAGAAATCTGTGAATTGCAGACTGTTGCAGTACTGGGGTGACCTGGCACAGAGGTTAGGGAGTTCGTCTTGCAATTGGCGGGTTGCCGGTTCGATCCCCTGCACTGACTGTCTCTGTCGTTGTGTCCTTGGGCAAGACGCTTCACCCGCATTGCCTGCTGGCGGTGGTCAGAGGGCCTGGTGGTGCCGGTGTATGGCAGCCTCACCTCTGTCAGTCTGCCCCAGGGCAGCTGTAGCTACTAACATAGCTCACCACTGTCAGAGTGTGAATGGGTGAATGACTGAACTGTAGTGTAAAGCGCTTTGGAGGTTGTCAAGACTAGTTAAAGCGCTATACAAGTACAAGCCATTTACCATTTACTGTGTATTTCTTCGCTATGATTTCATTGGGACTATGTCTCCTGGCTCTTGTTTCTCTCTTAATGTGTTTTGCTGACAGGTTTCACACCAGTTTGTAGCTGGAGATCAATAGATATAGTCCCCTGGGATACAGATGAGTTCACCTCCTACCAGTTCATACCCAACTTACTGCCCATGCAGTACCAGTTTGTCCAATTTTGCTTTCATTTATTTGTACCCGAATCCCACCCATTTTGCAGCCTTGCATTAATTATTTTCCTTTGTAATTAAGTATTTTCATGAATCATGCAGTTAAAAATTCCAAATATTTTCAAGTTCCATGTCATTTATTTATTTTTATTATTATTGTTTTGGTTCTGTATTGATTCTGATCCCTGATCAAACCACAGCCACCTGCTGCAGGTACATATTTTTCTTCAGAATCATATAACCAGATTATTAAACAATATCTTCTTAAAAATTAGTGGTCAAAGTCGGTGTGATCCATCTCTCCTGTCGGTATGGACTGACACATGATTAGTACTAAAAATGTCATACATTATTTGTCGGTACCAGACAAACACTAAGTACTGAAGAACTCAAAGTTCAATGTTGCAAGATGTCCAAGGTGAGAAATTACCAGCACCATCTTATTGGAGAAAAATAATGTGAAGCAGTTCAAATTTAGTTTTTATTGATTTTATTTGTTTTTTAATGCATTCAAAGGAATGAAAAAGCTTGTGGAGAGGCAACATGTGGCAGTTTGTATACAGTTTTTGAAAAATGTATCTTTCCATGGTTTTAGGAATAAGAAGAAAGGTAAATATATTATAATAAAAAAATATGATAACATACATTATAATTATGGCATAAAGCTAAATATATGTGAAGTAAGGATTCCATGATTGCAAAGCATGCGTCACAGTTGAGCTGCAGAGAGCCCTAGTCAAGTTTAACCACTTGTTCTGCTGCAATGCTGAGTCCCAGCAAGAGAAGCACTTCCTGTTAGATTCATGAATTAAAACTGCTGCACATTAACAACAACAAACGTGTATACACAGCAATTTTTTAAAATTTGTATTATATTAGGTTTGCTTAATTAATTAACTGGTTTCCGTACATGTCTTGTAACAAAAGAGACTTCAAGACTGCCTTTTCTAAAACATTACAAATTAATTATTTCAAACTTTAAAAAACTAAAACAGACTGACCTACATCCCAAGAGTTTGAACAGAATACAGGATGTTTATAATTTTTATAATAAGCTAGACATACAGCTATATCTTTCACTTCTTAACTTATTAAATTCTATTGCTATTTCAAATGTCGAGAAAAAGAAAGAAATAATAGACAATAACTGCTTGTTATTGTCATGATAAGTGAACAAAGGGGTATTTGGTTAGTAATGATGGCCCACATGATCAAGAGGTAATTGATATGGTGAAGAGGAGTCACATCTGTGAAGTAATCAATTTTGAGCCTTTTTTTGTGTCCCACATGACAAACCCATATAAAGCTCAAGGAGCAGAGAGTAAGAGAACAACAAGCACCATCAGTCTCAGTGCCTTACACACAGAGGTGACCTACAGGTTTGTAACTATGAGGACTCTGCTGCTGGTTTCCGCTCTCGTTGCAGGAGTATTTGGCTCCCTGACTGCCATCCCTATTCCTTACCATGCGTTCTGCAGTTCTCTTTGGTAAGTACAGCTCACACATTTCTCGGAAGATCATTTCAGACACAGATACACTGTAAGTCTTCTGTCGCTTTTTTTTTCTTGTTCTAGGCTCTTTGAAATGCCTTGTACTGAAATCAGCACCACACTAGTTAAGCAAATCGAAGCCTTCAGTCCAATGATTGCCTGTGATAAATGTCATTATCAGGTAAAAGCTTTTCAATGTCTATGTTTTTCTTGAATCATATTTTATCCATGTTTACAAAAAAGACATGTTATCTTTTACAGCTTGTGTCGGCCACTCCAGTAGTCATCAAAGCCAATCACACTTCTTCAGATGGTCTACTGGCTGAGAACATCACTTTTACTCTAAATCCTACCCTTATGGCCAGCGGCTGTCGTGTGTCTGTAAGAAACTCTTTTTTGTTCTTATTTGACTAACAGCAGATTTATTAAGCTTCAGCAATTCTGAAGGCCTTACTTAGATTAGGATTCGCATTGGATTCAGACATTTTCCCAGTCCATTGCAGTTTTTCAACTATACCTTTAACATTTAGGTTTTAAATTAAATATATGACTTTATTACATACAATATTATTTTAAAAAAAAGGCAATGCTGTTTTAAATGTACCTTTCTCTAAACATTCAAAGAACATAGTTTCTAGTTCCCTGAAAACTCTGCTTCTTTGGACATGCAGACAACTTACTCTGAACTTTAGATTCTGGCATTTTTTAATCTGTAGTACCTAGATCCTCCACCAGAGGACATAAAACAAGATTAAGAGTCAATGTAGTTTTTTGAGAAAGGCACCTTTCGTAAAACAGGTAGATTTAAGGATATCAAAATGATAAATTTCACATTGTAGGGTTTATGAAGTAGGGTTCTCAGCAATACATGTATCAAAAATAACATATTTGGCATCATGAAGTAAAATAGGAAGATATGTTTGATTTTATAAGGTTCACACCATTTGAATCGTGTGCATGCACATTGAACTTTTTAGAAAACCATTATGATTAAGGTTGTCATTGTGTAAATGCTTGAAAACATAGTTGTTTATGTAATATTTTACCAGGGTCAGTCTATTTCACTGAGCTTTACCAGCCTTCTCGATGACGGACTCAACTACTGCAACCTCTACAACCTGCTGTCATGTGAGTGAACCTGATCCGGAGACATTTATTTTTAAGCGCCACCTCATGTTGGCATCTTGACAGTTATTGCTTGAATGAATCTGTTTGTTGCTTACTCCTGACTAAACCCTGTGTCTTGTTCAAATCTTATAAAAGGTAACAAAACATTAAGCTGTATCCTTGGTGTAAAATAATTAGATGTATGTGTCATAAATGTCTATATTTCAGCAAGCGGCCTCACCTCAGCCCCAGGGTTCATAGAAATGACAAACGAATGGGCCTGCCTTGGATATGGACTCTCCACCTGCAAAGTCTAAAAAGCAATGTTTCAGAAGACCAGGGTCCAGTTCTGCATGCTTCAGCAAATAATATGTGATTTAAAAAAAACAGTGTTCAACATAAAATAGATTTAAGGTAACTAAATTCTGAAAAAAATGCTCTGTATTTTATTGAACTTGTTTTAAATAAGTATATTAAAATGCTTCAAACACAAACAATCAAGTCTGATTAATGCTTCATGATAATGTTGCCGACTACATAAAGAGTTTGTATTTATGTAGGAATTAAGAGAAAGTCATAAGGCTGAGTGAGATCATATTTCTGTGACAGATTTCATTTTGTTTGCGTTATTGATAAATCAAGCACATCATGGTTACTTGGAAAGTACTACAGGCTTCAGAGATTGAGTTTATTCTCTTCAATTTGAGACCAAGAGGGAAAACACATGTTTTAAGTTTTATTTTTTTATATATAACTCAGGTGTTTGGGATGTAAAAAACACCTTGCAAAAATATTTTGTTTCTACCCAATTTTATTTTAATTTTACAACATGAGTTCTCCAATCCACAATGGGAGTCAACTCATTGCAACTGTGAAAAATAGAGATATCTAATCAGATCTCTTGGAATGTCATAAAATATTGAACATGTTTAGATTAATTAAAACATTGCAGCTTTAGTATCATTAGTGTCATCATAGTTCTTCACAGCCCATGAATCAATCGAAAAAGTCACTGATTATTTCTTAGTTGTGAGCTGACCTGATTAGGCAAAGCAAGTTTATTTAAATAGCACTTTTCAGTAACAAGATGATTCAAAGTGCAGTACATGAACAGAAAAACATTACAAACATAGGAAAAGAAAACAATGGAATAAGCCAAGTAAATAATTCATTAGACTTCTTGAATACATTAACAAACATACAGAAAGACTTACTTGTTTCAATTAATAAGAAGAAATAAGCAAAGTATATTCTTGGGGATTTCTGATCTAAAGTAATTTTGTCCAACCTTTCGAAAGCTACAAATAGAATAATTTATTTTGTTTCATTGTTTCACTGGATCAAGCGCCATCACTAAAAATTCAAACCTTAATTGTTAATAATCATAAAGCTAAAGCTTGAGGTCTCTGATCTGACCTTTCTGACACTACAGCTAAAACAGAAAGCAGCAGAGTGAGGGGAAGTGGTGTGTGTGTGTGTGTGTGTGTGTGTGTGTGTGTGTGTGTGTGTGTGTGTGTGTGTGTGTGTGTGTGTGTGTGTGTGTGTGTGTGTGTGTGTGTATGTGTGTGTGTGTGTGTGTGTGTGTGTGTGTGTGTGTGTGTGTGTGTGTTTTAGTGTAATCAGGTGTGCGTGTGTTTCTCTGTGAACTGTCCCAGATAGCACGTGCAGCCAGAGTCTTTGCTAGGGATATGTCAGCTACCAGCACTCAGACTGAAATGCTGTGTAAGCAGAACTGCAAGCCAGCTGTAGTTCCTGAACTTGCTGGAAGGATGGGAACAATCTTGGAGAAAGCTGGAAGCTGGACCCTGGCAGAATGACCACAATTTTGGCTTTTTTGGAATTGCCATGGAGAGGTACCAGTGAGACTGTAAAGCAGAAAAACAAGAGTCTGCCTGCCCAAAACAAATGCTGCTATCCAAACTGGCTGCCCTACAATCTTAATTTCTCCTGGGTGTTGTGTAAACAAGACACTCTGTGACATCTGGCCTCTGTGACCTAGAACAGAATGCAGTGAACTGCCTGACAATGTTCCATCACTATCACAGTTTAGGCAGTCATGACATGGGCCGAAACAGCTGCTGACGTTTTCAGATTTTCTCCATACTCCAGGTGACCGCCAGCTCCAAAAAGCAGAAATCCTGTTATCATAAATTCAATTTTGAACACTTTTTCAACATTCTTGACTAACAATATGGACAGACATATGATCCTCCTCCCACCGTGTATCCAACTCCACATGTCCCGGTCGAGGACAGGGGTTCTCCTTTGCCCAGTCTTCTAGTTGAGAAAATTTGATCAATTGCGTTGAGAGTCCAGCTGACCAGATCCATAATTTATAGTTTGGAAGATAAGTAAAAAGAGGCTTGAAAAACATTGATAGAAGCAAGCAGGGAAAGCAGGGGAGGGAGAAGGTAAAAGGAGAGGAGAGAAAAGAAATGTGTCCGCCTTCACTGAAAAGCAGGAAGAAAAGCTTGGAGTAGGAACTGATAATGTTGAGTCTTTTATTCCATGTATGTCCAGTCAGTTGTGATACCTGAGGAAGGGCTGGGTTTTTTCAGAGACACATGTTGACACATCTCACATACAGTCATATTAAATAAATTAGAGTAATGCTGAAAATTTTTATTTCAGTAACTTTATTCACTAAGGGAAACACGCTTTAAAGCCTTTATTTTTGTTAATTGTGATTTTTTTACCCACCTCCAGCTAATAAAAAAACTGAATTTAAGATTAGAATATTGCAACAGAACAATAAAAAAGCTAAGTTTTTCATGCAGAAATGGTGGCTTAATGAAAAGCATGTTTAATACCAGTTTAAAGGTTGTTTTTATTTTTATAAAAGGTTCTTTTTTAACCTGACAAAAAAGCCTCTTAGAAATTCTAATTTATTGAATATGACTGCATATGTTTTACTCAGAATCAGAGGTCTGATCAGAGCTTAGTGGCTAGTGGTGTCTCCCTTTCCGAGTAGGTTTTTGGAGAACGGGGGTGTCTATATGAGCCAGAGGGGGAGCTGATCTTCCTGGGAGGGTATGTTGCTCCTCATCCCTGGACCCCTCCCTGCCTGCTACAAATAAACCTAGGATGATTGAAAAGTAGTTACAAATGCTTTATTCTTTTTTACAGCCCTTGAGGAACACTTTCTAAACAAGGACATTTGCATAGGCGGGGATAAATTTGTACTAAAAGAAATCATTGCTGCTGACACAGAACTGTAGTTTTCTGTGTCAGCAGTTAGCAGTTATGACCTAACCTTAACCCTACTGTAAGAGCGTGGAAAAACAACAACCATAACACATGCTAACACCTGTTCGGAAATTCTCACCTCAAATGTTCACATGATATTTCAAATGTCAAATTTATGCAAGATTATTTGATCCACACAAACTAACTCTGTGAAATGAGGAGCAATTTATAAGTGGAAAATTTGTTTTTGTTTTGGATTACTCATGTTTTTTCCCCTGCTTGTAGTTTAGATGGCTGACAAATTTTTCCATATTTACATTTGTCTTTTGGAAGAATTACTTTCCAACCAAAAAGCTCCAACTTCCAAAGTACTAAGCCTAACATCCTAATTTGTACTTTAAAGAAAGAGACGGACTGGCTCCTTCCTATCTCTGTGTGTAAGGCACATGGGTTGTGCAACTTACCAACTACAGGGTTTGCTAAAGTCTGATAATTACTTTCTGACAACAAGAGCAAGGTGGTGACCTATATGATTAAAATTTGTGGCATTTTCTCTTACTTCTCAATGCTGAGTTTGTCTAACATTATTATTTTCATAACAATGGTATGCAGAGACTTCAGAAGCATATTTCATGTATAGTGCTAAATTCAATGCCACACTCTTGTCATACCACACTCTCAGCTTTATTTCTGAAGTTTACCGCTGTGTGCGACATGGCCTTCTCCACCTGTGTTTTATAAATAACCAAAGCTGGTTAAGAGGCTGCTCTACTTTATGGGTCTGTGACTTTAATATTTTGTAAAAATGACAATGCAGTGTGGTAACTGCTAGTCTGTTGAGGAAAACACCTTTCACAAAGGGTTGTAAATGGCATACAAAGATGTGTGAGACCGTCTACCCTCCACTATGGGCATATGCAAGAAACAGGTCTAAAGCAAGAATACCCCAACCCATCAAGAAAAAGGAATATTAGTTTCCCGTCTCTCAGACAGAACACTGCAGGAACAGCTTCCTCCTAGGGGCTGTAAGGCTATTTGAGCTATGCAGCCCTGTTGCTTTGTCATCTATCCATTGGACATTTACATGTCTACTACATTCGCACCATACTATTCCTATCATACTTCACACTATTCATACATATCTGTTGTGTCATTTGGCACTTTTGTAGTTGTTCCTGTCCATCTTGTTTTTAATGCCTCTCTTTCCATCTTTTTAGTGTTACATACTGAATAATTAAACCTTGGACCTTAAATGCAAAATTTCATACAATGCTATAAAAGAAACCATTTTGGTTATGACAATTGGGTTTCCTTGAATTTGTGAACAAACAAAAATTAGATAGTTTTGGAGTAGGAACAAATAAAGCAACCACATCAATTCTCATATCCTGTTTGGAAATTCTAACAACCTCAAATATTCATGAGTCTTACAGTCTGAATTCACAGAATTGTGAAATCTTATTACCTCAAAATGAAAAATTACCATGGAGAAACTAACGTTTTTACATTTTCATTACACACACACACACACACACACACACACACACACACACACACACACACACACACACACACACTTTTTTTCACTCCATGGGCACTGTATCACGTAGATCACATTTTTTAGTTTTGCATGTGATGAAGTCTTTTACGTCAACGATCTTGCCACTAAAATGGTGATTAAATGATATACCATTTTAGTGTATTCAAAATGTATTCAGGATTCGCACTTTAAAATTGTTCTATGGGTTGTGAATTATTATGGTTATTTACGGAGTTTTAGGATCTGAAAAAAATGCCACATCTTTAATCTTTTTGCTTGTCATAAGTTATTTTGTTCTTTAAAAATCCATTGTAAATGTTGATGTTGATAAATTGAAGATGAAATGTTCTGTTACATTGACCATGAGTCAATGTAACAGAAATTCAATCAATCTTAGACTACAATCAGCTGTGTTTTCACATTTTTACCTAACATTGTCACCAGCTGTGTTTCAGTTATTAAATTAGATTAATGTATGCTACTACCTCATATTTTATTGTAAAATGGGCCTTTATATGGAGGAGGTTCCATATTACATCAACAACAGCATTATGATCTTATTTTTTTCTACTTGTTCTACTTACACAGCAGTTAATATTCCACTTTCTAAGAGTGACCTCTCTACAATGAGGAGATTTTTGAGGTAAAATGTTGTCAATGGAAAAGATATTCCTGGTTTTCACCAACTACAAGAGAAATACCTAGGAGCAGTATATCAGAAAGAAAGAAGCCCTTAAAGGACATCTAACTAAAAAAAACAGTCACTGTTGTGTTTGATATTTGTCTGATTGCTTTAAAGACAGGGTTTATATCAATAAGATGTATAAAAAAATATTTAGGTTTAGGAAAGGGGGGAAGGTCTAAGAATTCATTTTGGGTTTTACTGCTCAGGTTATGTCGAGAGAAAACACACAGAGAAGCAAATGTGAACTTGGGTGCAAAATACTGAATTTAAATGTTTGGAATTGCACCTCCTAAATTATTTTCATTATTTAAGAATTGTTTATGTACTTAACACAAAACCTAACTTTTATTTTATCAGCACCATCTATCTTAAACAACTGTTTAATCATCTGTGCACTTTATTTTTATCGGCAGAATTTTAATTATTTTGTTTCTGTATTCAATACTTGTAGAAAGCACAACTGCATTTATGGTGATGAGTCAGCATAACACTGTTCAAGTTTACAGTTGCCATGTTTACATGGCCTTGAGGAATTATTTTATTCAGTAAATACTGAGTTATTTGTCACAAACATTGAAAAGAACAAGTTGTGTTATTGTTTTTTTACTGCAGGTTCTATGAACTTGAAATATATTTACTTTTCTTTTTGTGTTTAAAGAACAAGCTACAACATAAAGAGTGTTATTTTGGATATTAATATATTTCTCCAGTGCTTTTATAACAATAAATATGTTGGAATATCAGAATTAAAATCTTTATTATAAGCTTTAAACAGTTTTCAGGGGGGTTTGCAATAAAAAAGGTAAGAAAAAAACAGTAAAAACCATTTCAATCTGAAAAACTCACAGAGAAAGAAATGGCAATTAGAAGGATTTTATTGATACAATATTTTAAGTCTTTGGCGCTCAGACCTCGGCAGGAACATTAATGCTGAATTATACTTTAATATGCATAAGTAGATGTATGAGAACAGGTATGTTCCCCCCGGGTCTGAAACTGGTGGTGGAGTGGAGATAGAAGAAGTTTGTTCAGTCCATATGGTGATCTGTTTAAGATAGATGTCCAACTTGATAAACACAGGTTGCATGAACTGTCCATGATGAGCAAGCTTGAAGCGACTGTGGAGAGGAAAAACTCCCCTTTGGGAAGAAACCTCTGGCAGAACCGGGCCCAACATGGTGGTCTTCTGCCGGACCAATAACAGGCGACTGAAGGGAGAAAACACTCTGATGGGTTGAGGATGGAGGAACGTCTTGGAAGCTAGATGAACTCAGCTACGATGGTGGAGAAGGGGTTGGGGGTGGGTTGAATCGGACATCTGATTCGAAATCCAACATGCAATCCGTTTGCGCTTGCTGGTTAGCAGGCTGAGACGAGGATTTGAAGTTGCTTTTAAGATGAGCGTGGGATGCTGATTGGCTTCATGGAGGTGCGGTTCGTAGCTGATTGGCTCACATCAGAGGCGTATCGGACTCTGAATGGAGGCAGGCGATGAGTTTCTTCAATTGAACTTGCGCCTTCAGCTTCATTACAACTTTTGTGCAACTTTTAACAAAACCTGCTGCATAATCAGGCATTTTAAGCCGCAACAATCACTAAAAAGTGCTGTAAAATCCTGGAGTGACTGAATATCACTACGCCCACATCTCTCTCCTGAGAGGGAGAGCTAGAGAAGTTGTGCGCTTGAGTATGTGCGGACCACTGATCTCTATTGTACATTGGATTGCTGATTCGCCGTTGGTAATACACGTCGCTGTGAAGCCACCAGCCGCCATATTGGTACTCCCTATTTTTCCCCAGTAACTAGGGAATATGTGCTACAGCATCGAATAACGAGGATTTTCTCATGTTCAGGGGGGGCTTAAGATGTCAAATGCCATATACTTTTATGTTATTTACTAACACTATCAAATAATGTGAAAGTCATGTGATGAAATATTTTGCATGTTATTTATACACACACACACACACACACACACATATATAAATATATATATGGACACATATGCAGCTTAAAGCGGAAATTCAATCGAAGAAACTCATTGGCTACCTCCATCCAATCAGAGACTCATTCGCCTCCGACGCAAGCCAATCAGATTTGAACTGCTCCTCCACGAAGCCAATCGGCGTCCTGGGTTCATCTTAAGTGAACTTTGAATTCACATCTCAGCCTTCTGCCAGCAGGCAACCAGTCGCTGTGCAATGTCTGATTTGGACTCTAATGACTGAATTCAACCCACCACCATCCCCTTCTCCACCATCGTAGCAAGCTCCACCTGGCTTTCCTACCGTCCTCCTTCATATATATATATATATATATATATATATATATATATATATATATATCATTTATTTATTTATTTTTAGATGTAAATAACATGCAAAATATTCAGCACATGACTTTTTCAGTACTTGATAGTGTTAGTACAGCCATTGACTGTAAAATTACCTGTGAAACGTTTTCACACAGCCAGAAAACTGATTGTTGTTGTTGCAGCCAAATCCTATGGGATTCTGTGAGAGTAGGGAGTAGCAAGATGGCGACCAGTGACTTCAGTTTTTTGGGCCTGTCAGCAATCCAGTAAATAAATAGAGATAAGTGACCTTAATGCTCTGAATATCCATTGAGCGGAGCAGCTTTGTTGCTAACCAAAGTCAGTGTCAGATTTGTCTCGGTGAACCCGAACAAACACACACAGAGCGTCAGTTCAGACAGTTTATTGTAGGGTAAGATGAACGTGGATGAGGTGGACCAGAGTCTTTAACCGGAGAGGAGTGGGTAGATGAAGAATACTGGAGCAGGCTGACCGGACTAAGCTAGAGGACCGGCAGCACCTTGAAGCGGGACCCAAGGCTGGCGGGCAGTTTTGGGATGGACCCTGAGCAGAGCTTGGCCAGAGAGTCACAGGAGGTGCTGGGGTTGCAGAAGGACCAGAGGTGACTGGAAGATTATTTCATCAGTTGAGCTGCAAAGGCGGCGAGCGAAGTCTTCTCATACGAGGATGAGAGAGACTGGCGGTGAACAGGAGACTGAGGTGAGTTTATATGGAGAGGTTTGCAGGTGGACTGAGTTCTGACTGATTGAAGGTTTAACAGGTGAGGATGATTAGTGGAGTGGAGACAGAGCTGGGCGGGAGGAGGAAGGTTCTGGAAGGTTCAGGGTGCAGCAGGCAGGATTGCACCCTGACACACAGTATAAATAAATTGAATTAAATTTTATTGTTTTATTGTTGTTTTTGAGCTTATGTTGGTGTGCACGTGGAGGTTTTTATACTGCATCCAATGTTTTAAATATTGTATTTCCTATTCTGGTGTGGGGTGTGAACATCTGTAAATAAGAAAAATATGGCCTATAGTATTTACTGCATAAAGGAAACTAATGGTACATTTGTCTTGAAATTTGTGTATTTGCCCTTGATTTGAGCAGATAAATAAGATGATCTATCTGCCAATGGAATTTAATCTTTACGCTTAAAATAGGAACAACCTATCTCAATCATCTTATTTCAAGTGAATATATCTAATTATGTTATTTTAAGGGTAAAAATATTCATTCCATTGGCAAATGGTCCTATTTACGTGTTCAAATCAAGGGCAAATACACTCATTTCAAGAAACTTTTACTCACTTTTAGTTTGCTTTTTGTAGTGTTGGTTTGAGTTGCATCTTATCTTTTGTAAATATATTTTATAAATGTGTTTACTTAATGCATATTTTGTGAAAAGAAATGACGAACAGTGTCAGTAGTGGAGCCACGAAAAATTTATGTTGTTCTAGTTGTATTTAGAGTTCAGAAAATGTGACCAAAGACTGTACAAGCTTTAATTGTAGAAAAAAATATAACAACCTATAGTTTACTGACTTCAAAATTGAAATTAAATTACAAACATTTTCATATTGTTTTCTAACAACTGACTGATTTCCAAAACACAATTAGAAATAGCTTCAAAAAAATTTTTTTTTTTAATAAACTGTATGTTGGTCATATAATGTTTAAGAAGAGTCAAGTGCAATAACTATATAATCACTATAATATATAATATATATATAATATATATAATCACTATAATTCAAGTGTAGTCGGTGGGCACAACTCCAAAGTCAGAAGAGGAGTATGGCTTGTGACTCTTAAGGTGGACATACCAAGCCTGATAATGTGCACTCACTGTACGTCTTTCTTCAGTTTAATATGGGCTAAATTAGAACATGTAATTACATTTCCGATTCATATGTAAACTGAAAGCAAGTGGCACCGTCATTGTGAAAGCAGGCAACAGACGAATGGTACCCTGTGGGTTACCACTGGCTCACATTGATTGTGGTCAAGATGTAGATAAAAGCAATGTATATAAGGGATTCAGTCATTTTAACTTCATACTGAACCAGTGAGGGCAAGAAGATCTCTGAAACTTTCTCAGAACTCAAAGAAAAAGATCATCGCAGCCTGGCAGCATCACAGACCTAAACCTTCGATTTTCTGATGAGCTCTTCTGACAAAATGGCATTAAATCCTGTGACCATGGCAAGACTTTTCAAACTGATACAACATGCAGTCAGTGTGTTTCTGCTGATAGTCCTATTCTCCATCCTGCAGTATATATTTGACATGCACTTTGTTTGCTCTTGCATGCCTGGTTTACATGCCGGCGGTTTTTACTACTTGTTTTTGCCTCCAACGATCCTAACCTTTGTCGTCAACATTGTTGAGCCTTTTTACAGCAGAAAAGCTTTTTCCGGTCAACGTTTTTTCTGCAGGACATGCCCCTGTAGCTGTGTTATTCGCTTCATAATAAAGTTCATCCTAAGGTATTTCAGTCTCACCGCTCTCTGGATTTCCCTGGTTTTCTTTGATGGAGACTGGTACTTTTGCCTTAAGACAAACCTCAACTCAACTCTAACTGGAATGCCTTGCAAAGCTAATCTAAACTACAGTGAAGAACGCATTAGAGATCACTACAAGACAGAGTCGCTTGTAAGTATTATGGATATGAGCTCTTATCAAGTTGGTTTTAAAGTCAATTTTAATAGAAATCCCATAGGGCAACCAGAATAAATACATTTTGAAGTATTTTATCCATCCTTGTATTTGTCTTAGACACAGAAAGCTCCAAACCTTAATTGTTATATTAGCATTTGTTTTGTGAAATCTGCTGTCCGACTGAGTACAGTTCTACATGTTGAGATTTTTCAACATGCACTAACTTAAAATATAATACAATTCAATATTAAGTTACAGTAATCTTAGAAGTGGCCAGAGGCTAAACAAAAAAAGTGAAAAATCTTTAATTCCTGTTTTCTGTAACGATCCTTAAGAAAAAGGCAGATCTTTGGGAGCATAATTCACGTCTCTTTTTGTTTCAGGACATTGGCCTTTGGCTGTGCTGCGGTTTTCTGTTTCTGTGGAGCATTTCTGAAATCAGGAGAGCCTGTAAGCCTGGGTACAGATGTTGTGCTCCCTACTACAATGTGGTGTACGAGAACCTGTTGGTGGAAGAAGTCGGCAACCATTTGAATAAGAAGCTACAGAAAATAGCAAAACAAAAAGCAAAAAACCTCTGCAGGCCTTACATTCAACGTATCCAGGACCATGAGGCTGTAGAAGGTGGTGAGAATGTCTCTGAAAACATTTATGAAGTCTGGGAAAAACTTTCAGCACCAGACTTTTTCATGACAGAAGGCGAAAGAGAAAAAATCGTGGACAATGATGATTTACAAGAAAGCAGTTGAAGACATGGTCTTATTTCATCAACATTAAAAGAGATCTACAAGCAGTAGGTAAAGGCTGTTATGTTTCATGGTTCTGTTATGTTAACTGCTGTGTAGAAGGATATTTTATTTATTATTACTCTTTTTTCTCTAAAATGTGCTACTGATCCACAACAAACACAATATTGATTCTGATTAAATAATTTCAAGTGAATGTGGAAGAAAGTCTAATGTGTCAATTTTATAAATTAATTGTATTAAATCTTCAATACGAAACAAACTGTAATTCACTGTATAAGATGTGGAATAAAGAGAATTTTGATTCAAGAATTCTTACTTCATAAAATGTATAAAAAGTTGCAATTATTTGAAGTGCTGTTGGACACAATTACATCTAATTATTTTAATTGTATTACATTTAAAATAATGTCACAGAGTGAAAGAGGGATTTTGTGAAGACCCAAATGTAGCAAACTTGCAGGAAAGCAACATTAAAAAAATGTAAATGCCTTCCTGGTATTGTTGATGTTCTCATTCATTGTCTCAAGAATTATTATGAGCTCATCAGACTTAACTAATAACCTAATTAAAGAATTCGGAAAACTTATAGAATTATAGAAATTAGTTTTCATCCTTTTAAATGCCTCCTGTTGAAACAGTTGTATATCTTGAAAATGATCGAAGTTTGAAAGTAAAAGAAATGAATGTTGGCACAAGTCAAGTTAAAGATGTGTGATGTTTTCAACCCTGGTTAAGATGGCTAATTTCCTTACAAATGCATCCCTATTACCATAGTAACCAAATCTCACAGTTAAAAGGCAGAGAATTTGATGTTTGCTTTAAATTAATAAATACTTGAACCTTTGATTTAAGTCAATTTGTTCAGGGGATAGGGTTGCAGTTGATAGCACTGCTGCCTGCAGCAAGAAGGTCCTGAGTTCAAATCCCAGCCTGGGGTCTTTCTGCAAGGAGTTTGCATGTTCTCCCTGTGCATGTCTGGGCTCTCTGTGGGTATTTCAGCTTCTTCCCACAGTCCAAAAACATGATGTTAACTGGTCTCTGCAAAGCGCCCATAGGTGTGAATGGGAGTGAGTGTGTATGGTTGTTTGTCCTGCTCAGGTTGGACCCCATTTCTCACCTAATGACAGCTTGAGATGGGCACTAGCCCCCCAGTAATGCTGCACGAATCAGTGGGTGTGGACAATAAATGGATTTCGGGGGGAGGATAAAAATACCGCATTACAACAAAATTATTCTTTTAAAAAAATTATCAACTGTTGCTGTTTTCTGCATTCCTCTGTTGCTAATAAGATAGCATTTAGGCTTCTATACATTTATACAAGGTTGGAATTTACAGAGTTGAATCTTATATTGTTCTTCTTTGCTAAAGTTTTTGTGTTTAAAGTGTTTGTTGCTCTCCTGTGTCCTCTTCTCTTCAGCTCACCACACAATTCTTCAGTGGAACATTGCTGGAATGGCCATGGAAGGCTGTGTCTGGTGAACCACTTCTGTGTAGATACTGCATGTTTTAAATCTTTATCCCCCCGATAATCCCACTATACCTGTCTTGAGGCTCAGAAAGATGAAAAGCGGTGTGTGCAACATCTATTCCGATGTTGACCCCAGCTTAGTCTAAAACGAGATCTATTTTTTCTAAAGTTCTCTAAATGAAGCAGCTCATAGGATTTAATTTATAAAGCTGTTTTTATATACAACCAACTATAATGTGGAGTTTTTTCCAAGGAAGTTAAAAGCAAGAAACAAGCCTGGAAGCAACCATCTAACAAAGACTAAACAATGTAAATAATAATACAAAAAAAATACTTACACAACTCAAATTATTTTTCATAAGTGTAGCTGTAAGGAAATGCATGTGTATATGAAGTGGCAGAAATCAATACAAAAAATAAAAAAACATCTGTATTATTTGAAATCACAACCATAAGTTTTCCCCATATTGTTTAATCTACTGTCTAATATTCTCATGAAATTACTTAGTGATTGATTGTAAAACACTTACTGTTTAAAACTTCTCATCCCATTTTGAACTCTCCTTTAGAGTTATGATCGGATTCCCAAAGCACCTTTTTCTGTTATTTAGTCTATTGTCACTGTTTCCTGTCCTGCTCTACTACAAAAAAAATATCTGTAGAGGAAACGGTTGGCTCTGTCTTTCTATGTATAACTCTTTTTCTAAGCTATTGCTGCAACTAACTTTGTTTTGTATGGTTTTTCATGACATTGATTTTACCAATCCTTAGCTTAGTGTTTCTATAGCAGTGCTTCTGTAATTTGTGTCTGTTCCATCTACTCTAACCCCCAGTAGGTCTGTGCAGATGGGTTCTCACATGCACCAGGTTCTGTTGGAGGTTTTTTAAATGGAGTTCTCTTTTCTATTGTCATTGCATGTGTGCTATGTATGAAGGATTGCTGCAAAGGTAAAGACTTAATCACTGCAACTCAGTCGTATTCAATACAGTAGAATTTATTCGTAAATTTCAATTATTTCAGTAACTCAATTTAAGGGAAACACATTAATTGTGCAGCCTGATGTTTCCAAGCCTTTATTTTTAAGAGTAGAATATTTTATCAGGTCAATAAAAAAATATTTTTAATAATGAAAAATGGGCATACTGAAAACTGCCATATGTTTAATACCTGCTTAAAGGCTGCTGTTTCTAAAACACACTTTTTATCTGACAGACGAGTCCCATTGGAACACATATTCCTATTTATTGAATGTGTAATGTATAAGGAGTTTGTTTTGATCTTCATGTCACACATGTATTAGTGTTGTGGGTTTTCGGATGAAAGCAGAACATTCTTTCCACCTTGAGTAAAGCACCAACCCCAAGATGCATGTTATTGGGTCATTTTTTGGCCTTAACGTAAAAGTTTGAGCTAATGTCCATCATGCTTGCTACTTAAATATTTACATATTTGGATTACGTGAACATTTGTCTTCTATTGAACCGAACAAGTTTCTGAATCCAAATTCCTCCACCTGACATGTTGAGGTTTTTGTTTTACAAAAATAATTGAGCTCCTTTGACAACAGAGAAATGTCCACGCCTAAAATGTAATGTTTACTCATGGTGTGTAGTTATACTTGCACCAAGGGAGGCAGCAGATAGTGACTCTGTGCAGGCTGCAGGAAACAATGTGTAGAGGAATCCTCTGAGGAGGTAAACGCCACATGAGCAGGACCAGGACTGAGCTAAGCAAGTGCACCGAAAGTGTTTTTAAGATTTTTAAAGAGGATCTTTTAGAGACATGGCTACAATCGGACAAATAATTTTTTACAGGTATGGTGTGCAGACGTTACCTACTCACTTTTTTTCTAATTTTCTAATCTCTGCATCAGATTCTAGATTTATATAATGCCAGTTTTGTTGCACTATATTTAGGACTATAATATAATGCTATAGTAATGCATTCTGTATTCTTTACTGTATATCTATCATTTTTTATTTTTGTCTTGAAACACTTGCATACAGTTTCAGGTAACTAATTATGAAATAAATTGCAAGGATTTATATTGACAGTGTAATTAATGTGTTCTCAAATTCTTCATTTCAATGTACGTATTTCTAATGAGTACCATTCATGCTACCTTCAGACTGAAACAAACAATATTGCATTTTAGCAAATATGAAGTTTATATGTAAATGTGTTCATGCCAATTTACCAGTTTCCTTCAACTTTCCTTTGTTTTTTCCACATTTAGCATGGTGACCCTCATTGTCCTATTAGCAGCCCTCATCGTCCTCATCTTGTCCCTGGCCTTCTCGAGTAAGACCTGCAGATCTAATATTAGCAGCAGTAGAAATGGTTCAGTCAGGTTTAATTGCAGACATGGGTGTGTTCAGTACATGCTGAGTTTGTTTATACTGAAGAGCAGTTGATACCTGTGGTTACTGGGATGCAGCACAGTTTTCTTAGCATGCAACCACATGGGTTTCTTTATGTATAGTCTTGCACAAATAGTCATATGTAAACTGTTTTGTGTAAATGATGCCTTACTCACATTACACATTCACCAGTATTGTGTTGCACTTCTAGCAAGTCGTTTGTGACCAAATCTTTGATAATTCAGGGAAACGTGAACAGGAAGTTTAATCAAGCTCATCTGTTGGGTTGTATCACGTTACATAAATATTGGGATGTTTTATTGAAAGGTTTAGTAAGCAGAAAGGTTCAATATTTAAATTAGCTTTAAAGCATTCAGACTCAACATTTGTAATTTGTCTGTCATGAAAATGTGTGGAATGGAAAGTAAAGGCAGAATGCTGTCTGTTTTGCTGCAACTAAACTTTGAATCGTCTCATTTAGCTGGATGTAACTGTATTTTCTTGATATTCAAGGTAAAGTCATGTAAAGCCCCTTTTAGACCAGCTCCATTTGGCCCGACTCAACTCGCTTTGCAAGCATTTCAATTACAGTGTTTTTCATATCGGACTGGCTTTTTTCAGCCCTGCTCATGAGTAGGTTGAAATGTGATGCGAACAGACTGCTGTTCACTGATTAGCCGAGGGCGAGGAGAAGTTAGAAGGTTTTCTCAGGGGAAGTCCAGCGAAAAACTTAAACTGAAGAGTGACGACATTAATATGATGGACCACAATGAACGGAGTGGGTCAAACTGAAAATATAATTTTACTATTTACCAAACACCACACCTGAAGGGAAACAAAAGAAAGGATAAGGGTACTATTGTTATTTAAGCAATAAAAATTATACAAGACATTCTTGCCAATGCGATAATACAAACATTATTTGTATTTTTTGTTTCGTTGATGTTTTAATTTATAACAATTTATTTAAGTTTTTTATTCTTTCCCAATTCTTACATATTTCTTTAAAGTGTTAATGTCACACAGTAATGTTTAATAGCGGCACAACACTGACAGCTGCAGGTGGGGCTAAAGCCAGGAGCCGTTCACCACCTTCTGGCTATACCTGCTCTCTTGAAAACCAACAGTAGAGTAAATTAGGGTAGGGCTGGTGGAAAAGGGGCTTAATTGGACCCATCTCTTAAAGAACTGCCCAGAACTCTTTAATGAATGTATTTTAAATTGAATAACTCTTTAACAAATACTTTTAAACTCATTTCTAACTATGTGGGTGTTTAATCAAGAAGTCAACATTTCTACATTTTAGAATGATGTCAAAAGTATTGGAAAGTGTTTATAGTTCTTGCTTTATGAAGGTATAGTAATAAACTTCAATGTCTTCTCTTGGGATTTTGTGTGCTAGACCAGCACAAAGTAATGTGTAACTATAGTGGAAGAAAGGAAAATAATGCTTTCAATGTTTTTTTACGAAATGTATCCCCTTCTGAGATGGATGGAGCTAAATACAGGAAAGTCCTAGAAGAAAACTTGTTATGGGTTGCATAACACTTGAGACTAGAGCAGAGGTTCACCTATGAGTACGATTATGATCCTAAACATAGAGCCTGACCTTCATTGGAGTAATTTGAATTGAAGCATCATTTGGCCCAGTCAAAGTCCTGACTTAAATTAAATTAAGAATATGTCACAAGAATTGAAAATGTATGTTCACGGGCGCTAACCAATCTGAGTCTGAGTTATTTTCCAAAGAAAATTGGGCAAAATTAAAAAGAATTTTTGTATTGGACAAATATAACCTGAGTAAATGTAAAAATCTGTTTCCAAATGATGATTTCTTTTATTAAAGAAAAAACAAATCCAAACCAATCTCACCCTTTATGAAAATGTAATCGTCCCATAGACCTAAAAGCTGTTTGTTTGTTGTCTGACTGCCATCGGGTGTTTGTGATAAATGACAATGACTCTTTTGCATTGCTGAACCTTCTCCAACTCTTTGCAGAATTGTTTTAATTCAGCCACATTGCAGAGTTTCTGAGCATGAGCTGCCTGTTTAGAGCGATTCCACAGCATCTCAGTTGGATTTAAATATGACTAGACTCCAAAATCTTTTTGTTTTTTTATTTGGCCACTCTGTGGGGAACTTGCTGGTATGCTCCAATCATCATCCTGCACTTGAGCTTAGAGTTATGAATCAATGACCAGACATTTCATTTAGAGAGATTAGAATTATTGGTTCCATCAGTGATGACAACTCACCCAGATCCTAAAGAAATAAAACAGCCCCAAACCATAACATCGCCACCACCATGTTTGACTGTCAATATGGTCCTTATTGTTCTTTTTTTACTAGCAGAGGTTTTGGACCTCTTCCACTGATACCATTTTTGCCCAGTCTCTCGGATGAGTCACAGATTCGTTTCAGGCCACTCCTGGATAGAATCACAACTGGTTCATGTTTTCTCCACTTGTGGAAAATGGCTGTTGATTTTCTGGACCCAAAACCTTACAGATTGTGATTGATAGATGTCAGTGAACTTTATCAGGTTATACTGGTTCTACTTAATTGATTTTGTGATTCTGTTTGTGGGGCAGCCTGGGAGTATCTAGTAAAAGTTGTTTTATTTTAGTGGTTGCATTTACCAAGGAGGGAAATAATATTTTCACATAGGGCCAGATTGGTTTGAATAGTTATCCCCATTTAATATGTAAAATTATTTAAAAGCTAATATTTTATTTACTCAGATCATATTTTTATTACACATTTAAGTATGACAAATAAAACAGAAGAAATGTGGGGACAGATTTTTACAGCTCTGTACCTAAAAAAAGGTTCTACTAATTATTGACTCGGGGGGCTAAATGCAAATCCAAGACACTTTCAAATCTTAATTGTAACAAAAGATTATAGTTAGGCATTACATTGTGTTGGTCTATCACACATAGTTCCAAGAATACAATGACGTAACATGAGTCCTCAACAAAAACAAAAACATTGGGCTAGAACACACAATATAGATTTTAATGCCAACTTGTCGTCCACAGAATCCACATCCAAGGTGATGAGCAGTAACACAAAACCCGTCGCCAACCTTGGTGAGGACCAGATTCTCAGCTGTTATATTCCTGCAGACATTACACAAAACAGCCTGGGGGAGATGTTTGTCAGCTGGGAGAAAACGGATCTGGGACTGGTTTTTCGTTACCAGAATGGAGCCCCGGCTCTTGACGATCAAGCTGTAGTCTTCAAAGGCAGAGTTCAGGTCTTCCCTGATGCTGTAGTCGCTGGTAACGCTTCTCTGCTGCTGCGGAGTGTAAGAAACAGTGACAAGGGAGAGTACACCTGCAGCATTAGGTCCTCTGTTGGCCAAGGGAAGGTCCACATTCAGCTCCGAACAGCAGGTAGAATGACTTGTTTCCCTCTGGAAAGCTTCCTGAGAAAATGCTCTTGTGCTTAATAAATACATGGCTTTGTCGTCCCAGTCTTTTCAGCCCCGACTCTAAAGTTCTCCAACAACATCCTGACCTCTGAGGCGAGCAGGTGGTCCCCTAAACCAGAGGTCACATGGCTGAACCAAACCGGGAATTTCCAGAATGCAAGCACAAGCTTCACAGAACTGCCCTCTGGAGCATACAGTGTCCTGAGCACGCTACGGTCGGCACAGGTCAGCGAGACCTACAGCTGCAGGATTGAAACCAGTTTAGTGGTGGCACTCACTGAAGCAACTATAACCGGTAAGGTTTTATCTCCTGGCCCAGTATTTATGACGACTCTCCGCTGACCTAAAAAGACCTGATGATTACTGAGCAAAAGGAACTTCTATGTGACGTTTACCATTGATAAAAACGCACGAACTACATCACACGTTTATTGTATAAAATTAATACTCAGTTAGCTTTGGTTATAGGTTAGATTGTGACATCAACTATGGAGTTTAGATTTCCAAAATCCGAAACATTTCTTGTTGCAATTTCACATTTTAGACTGTTAAAAACTGTTTTAACAGTCTAAAATGTGTTTTACCATACACTGAGAGATATAGAGGTATTTTAAATATATACAAAGCTCAGAGCTTTGGATACGTCATAAAGTAAACTGAAGTATGGCTGTGCTGTAATGTTATGAGCATCTAATGAGTTATCAGCAGTTTTAGTTTAAGTTCACAGTCATCCAGAATGCGGTGATGCTCAGTGCTTAAATACAGGGTGGACTTCTTCTCTTCTAATGGAAGGCCTTCCATTAGAAGAGAAGTGGACATTTAGCCTCTTATCCAAAAGCCTTCGTCAGTGCTGAATATGCGCTGGAAGTATCAGGCATATAATTTGTAGTCAGAACAATCCCAAGAGGGCTATTAAGGTCAGATGAATCACTGGCCCTACAGTGTTTGGGTCAATGTCACCTGACAAACATGTTGCCTCATGATGCCAACATGTGAGTTGTTTTTGTCCCATCTTTTCTGTACAAACTATTGTCATCTTCAAAAGAAGATTCCTTTTCTTGAGGACAAGGTGAAATAAATGATCAACACCAGGGAATTAGCAGATCTCTCCTCGTGGCCTTTTGGTAAAACAAGTTGGAGAAATACATAGTCATCAGCTTGTACTGCTAAAATGGCTAACATTAGAATAATTAGTTTTAAGACTTGCAACAAAAACAGGTAAAGCCTGAATGGGACATCTTTTGCAGACTTGTGTGTTGTATCGTTTATTGCTAAAATAGAAGGAGCAAAAACGCATTTGGTCATTTGAAAATTTGTAAAGAGTCATAAAAAAGCACATCTGTGTCGATCAGCACAAGTAGAGTGAACCTTGACGCACTGTCAACTGAGTCAAGGTTCCTTGACTTTCAGAAGAACAAACAAATGGGGAATAGCATTTAAGAACCTAAATTTATCAAAAACATTTTTCATGGAACAAACTCAACGGTTCCAAAGGGTGATAGGGCCATTATCTCAAGCACTGACCCTTTCTAGTAAATATTCTGGTAATTATTTTCTTACAAATTCCAGTTTTGGCTTATTTAACATATTTCTCTTTATTGTCAAAATCTTTAACTTTGATATAAGGGCTACACCAGGACTGCTGAATTATTGTGGTTTATAAATTCAGTTGGCATGTTGCAGAAAATGTTTCAATAGAAAAATGTGACTTAAAAAATGCTAAAAACAGGATTTAAAATGAGTTTGATCATCCACCCTGTACAACTCTGCATTCAGGATCTAATTTTGTGTGTTTTCCAGGCACAGGTGTTTTGAGAAGGACGATCTTCACCTTCAGTGTTGCTTCCACCCTGCCTGTGTCATTTTATCTAAATCTTGTAATCGGTTTCCTATGCATGTTTTATGTGGTCTAATTATATACAGCCATAAAATCAATGCTTTAAAAACATTGTTTTTCCATTTTTATTCTCATACACCGTTAACACCTGTTGTGGATAATTGTTAATTCATTTCTGTGTGCTTTACCTGGGCACCTATATGAATCATTTTTAAACTTTATTCGAATTGATGTCCACAAGAAAAAAATTGTTTTTGTTTTGTTCTCTTGAATAACTGCAACAAAATAAAAAAAGAATGTCACAAAGTTGGATTAAAGAGAATACGCAAGATGTGAAATTCTCTATATGTATTGTAATAAACTGAGCTGTTTCCTTCTACTGTTAGTAAGGCTGCCTGGTTACTGCTTTATATCTCATCACTAGGTGATTATGTCTCTACCCACTCCCACTTCTAGAGATTTAAACAGAACGGCATTTGTCTGTAACCTTGCCTGCAAGGTGAAATGTCGCTGTATTTGTGCTTTTACAAACTCACATGAATCCATCTTGTCCTGCTCCCGCCTCAACAGTTCGACTCTGAACCAAAACGGGTCGGGCCAATCACATTGCAGTATTATAGCTTAAGGAGGGACTGCTTAAGGCCCCCACATACTTGCGCGCATACAGGTACGTGCAGAGCTCAGTTTTTACGACTGCGTATGCGGTGCCACACTATAAACTGCTTGGCAGCAAGAAGTCTTTACATCAAGCTGTTTTATATGTGACACCGAGCTTGATGCACTGAGCTGCTCCAAGCAGACGGTCACAAGGACGCACTGCATCACAGTCCCTCTCTGCTCTCACTGACAGGTGGGAGCCTGCTGGAAAAGAAACGGCTCTAAGTGCTCAGCTAATCACACAAAATTTACCATCCGTTCTCCCGATTTGTCCCGCTGGCAGAAAGTGTGGGAATTTTAGGACTTTGCCTCAAGAAATGTAGGCAATAGGTACGCTTGACTATAAAGGGTAAAATGTCCACAGAGAGTCAGCGCGGAGTCCACGCAGGTCACAGTATGTGCAGATTACGCCCGAGTATGTGGGAGCCTTTACAATGTTTTCATTTGGTACCGTGATTGGCTAAAGCCAACCTCTGGTAGGCAGGCACCCAGTGTCGCTTCTCCTAATCAGCTCAGAAAGTTCTGCTGAATGTCCCGCCTTTCCCCCAAACGGATTCAATAAGAGCAGGCCCAGATTGATAATGTGCAGAACGTAGCGTACTACGCATTATCAATATGGCTTGCCAGGTTAACTTTTTTATAAATCAGATAAAGTTCAGTCTGATTGGACACAGAACATCTGTGAAGACCAATTTTCAAGTCTTGTCTCAGATTCTTAATTGAATTCATTTTTGGACTTTAACTAGGCCATTTAAACAATGTTTTGATCTAAATATTCCATTGGAGCTCTGGCTGATTGCTCAGGGTTGTTGGTCTGCTAGAAGGTGAAATTCTGCCACAGGCCCAGGTTTTCTTTCAGTGCCAAACTGCAAACAGGACTTCTTATGGCTTTCTTTTAAATTTGGTTTGTGGAGAGCACAACTGAGTTAGGGTTCTGATATATCATGTCCCTGGGGCTCTGAACATCTGCTGCTTCTCTAGAAAAATCATGGGCCTCTTGGCTGCTTCTCTGCTTTCCTTGCTCAGATTGTCAGTTTAGGTGGACTCAATTATGCCATGCTCTTTCCATTTTCAGATCAAGGGACTGAACAGTGCTCTGATAGATGACCAAAGCCTGTGATGTCCATAAGCGAATTAAACGTCTCCGTAACTCTAACCCCGACCTGCGTGGTGCGCTCCTATAGTCCATTAATGTTCTTCAAAAGCCTGTGAAACCATAACGACACTTAAAATTACCATCTGATTAAGTTACAGACAGATGGAGTACTTGATGATTTCAGAAGGCAGTTGGTTACACTGTTTTTTAAAGACCATGTATCATTTTACTGACACTTAACCAATTGGCCTGCTTCACGCTGGACTACAAAATGAAATGTCAATAAAACACATTAGTTTGTTATCAGCACCTTTTATTCTGGTACCCTAAAGCAAAAATAAAGTGCAAACATGCAGCTATTGTCAGAAGTTATCCAACCAGTAAACAGAGTTGAAGTCATAAAGTGACTATGAATAAAGATGTAAGAGGTGTGTGTGCAGTTTTTTGGAAAGGAACGCTCTTTAGATAAGGTCTAGCTATTTGCATTTAGAAACCCCAGGAGAAAGTCAAACAGTGAATGTATCCGCACTGTGGTAAGTCTCCATTCTGTCTGGTTTGTATAAAGGAGGTAGTTTGGTTGGAATGCCTCCGGAAAGTTTGTGGACCACCCCGGATAGTGAGGAGGAGCTTCCCAGCGGTCTGTCATCTGTGGGTGGGGTGTCAAATATCCCATGCGGCTATGAACGCAGCGTGCTTCACCGAGGAAAAGTGGATTAATTAGGTCGAAAAGTTTATTAAATTAGTTTAGTATTGCTCGTGTTAGAAGGCAGTGGTTTAGTCCGACTACCGTCAACAATAAGGATATAGCGATGAGTTTTTTCTGAGCTTTCTAAATTTTACTCTCATTTTTGGACGAGAAGTCTCCAAAAACAAAAAAAACCCAACAACACCATGTCCCAGCCAGAAGAGGAAGAACCCGCAGAGAATCCGACGGTGGGCTCGGAACCGGAACCTAGAAGTACTTCAGTGAACCCCAGAGCAGTCTGCGGCGTGTGCAAACGCTTGTACCGGGAGCCCAAAATCCTGCCCTGCCTGCACACCTTCTGCTCGGACTGCATCGGGCAGCTGGAGCCCTTCTCGGTGCCTCCGCGGGGCAGGAGCGGGGAGGAGGCGGCCCAGAAGGACCGAGCCGCCGCCGCCTCGGTCACCGTGCTTTGTCCCGAGTGTGACGCCGAGGTGGACATCCCCCAGTCAGGACCGGCCGGCCTCAGCACAGACCACCTGGCGCTAGACGAAGTGTTCCTGGAGACCCTGGTGAGCGACGGCCCGCTGGGCTGCGACCTGTGCGGCGAAGGAGTCGCCGAGAGCCGCTGCGACGTGTGCAGCGTGAACCTGTGCGGCTTCTGCCGCCAGGCACACAGGTGAGGCGGACCCTCCGTCTGAAACAGAGTCCGGGTTTAGTTTCTAAAACTTTTTCTGCTGAGAATTACAGCATGTTTAGTTTTTCTCAAGGTAAACACACCTGAGAATACATTTTTTTTTTACTTTGCTGTAAAGACAACATTAATAAACTTGTTAAATATAAACTCAGTTATTACAGTCTTTTACTTTTAAAGCCTTGCAAAAGTATTAACTATTTTAAAGCTTTTTTTTTACAACCTCAAAATAATTATTTATTTATTTATTTATTTATTTTTTTTTGGGGGGGGATTTGACAGATCAGTACTACCGGCATTTCATTTTTTGAACTAAGAGAAAGAAAAAGAAAAGTTACAACTGAAAGTCTTTGGGCCTCCTCCAGCTTCCAGATGTACATTTCTGCCTATTGTTCTCTGCTATAAAACAAGAACAACCAAACCGCTGCCAGATTGAATGAGGAGCATCTGTAAACATTGTTCAACTTTTACCACAACTTCTCCATTTGACTTAGCGTCTAATCCCTGCCCCCCTCTCTGGTCTTTAAATTTTCTTCCATAAGTATTTGGCTCTATTAATTTTCCTATCCAGGGGCAGATCTAGACAGGGGCCCACGGGGGCCAGTGCCCCTGTAGAACTGGTCCTGGCCCCTGTTATGGCGCCTGTACTAAAGAGATGATATTAAATAAATTTCTTGCGATGATATATGCTAACAAAGATACCGTAACTGATTGGTCACTTGGACCAATTGTTTTTTTTTACCTTTACAGTTTTACAATAATTTAAAAATTAAGCTGTGTCTCGTTAAGCTCCTGCCGTATTGAGATAAGATCAGGGGTCTGCAACCTGCAGTTCAAGAGCCACAATTGGCTATTTAGCTCACTTAATATATTAAACAATAAATATTGAGCTGTTTAGTTATTTCCCCCCAATCTTTTGTTCTGTCCCCCCATGACAAAACACTGCCCCCCCCCCGACCTGTCTCCTGTGTTCCTTGGGCTTCTCATGACCTTTGTTGTTTAGCAGATTAATCTGAAATCCAGGCAACCTGTCCGTTGTCCCTTCTACCCGCAGGCGGCAGAAGCGAACAGCGTCTCATTCTGTTCAGGCCGTGGAGGAGCTGAAGGCCCGTGGTCGTCTCTGCCGCCCCGTCCTCTGCTCCCTTCACCCCGCGCAAGAGCTGCGGCTCTTCTGCCAGCCCTGCGACCTGCCCGTCTGCCTGGAGTGCGCGGCCACGCTGCATCGGGACCATCGCTGCCGTCCGGCACACGACGTCATCGACCATCACGGTGACCGGATCCGAGAGCTGGTCAGCGTGCGCCTTCGACCTCGTCTGGAGCGACTGGAGGAGTCGCTGCAAAAGGTGTCGAGAGGCCCATCTATAGATCTGTGTGTTAAAACACGCTTCAGTATAATGTGTCAAATGAAATATTGCTTTGCATGTATTTTTAGTCATGTTTGACTTTAAAGGGTGAGAAGGGACACACGGCATTTCTAGCTTTAGTTTTTGTTCTTGTCGTTTCTTTTAAATAAAAAAATGCGCCGCTCTCATTCTCCTGCAGGTGGAAATTTCCCAAGAAAGCTTGCAGGTACGAGTCGACGCAACGGCCAATGAAATTAGAGCTTTTGCACGAGGCTACGCCAGTGCTGTGGAGGCCCACTGCTTGTCTCTGCTGCATCGCCTGGAAGAGCTCAGGGTGCAACGCAGGTATGTCATTACTGCAAGTTGGTACAACGGTAATAAGCAGTTACCATCGTTGAAATCAGGCATATAAACGAGAACATATTTGGTGAACACAGGGGAAAGAGCCTACAGTTAAAATGCAGAGTTTGTAATCGATTTATTTTCTACAGTTTTTGATTCATAGTTTTGAACGGTACAGTAAAGTTAGATTCATATATACCTTCTCACTGCTGCCTGCTGTTTGGTTTGCCCGACACGTCTGTCCTCCAGGAACCACCTCCACCTGCAGAGGGCGCAGCTGCAGCAGGCCCTGCTGGACGTCCGAGGGAGTGTGGAGTTTGCAGAGCGGCTGTTGAGCTGCGGGTCCGACGCCGAGATCCTCAGTGCCAAAGGAGTGACTCTGAGAAGACTGACCAGCCTGGCAGAGAGAGGATGTGACCCCCATCCAGCAGCGGTTGCCCCGGATGACGGCGGCAGCATTTACTTCATGCCCAGGGAGCCGGCAGGAGAGGTGGAGGGCTACCCGGTGGTGGGGGTGATCAACTCAAGGACGGTGGACGTCAGCAGGTGCACCGTTGAAGGAGAAGGTAACCAACTAACGGCAACACAGTTTTACCGTCTTTCGTTGTTGGGTCAGTCGCTTTATCAGGCTTTTTTAGGGTAAAGATGGAAAATCTTCTCATCTAGCTTCAAAACTTCTTCAGTGGAGAAGCAGAAGTCACAATGGAGACCTGTAACATTGTTTTCCCTGTTGGCATCTTGGCTCAGAGGCAGGAATTCCTTTGAAGCGACGCAATGACTCAACAAGGCTTCCGGCTAAAGGGCTTAGTGGGCGTTTCCACCCAATAACGGCAGGTCCGTGCACAGGCTGCAGAAGATTCAAGTCATCAAATGTGCAAAGTTTTCTAGGCTTCGTACATTTGTGTACACGGAAAGACCACATAGGTTTTCATAAAACATTCTGACCACGGTGCGTAGGTGGGCTTTGCTGAGGCGCTCCATGGTCTTGGGAGGTCATGTTGACTGGTCTAAATGGGCCGGTTTCTTGCCGTGCGGCGTTTTGGGAACCGGCACCACACAGGAGGTCTTCCACAGGGTGGGGAACACCCCCAGGCTGAGGCTCAGGTTGTAGATGTAGCTGAGGACCTAACAGAGCCCATCTGCACAGGTCCTCAGCAGCCTTGGGGGGATGCCATCCGGTCCTGAGGCTTTCCTCTGTTTCAGCCTCATCAGCAGTGCAGATCACCATTTCGAGCAGAGAATGGTTCTGAAGATGAATTTTTACACGCTGATATCATTGCAGAAACCCAACCCATAAACCGTACTTTAATGCTTATTAATTAGTTGTCTTTGTATTTGACAAACTAAGGCTGAATCACATTGGCAAACGAAGAACCTGGAGTTACAGCGTCAGCACATGAAGCTGTGCTAAACAGTCTCCTTCAAGCGCATTAAGCTCCTGGCCCAGCTGCAAGCAAAGTGTAAGACTCTGGAATCACCTGGACAATTAAAACCTTTTTCCAGGCTTTAAACTGCATGAATGTGGATATAAACAGCATGCAAAAATACATATACAAAGACATTTTTGTTGTTGGTGTGAAAGCTCAGGATATTAGATGTGTGTGAGAGAGGGTGAAAAAATGAATAAAACTTATGACTTTATTAAAATGTAAAATTAGTATTACTTTATATGTAAATGCTTAATACCATCTTTGTTTAAGAGGCAAAAAAATATTTCAGCATAAACTATTTATTTATTTACACATTTGTTTACACATTGCGTAAACATCAGGGCGTCATGATTAGTGATTTATCCATTACTGGCCAGATTGACATTTTATGGAACCAGGATGTTTTCATTCCAATTCTGAAAAGTGCTTGAAAATAAAAAATAAAATAAATTTTTGTACAAACATGTTTTTCAATAGTGTCATTTATTGCTAAATTGCATATTAAAATGCCCAAATAGGCTTTTACATTTTTAGAAATAAAAAGAAAAATTTTAAACGTTTCACAGCACTATGTTGAGGTGTTTGCATCTGTGTAAGAAAAAGGTTGCTCCAGTTGATGTGTGTATTGATTTGTGCGGTTCTTAATGTTACACAGTGCTGTGTAAGTGATGCACTTTCTTTAACCCCACCCCACAGGTTGCCAGCAGGGAATGGAAGGCCAGCAGGAACACTTCACTCTGGTGTGTCGCGACTCTGCTGGGGAGCAACTGGCTCGAGGAGGAGAACACGTCCTGGTCAGCATCGTCCACAGAAAGAAGAAAAACTGGTCAGTAATCCTGGAAAACAGATCACTACAGGAGATCCAGCAGCATCTATAGTGACTCTCTGATGAATCTTGGACAGTGAGAGCTCCCTCAATATCCAATTTCCTTTTGGGATAGATAAAATATTTTCAATTGAATAAAAAAATCATAACTGTGTGTTCTCCTCCTCGAGCCAGTTGCTCCCCAGCAGAGTCGCGGGGTTATTCTATAACACAAAGAATAATTACACATGGGAATGAAATGAATAATTACACATGGGAATGAAATGAATAATTACACATGGGAATGAAATTTCACCCTGTATACAAATTAAATCAATAAGTCACGGGGGGAAAAAAAGAAAACATATTGTATGTTTTATAGATTTGTGTTTTTGAACTAGGGCTGGACAATAATTCAATATCAATATATATACTTTTATTCAACAACGATTTTATTTAGCAACTATATAATTATTAAACACATTTCCAATATTTCCATATCCATTACGGTATGATAACAGCATTTGTCACTGACTGACGTTCCGGGTGCAGCCAGGTCAAAACGAACAGAAAGAGCTGCAATTTTTTTTTGTAACCCTGGCTGAAGCCCCTTTTTAAAAAAAAATAAATAAATAAAATCTGTAGGAATAACATAATAAGCCTATGTTGTAGTTTAAAGCTAAAACTGTTAATATTGACATAGGGGAGAGTAATATGTTTATATGATGGTGATTTAGAATTGTATTTAAAGGCTAAATACAAATAAAAGGTCAACATTAATTTATTAGCATAGTTTTTAATTTCTTAAGCGTTATATTGGAGGAGCTTCATAGACATGGTGAAATCATTTTCAGCAGTTTTTACAGGCATCTGTTGAATGCATTTTTAGAGTTTTTCCTGAGGCTTTTAAATTGTTTATATTGATGTCAGAATTATATCGTATCGACCGAAATTAAGAAATACATCATGACGCAACTTTTAGCCATGTCGTTCAGCCCCATTTTGAACCTAATATTTGTTAAAGATGTGAACAAATGTACTGTGTGGATCATATTTCTTACAGCTAAGTTTCTGGTTTGATGATCTGTCGTTAACATGAATTATTACCAAAGTAATTAGTTGTTGTTTTCTTCCTTCAGCACAGTGGAGACGACAGTGGCAGACAGCAATGATGGAAAATACCGTGTCTCATACAAACCTGAGGAAGCAGGAGAGTATTCTGTCTGGGTTTGTGTCAGAGCCCAGCATATTAAGGTACTAAACATTTCTTAGAGCAGAAAATGTTCTGTTAAAATGACATTAGTGGAGACGAATTGTTTAAATTACAATTTAATTATTTGTGCTGTTTTCTGGTCAGGCTGGAAAGGGAGGGGCATTTATTGTAGGGTTTACAGTTATAATGAAAATGTTCTAATCATGATAAAAAAAAAATTAGATTTATTGTGAGAAAATTAATGATTTAAACAACTGATAGTATTGTCCAAAATTGCTATTTTCAGTATTTTCTTCACTGTAGGTTTCTTGGTAGCATAACTACATGTAAAATATGGTCAAATGCAGTTAATGTGTGCATTTTTTAAGTCATTGACCTCAAGAAGCCTACTTTTAAAATTGGTAGGTTTTTTAAAGTGATATTTGTGTTTGTGGGGCTTTGAAGGCAGTGACCTGTCAAAGTCACAGCCACACTGTTACCTAATAAAAGACTGATAATAATTGTAATAGTAATACTTTTTATTGTTTTTTTATTTTTATCATCATAAATACTACAAAATATCCTGATCAAATTTCAAAATCATATGTCCCATCCCTAAGACAAATAATAGATTAGACATTTTTAATTCAGCTACATGCAACAGATAACTCTGACCACTAGATGGCGGCAAACTGCTTCCAATAGATCATGGAAGCAAATCCATCCAATTATTTTTCCCCTTTAAACGAATATACTGTTAGGTCATGTGGATTAAAATGCTCTTAGGTCTAAAGCTGGTCCGTCTCTGCTCTCCTTGTCTTCCTGCAGGGTTCTCCGTTTATTCTGAACGTGAAGAGGAAGTTCAGACACCACAGTGGGACTTTTCACTGCTGCTCCTTCTGCTCCAGCGGAGGCGCCAAAGACGCTCGCTGTGGCTGCCCCGGAACCATGCCAGGTATATCAGGAAAAACAACTGCTTGTCTGGTTGTCATTTAGATATTCTTAGACTACGCAAAACCCTCTGTCTCTCCTGTCCCGTCTTCCCTGCAGGAGGATTTAAAGGCTGCGGCCACGGCCACAAGGGACATCCCGGGAAGCCTCACTGGTCTTGCTGTGGCAGCACCGTGGAGAAGTCCGAGTGTTTGCCTCAGAGCATATATGCTGCGGTTTCACCTGGTGGCCACCTGCGAACTGTGGAGCTCTGACGTGATGAGATGGGGGAAGATGACGCAGATCCTTGAAAAGCAGCAAGGATCAGGTTGTAGGTGCAACTTTTTTTGGCATACTTAAAAAAGGTCCAACAAGGAAAGAGAGACTCTAAAGACACAGTAAGGGACTGATGCAGGACCATCACCGCGGCGGCGTGTTCACTTCAACTCCCAAACACTGGGGGTCTGTCCAGCTCCCCCAGGAAGAAAATAAAGGACATTTGTGAAAACAGACTTCACCGTGGTTACCGAGGACACACAGTCTCTCCTCTGGTCTCAGGCTGCTGCTGTAAATATCCGATGTAACAGAATACATCAATAATATACAGGATATTTAGAACCAATCCTACTGCTGTACATGTTTGGTAAAAAGGTCCACACAAGACTGCAATAACTTCTGTTTCTCATCACTGCTACACTAAATATTTAGATGCACCTTTATCCTGTATCTCCAAGTGTTCCAACATAGTAATTATCTAATTCACCAAATATGATGGACTGTTTTAATTACAGTGAAGCAGTAAGGTATTTGGACAATGGTAGAATAATTATTGCCTTTGGTGAAAGTACAGATATTTTTGATTATCTAAAGTGACCTTTAAAATCTAGATTTTCTTTTTTAATGAAAAAAACAAAACAAGAGGGACCACCAGTGAAAAGGATGAGATTATGGAACAGAACCGTGGCGGCGATAACCTGGGATGATTTATGGAGATTAGGAGACACTTTCCAACATTTTAATAAGTCATGAGGACAAAAAGTATCTGCACATTGTTCAGTCAAGTGAAAACCCGGTAATTATGGTGCTTTTTACTGAAAAGTGTATAAATATTAGTGCCAAGCACTGATATACTTTATTTAATTGATTAATGAATATGTTTAGACTTCCAGTTTCTAAACAACTGTTCTTTCAGATGTTCTTTCATCACAGAAACCTCAGTCATGGAAACAAGGAAGTTAGCTTCCTCTAGTTTTGACCACTTATCCGTCATCAGCATTATGGGAGACTTGTGATCTATCCTCCTCCTACAGCATACCTTTATTATCAAGTTGTTGATGATCGCCCTTTTAAAATCCCACAGTAACATAAGTCTGGCCCATTTTAACGCATTCTTTAAATGGTCACACTTGTGAAAACGTCTTTCTTGCTGTAAAATTATAGTATTTCATAGCGACGTCACACCTGCTGAAGGTCTGTTATTAAAGTGCCTTATATTAGCAGCAGCTGGCTGCTACATACTGTCCTGATATGTTCAGAAGCAGAAAGGATATACATACCAAGTGTTTTCATCTACTGTGAATGGAGTGACGGCCACAAATCTGGCAGAAAATGATGAAGGGACCACACATGGAGTGCTTGTATTTGTAATAATTATGATGCAGTGTATTTATCACACCATAGCACTTGATAATAAGCTGATAATTCTAGTTGTGCTGATTAATCTTCATATTCAATAGACCGTAATGACCTAAAATTGATTGACCAATGGCTGCTCGTCTGGTGAAGAGGCCTTTATCTGGAGGGACACCATGTGACCCAGAAGGTGTCGCCGGCTTCCTCCCCGGAAAACAAAGTTGGCAGAACTGCACTGACCAACACTCAATGAGCCACATATTCTGTAATTCCTGACCTTGTTTATTTGGTAATTGGAACGTTGAATGGTAAAGAAAAAAAGAGAAGAAAACAATACAGCTTTTAAAATGCGGTCCAGTCTTAAGACATCCATCTGTACTGTATGCTAATGGTTTTTTGCAGTTTGTCCAGAGTTGTAGTCTCTCATTTAAAGGAATTAAAAAAAATTTCCCAAGATCTGACTTGAAGATTTTCATTTATTTGCACCTATGCTTCTAAATTAGAACCGACTGAGCAAACAATCCAGTAATAATGCAGATGTGAATTCCTGCTAAATCTCTGCATTTAGCACCACTGGGCTTCCAGCTGTTGAGCAAACCTTTAAGCTTTAGAGCAACTGAGGGCAGTCCCCTCCTGATGTTCAGTAAGGATCGTAATCAAGCTGTATAACATAAATCTAAGTTTCACTTTGCACCCAGAAAGTATTCACAGCGCTTCAGTTTCTCTACATTTTATGTTACAACCTAAATCTGAAATGCATTAAATTAACTTTGGAATTGTCCTAACTTTGGGTGTTGGGTGCCAACTGTGAGAGGGCGACTGGGTGTTTTCCTGGAGAATTTAATATTTTGCTAGGTGTGATGTTTACAGCTTCATCATCAAATCCAGCCTAATAAAGAGCTGCTGCCCATGTTTCTTTTTACAGCCCTTTAAAATACAGAGTTAATTAGTTTTTTTTTTTTTTTGTTGGCTAATATTAAAACGTGCGGGGTGAGCAGGAGGAGTTTCAACGGCCTTCATTTGATTATTCCTACAGTGCCCCACGTTCAGGATGTAAACACTGTGGAGAATGAAGTTTGCGATGTGGGTCTGAAAGCGTTTTGAAGGTCCGGCGTTCAGGATAATAAATCCTCAGGATGAGGTGGGAACCACCGGGCGGTCGGGTCCTCAGGAACATCAGCAGCTTCTCAGGCCGCCTCCACATCCAGACCATCTCTGGCTGCTTTTGGCTCGGACCGGAACGGCTCCCTTTAGGCTTGTGAGACAGAAAGCGGACTAAATCACACCTGTCCTCTGTGGGAGGAGATCCTGAACGCAGCACGGCTTTAAACGCGACGTGAACCCATTAAAAACTTGATCGTACAATAATGTGGCCGCAGTTTGCACACGGACGGCTCTCTCAGCCGAGCGGGATTTATTCCTCACAAATGAAACCCTGTGAGAAAACTTCAGAAACTGTTTATTTGGGGAATAAAGCACGTCGCTGGTTAACACTGAGTTACATCCTGTCAGGATTTCATGACATATAAAAGTCAGCAGTGTAACCCATCTGCTCCAGTCCTGAATTAAAGATGGAAGGAAATGAGGAGGAGGAGCAAGTTTTTACTCAGAACATAAAAAAAAAATGTCCTTAATAATTTAAGCGATGGTCAGAACGGCCCGCTCCCTCTTCCTCCTCCTCTTCTTCTTCTCCTTCAACTGACCCGTAGCATCAGCAAAGAACGTCACGTCCTCTTTGCTCTCGATCTCCTGCTGGAGGAACTGGAGGGCTGCGCTGTTAAAGCCCAGCACATCCTGATGCAAAAGAAAATGGAAATCAAACATTTCGCAGAGAAACAAATTTCTAGACTGACCAAAACCAACCAACCTCTTCTCTGTGTAGATAAGAAATATAATTCAGTTGTGAAAGGGGAACTTACTTCAAACTTTACAGTGATGAGACATAAGTATTAAAATTTTTAATTTGAGCTTGATAGATAAATTGTGTAGTTTCTGAAAAGCCTTCATTACACGTTAACGGAAATTTCTTCCTCTAGAAAAATTGTAAAGGGTCTAAGTTTTTAGTCATTTGTATTGTGAGCATCATTTACCTTTCTTTTTTGTGATAACGTCATGAATTGGTAGTTGGATTTTTGTTTGTTGCTTACTGCTCTATAAGCTAAATTCAGTACTGTAGTTTTTTTCACTAATTAAATTAGGCAATTAAGTGATACTAAAACTGTTGTTTCTGTAACTTCAGTGGGAGCACCTGCACTGCATAAAGGGAACTAAAAGTAAGTAAAATGTTCTTGAAATGAATTGGTTTGTCTTTGATTTGAGCAAACAAGTTTAAACGAACTGCCAATGGAATAAGATTTTTGCACCTAAAATAGGAACAACTCATCTCCATCATCATATTACAAGTGCAGTACATTAGGGGTCAAAATACTTATTCCACTGGCAGATAATCTTATTTACCTGCTCAAATCAAAGACAAATACACTCATTTGGAGAACATTTTTACTTACTTTAAGTTCTCTTTTTGCAGTGTGAGGGAAAAGACAGTTGCGCTTCACATAAAAGATAGTTTCCAAGTCTTCAAAATATTAACAAAATATCTCAGTTTAAAAAACAAGACACCCTAAGGAAATAAAAAAAAAAGTCCCAAACATGATACTGAGATCAGGTGTGCTGGTCTAAGCCTACAGGCTGCTTTTCTATGCAGATGATAACTTACTCTGATCTGGCACACTTTGGAGAGCGTGTTGGTCTTCAGCTCGTCGATGACAGACACCAACATCTGGTTACTGGTGATCTGACCAAAGTGGATCCTGAAAGGGGACAATGCTGTTAAGACCGTAACGAACAACAGCTGCAATTAGTTTCATTTGAATCAATGCTTCCTTAAATCTAGTTGAAAATCTAGTTTTAATGATCCACAACAGGGTTCAGATTTAAAAATAAACTCAACTATATTTGAGATATGGTCACGTTTTATTGCTCATGTCTGAAGTGTCCTCGGGTGTTTTGAAAGGCGAGCAACCTTTCAAATGAACAAAACTTTTTATCTAGCTTTTAATTAAGAACGATTTTAAGGATTAAAAGAACATGTGGCTCCTTGGAAGCAAATATATTTGAGTGTAATTAGATCTCCTGCATAAATAAAATAAATTAGACAACATGTAAACACAGTGTGGTAGGTATACATCTACAAAAAGAACTCCCTGACTGCACATTTCTTCTCGTTTTCTCAGCTAGACAGTGTTGGATCTTACTTGAGGAGGAAAAACAGGCAGCGGCAGACGAGCTCCACCTCCAGGCCCTGCTGGATGTAGCTGTTGAAAAGCCTCAGCAGCTCGGGGACGTAAGGAAACGGCAGCACCAGCAGGGAAACCTCCAGCTCACTGGGGATGACAGCAGAAGAAAAGATATAAAACACTGAGTGCTTATAAATGCACAGAGAAACCAGAGAGGAAGGTTTGTTTTATGCTCTGTTTTATTTCTTACCTCGATCTGACTTTCTTTATGACGTCTAAAACATAGCGGGACGGCTGCAGGAGGACAGAAACCAACGAGTGAGACACCAAGGTTACTGACAACATGTTTCCTTCTGCATTTATTACAGGATGAAGGGAAAATATTCACTCTTAGGAGTTGTTTCACTTACTGTAATGTTTCCAAATGCCACGAGGATAGGATTGGGCTTTGGAGGAGGCAACTGCAAAACAAGCCAAAAACAAGTTACATCTTTGATATTCTGATGTTTTTACATTGAGATAAGTTCAGGTCAGTCCAGCTCAACCTTAATAAAACAGGACATGTGAAGATTTAAAATGCTATACCTCCAAAGGGAGGAAGAACTCCAGCTGAAGCATGTTTTTACCTCTTTGCCAGCTTTCTCACAGAAATACTTGTGCTCCTCCAGCTTCCTGGCTTCTTCTTTGTAAAGCTCCAGGGCCTCCATGATTCGCTCCGCCTGAAAACAAAGCGCGCAGCATGATTAAGGGACGCACAAAGCCTGCTTATTCTGACCAGATTTATCAAAGGCCGATTGACCAGAGACGCCATCTGTCCACCGAATGATTCAGACAATCACCTCAGAGTCATTCATCTGAGAATTTTACAATTTAAGAAACATTTTTTAAAAAGAATAAGAAATTGAACAAAAAACAAGACACCAAAAAAAAAAAAAAAACGGTTGAGCATTAGTTAATGTTAAAAAAATTAAATAATTTGTTTATTTCAATTTATTTCAACCCACAATTAGAACAATGTGTTAACTTTTATACTTTTTTTAGACTTAAGATTTAATTTACTTTAATACAATTTATTGGTATTTTAATAAATGAAAATGTTTAAAATCACATACAGAAAATAAAAACTAAACTAAGGTTCTCTTCTAGAAATAATTTCTTTATTTAACATTGTTACAGCCACTTTCTCACCACACTTTGATCATAGGAACATTATTTACATGAACGCTCCTCTTGGCTCTTTACAGATGTCCGATTCTGTTCATGATTTAGCGCTGAGATTCATCACAACCTAGCCATCATTGCACTTCATACTCACTGATGGTCTTCATCGTGTACAAGACTGTATCTAACTTCTTGTATGTCACCTAAGCAGAGCAGCTAGGGGAGTGGTGGCCTAGTGGTTAGAGCACAGAGCTTCGGTCCCAGAGGTTCTGAGTTCAACTCCCGCAACCTGCCATTCTGGGTCCCTGAGCAAGACCCTTAACCCCCAATTGCGCCGCACATGGCAGCCCACTGCTCCCCAAGGGGATGGGTTAAGATGCAGAAATGAATTTCTCCATTGTGAGATCAATAAAGTTCAATTATTATTATTAACAGCCTCCACTCACAGGCTTCAGTCATCTATAATGCCAAAAACATTTGCTCTCATTGCTTGACTCGCAGATGAACTTCAGTGACATCCTGTTCTTCATCCATACGATTCATTGTTGGTCCAGCCTCTGTGACTATAACAGCTTCAACTCCTCTGGCAAGGCTGTCCCCACAGTTCTAGAGTGTGTTTATGGGATGGTTTGAGCATTCTTCCAGAAGCACATTTGTGAGAAGGTTTGGCTCTCAGGCTTCGCTCTAATTTCATCCTAAAGGCGTTCTGTCAGGTTGAGGTCAGGACTCTGTGCAGGCCAGTCAAGGTCATTAACACCAAACTCTCATCTGTGTCTTTATGGACCGTGCTTTGTGCTCTGCTGCACAGACATGTTTGAAGAGGAAGGGACCATTTCCAAACTGTTCCCACAATCTTTTGGTCTGCTGAAGCCTTCAGAGTTCCTTTCACAGGAAACAAGGGGCAAAATTGTGTTCTCTCCAGAGAGAACAATGAAATTTCATGACTAGACATGGTCTACAGGTGACATCTTATCATAGAACCATGCTGGAGTTTCACCGAGTGCCTGAGAGCAACCCATTCTCTCACAAACGTTTGACGAAACCATCTGCATACCTGGGTCCTTGATTTATACACTTGTGGCCTGGAAGTGATGGAACATCTGGCTTTGATTATTTGGATGGGTGAGTGAATACTTTTGGCAATATAGCGTGTTTTCCTCCAATGCTTCTTTTACTTGGACCAAACAGCAGGACCTGCATCCGTGCAGCTTAAATCAATTTCTTTCCTACTTTATTTTCAGTTGTACTGTTCAGGCCATTTGTTGCAGACTGTGGTCTGTTTTAACATATCTTTGTGTTGTATAACTATTTAAAAACAGGTCACTCTTGAAAATTGAACCCCGAGTCTGAGTGAAATTTAACAGGTGACATAAAATAGAAATGTGCATCCTATTACCTTTTCAAATTCACAAATAAAGTGGAGAGTATAATAGTTATTTCTTGTAAATGAAACTTTGAGGGGAAGAAGACTTACAGCTTTCACCGTCTCGATGGTCTTCTTGCCGGCTGGTGCTGCCTCTCCCTCGGTCTCTCCTGGTACCTGCAGACAAAGTTTTTTGTTTTTTCTCTGGTCCAGATCTGCTCCAGCGGCCCGACTGAGGGCAGGACATGAACGCCCAATGACTCCTTAACCTACTCAGCTGCCTCTATGGGTGAGGACAACTGCTTTTCAATTGGCCATTGTAGGCCTCCAATCCCTTAAAAAAATCCCTGATCAAACTCTATCTGCAGTTTACTCTAAGACAAAAGGTGTGAAAGAAAAAAATGGGGGAAGGAACAGTAGAAGAAGAACAACTCCTCTTCTCTTTTCAGTTTAGCAACTTTAGCTAGGTGCTACACACCAAGCTAGTCTGGAGGCTAGCTTGGTGTGTAGCGCTGACCAGATCCCGTCTTTAAAGAGCACAAACATGACCAACTGTGGACTACTGCCAGCTCTTTTCTCTTTTAGTGTGTTAGTGATAAAAACAGGTTTGCACAAGAATTAAAAAAATCCTTTAAATCCTGGTTAAAAAACACTAGCTGAGTATAGCTTAGCACATAGCGCACAGCTATGTGTAAACACCCAGGAGTCCTGTTCAGCAGGTTTAGATTTAATCTAACTGAATGTTGTTTTGGTATTTATCACTATGGTTATTTTTTAGAATGATTTTAGTTATATTTAAGGGTATTTGCATGCCAATCAGCCCTCCACATGAACCTGATCCACTTTGTCAGAGATCCGTTGATTGCACTGCATGTGTTAAAACACCGGCGGTCTCACGTGGGACATGTGGTCCACAGGATCAGATTTTTGTTCAGGTCAAAGGAGCCATCTTGTCACAAGATAGTGTCGTTATGTGATGGCGATGACGGCTATTTGGATCTCTGTATTCTCTTTGATGAGGTTCCACATTTTGCTGAGAAACACTCAAACACACTTTCGATCAACCAGTCAAAGCTGTTGCACATAAGCTTAGGAGATCAGATCAGAAGTGTTGCATAACAGAAGCCCAATATGAAAAATCAGTGCTGGATTATTTTGTGTAAGTAGTGTCTAATGAATGGAAAACTAAAGATTAGGAAGGGGACATGGTTTCATTAAAGGTTTATAATAATTTAACTAACACCTGAGTTTATGCAACAACCATGCTCTCTCCATCTGGAGCTGCTGAAGCTCAGCCATAACATTATTTTAGTTAAGGCGAGATGAAAAATAAGAAGTTTGGAAATTAAAAACGGATGAGCTCACCACGGGTACGCTTCCTTTTGCCATGCTCTCTTCAAATTCTGCTTCTCGCTCCTGTAAATGCAAACACGGTGTAAATACAGACAGAGACCCTGAATGCTCGGTCAGCGATATCCACCCTGCCGGCTCACCAACTCCCGCTCCTCCTCCAGGATGATGGGCTCCCTGGTTCTCTCCCACAGACGCAGGGACTTGTCGTGAGATGACGACACGAGGTGATCTCCGTTTGGGCTGATGGCCAAACACCAGACCTCCCGATGGTGACCCTGGGTCCCACACAGAGCAGAAACCATCAGGCCTTCAGTGAATGCATCACCAGAGTAACCGCTTCAAGGTAAGAGGGGGGTGGGAGTGATAGTCACCTCAAGAGTCTGAATGTGTTCAAACTTGTCAGCGTCCCACTGTTTGATCTTCTTGTCCTTTCCAGCGGTGAAGAACAGATGAGTTTTGGGGACAAACTGAAGAAACATGACACTGAAGAGAACAAAGAGGAAGAAGAGACAACAATCTTTGAAAACTGCAAAGCTTAACTAGAGACGAGGACAGCAGGAGTAGTTATAAATTCTACAAAAAGAGAAAATTCAACTAAAGGCAGAAGAAAGAGGCATCATGATCAAGAAGAAACCAGCTGAGTGGTGAGAAGAAAGAGGGGCTGGATACTAGTCCCAGTGCAGAGGGAGATAAAGGCCGGCTCATCTGGAACAACTCTGAAAATGATTTCCTCAGATCATACTGGGGGAAAATACGCTGCTGTTCCAATGACTTTGTGACTGGCTTGTTTTGTGTGTGCTGGTTGGTACCTGTCGTCGTGAGCGAACAAAGACCTGTGGCAGTCGCCAAAATCCAAACCCCAGATCTTTACGTTCCTGTCAGCAGAGCCGGTGGCGATGATGGTGCTGTCCTGTTTTAAGAGAGCAGGGTCAGAGCTCGACAACGAAGGCAGGAAAACATCCACGTGGAATCAACGCTAGCTAGAAACCTTCTCGCCTTTAAACCCCGTAGATGATGATGGAGGATTCTGAACTGGTAATAAATGTCAAAACATAGTTCCTATTCATTTATAAACACGAGGAACAGCACTTTTTAAGTTAATAGGAAAATTAAACCTATTTAGGCCAACATGTTCAACTAATCTAGGATCCCTTTAAACTTCCCAGAGCCACTCACGTGTGTGATGTCCAGGCAAAGTACGGGCAGCTTGTGTCCATACAGAGACAGGAAGAACTGAAACGGAGAACAAAGCAAAATTCATCTGACACAGAAGGAATCGGTCGCACTTCGACGCAATCTCTGATGTTTCGACGCGATCTCTGATGTTTATGTGAGCCGTACCTTCAGGGTGTCTGTGTAGAAGATCTTGACGGTGCAGTCCAACAAAGAGACGGCCAGCAGTCTGTGATCAGGAGACAGCTTCACACACAGAACGTCTTCCTCCAGCTGCAGAGTGCGAGCGTGTGTCACCGTCAGCCGCCTGGATCACAACACACACACACACACACACACAAACACACACACACACACATGTCCTCTGTTGACTTTGAAGAGAACCTCGCTAAGGTCATCACAATTACAGAGATTCAATGGTGCCACATGAGGAGAGCCTATGAAATGTCATCACTCAGAGAAGGAATGATAGCCTCGTGAGACCATCCTGATCTCGCGAGTTTTCAAGGTTTCACTCGCAGATCAGTCTGGCTACTTTCCGTTAAAGAAAATTTGGAGCCGTTCACCAAACGAACGTCCAATCAGCGTTGGCTTTGAGGCGGGTTGAGGTGTGACGCAACGAGAAGCGCGACAGTTCAGTCTAAAGAACATGGCGGCTTCAGCCGATGAAACTAGCGTTAGCGTGGCTATCGAGCAAGTTTTATCGGAATTACAGAGTATTTCTTTGCTGAGCTAACGAGCCTTTACCTGCAGCAGCAAGAGTAGCTTGGCTTGTGGTTGTGTTTTCGTCGTCGCTCGTAACAGAGCGACGACGAAGCATGTTGACGAGTACGTCATATGCTTCGTTGATCTGATTGGTTTATTTAGCTTGTCTATCACCAACATAGACCAATCAGCTAACCAGTATTTTCGCCCCTTCCCAAAATTACTTCAACGGAAGGTTTCCAGATGGATATGCGGAGCAAATCTATCTGGCGGAGTCAGGTTAAAGGAATGATGGCGAAACATAAAAAGCTTTATTCTAAGTGTAGGGTGATATATTATCACAACATGGAACTAGGCGATGACTTACTTCTGGTCTGTTCCTTGGTCCTTGATGAGCTCAAATTCCCAGAACTTTACGGTCTTATCAGCACTTCCAGAGATTATTCCTCTCTACACGACATACACACACACACACAAAAACCTTTAGAAAAGATACTTACTATCAAATAACGGCAGGACAGATTTAGTCAGAGGAGCTAAACTGATCGGGCCACTGGTGTTGTGGGGTTTACCTGATCCGGGGCCAGGCACAGGGACCACACGGCTCCACTGTGGGCATCGACACTTTCCAGAAGGCTTCCTGAGGCCAGCTCAAAGATCTGCAGCTTCCCACTCTGACATGAGAGGAACAGAATTACAGAGTTCAAGTAAAGGTACAGACACAGGGAGCATATTAATCAGAATCGCCAAAACCTTGCATGAGGGTTCAGCTACCTTCGTTCCCAGGATTATCTGCCTGTCTCCGGGAACAAAGAGGGAGCAGAGGGCGTATTCGCATGCCATGGTGCGAATCACCTGCAGAGTCGACCTGTGACAGGCACGAGAACCTCCCATTAGAAGATGAACCCACAACCGCCAACACCACCAGAACCTGCTCCCTGATCTGCCCCGTCACCTGTTCCACACTTTAACGGTGTCTCCAGAGGCTGAGAGGACGGCCAGGTTGTCGGAGCTGAAGGCCAGCGTGCGGACGTCTGTGCGGTGACCGCCCAGCGTCAGGCGAGCCGTTTTATTGGCCGTCGGGTTCTTGTCAGAGGTTTTCAGGCTGTAAGTCTCAACGGTGTTGTTTTGAAGCAACAGCGCCACCTTCAGCTCGCCCCCCGGACCAGCCAGAACATCCACCCACCTGAGAGAGGACAGGGCAAACTTGTAAGAAGGGGGTAAATGTGGTTTGGTATGTGCTCAGCTTAGTGGAGCCCTGATTGGTCAGCATCGCCTCTTTCCTCTGTGTTTGGATTCGGTTCGCTGCACACTGACCTGATCTTTGCAGAAGCCTTGATGTTTGTCAGCCTGATGATCTCGTCCTTCAGCGTCCTCTCCACCACTGGCTCTGCTGTCTGCTCGCCTGCATCTTCCTGAGCTCTGCAGCAGGGGGCAGCAACACAGCAAGTTTCAGACATCTGGCCCCAGACCACTGAGCTATATAATACCTTGGAGTGCTGATTTTAGCGAAAACCTGAAGTCACTAGCTGCCATCTTGCTACTCCCTACTCTCACAGAATCCCGTAGGATTTGGTTGCAACAACAAGCAGTTTTCTGGCTGTGTGAAAACGTTTCATAGGTAATTCTACAGTCAGTGGATGTACTAAAACTATCAACTACTAGGAAATTAGGTGCTGAAATATTTGACATGTTATTCATATTAAATATACATATATGTATGTATAAATATGTGTATATATGTATATATATGTATACATATGTGTAAATATATGTTTTTGTATATTGTTATTTATATATTTATAAATGTTATATATGTATATTTGAATTAATAAAATGCAAAATATTTCAGCACATGACTTTCTCAGTACTTGATAGTTTTAGAACATAACATAAAGTATATGGCATTTGACATTTTAAAAGTTTTAAGCTTCCCCTGAACATGAGAAAATCCTCGTTATTCAATGCTGTAGCGCACATATTCCCTAGTTACTGGGGGGAAATAAACAGTACCAATATGGCGGCTGGTGGCTTCAAAGCGACTCGTTCTAACAGCGGGCGATTAGCACTCCAGTGTAGATTATAGCTCAGTGCCCCAGACGCTGTATCTGAACAGAACTAGTGATAACAGTCCGAAGTAGAAGACGAGAAAAGACCAAAGAAAAGTACCTAAAGATGGTTAAGTTGAAGGCATTTTAGCTCAAGCCTGTGACCCTAATGCTAAAATTTGTTGCATTTGAATGACAGTAACATAGTTTATCAACATAGTTTGGCCTTCATATGTAGCCCGCCACCAGGGTTTTAAAAAAAAAAAATCCTAGAGGAAACTTAACCTGACCAGCCAGGTTGGTAATGTGTAGCACTCTACGTTCTGCGCATTATCAAGGAAAGGAGCAGAACTCTCTAAGCTGATTGGGTGAAGCCACAACTAGTGCCTGCCTACCAAAGGCTGGTTTTAGCCAATCACAGTATCAAATTAAAACGTAAGCAGCATCGTCATGTGAAACCACAAGAAGCTAAGCTGGTCAAGGCACTTCTTGCTGTTCTTCTTTCAAAGATAAAATCCTGGATTCTTACTAAACAGATGTGACAGCAGCAGCTACGCTGTTTGTTTTGATTTGGCTGTGAGCTCAGCAGCTCTTGCTTCCGTCGCACCGGTATGTCCCGCCTTAAATCACAATACTGCAACGTGATTGGCCCGAACTGTTTTTGGTTCAGACACAAACGGTTGAAGCCGGAGCGGTACAGGATGGATTGTCGTCTGTTTGTGAACAGATACCGCGAGAATTCAACTTGTAGGCAAGTTCAGAGGAAACGCTAAATTACATTTAAAAACTGTGTTTTGAGATGAGGGTTTAAATATTGTTCTGTTTTGGGAGGCATAAAAAGTATATTAAATAAAACAACTCTAATATGGTCTAACTTGTTTAATTCAATTTATTTCTACTTATTTTGTTAATTTTTCTTTTTAATAGTTTGGCTTTTAAACTGAACACTTAAGAACCCACGTGTCACACTAAAAAAACGCTAATTTATCATCAGACCATTTTAACTTTTTAGACAAAATGTACATTAAAATATCTGAACTAAAGTGACAATAGAAATAAATGCCATCGGCAATGTGAGAAAACGGGGCAATGGCTTTGAAGAGAACAGCCAGCATTCGTATCCAGAGGGGCGAACGTCACCTGTTCTGTCTGCAGCTGGGCTCAAGGTACCGAGCAGCACCGGCTTCTCATTAAGAAGAATTAGTAGGAGACATTCTTTCATGCAAGAGCCAAATAACAACAGAAAAGCTAACCAAATTTGTTGATGGTTGTTTTTTTTTTGTTTTTGTTTTTTTAAAGACTGAGTAGAGGAGTCTGAATACTGCTAGAAAACCCCAATTACATCTCATCCTTGGTATGGATGCACAGAGAAAACAGCAACCTAAACAACACATTAGATGTAATAATAAAGACTAAACGCATTAGCATCATCTCAGGTCAAAAAAGTTAACATATTTCTTCAGAGATTTGCTTTATCCTCAAAACAAACAGGACAACACTTGAAAGAAAACCGACTATGGAAAAAGAAAACATGTCAACTTTTTAAACTAATCACAGCAACATGTCTCATCTGAGCTTACTTGGCTGCCTTCTTCTTGGCTTTCTTCAGCTTCTTGATCATTTTCCTCTGCACTTCCTCCTCTGACAGAACCGTGAACACTTCCAGAACTGCATCATTTCCCTGATCCAGATGGAAGAGACACAATACCCATTTTCAACACAGAAAACAGGAACCAGAAATACACTTAAGGGCAAAGCTCCAACACATGTGACAGGTAAAAAGTCAAGACTTTTCCTGACTCAGCTTTCCAGAGCCGAGTCCCCTCCACATTCACCGCAATATATGAAATGCTGAAGTTCCTTATAGATTGATAGCAAATATTTCTACAGCAGGCAGGCTTTAAATATGCAAACTAACAAAAACAAGAAACAGAAAGGAAGGAAGGGTGGAGAGCTAAAAATGTCACAAGGAAGGACAAAAGGAGGCAGAGACAAAGGACAAGACAATGAAGGACACAGGAGAAGAAATAAAGGAAAAACACAGAAGGAAGGAATGAAAGACAGGTAAGAGGAAGGACAGAAGGAAACAAAACAGGACAACTTTGGAAAGAGGAATACAAAGAAGAAATGGAAGGTAGAAAGGAAGGGAAGACATAAGGGGCAAAGGAAGGAAGTTAAGAAAGTTAAAGAGCTGTGAAGACATTATTAAAAAGAAAGTGGCTGCATCCAAACATGCTGTGACATTTTCCCCAAAGCCAATATAATTTTATCAAACCACAAAACAAGAGTATGAAATTGTGAAAAAAAGAACAAAATGTCTCCTTTCAGGGAAAAATAAACAGCTTCCAGACGCTTTAGAGAACAAAGGAGCCTTCAGAGGGCTCTGGGGAATACTTTACGCACATGGCAGGCGAATATTCTGGCCTTGGAGTCTGCTGTGAGGGAGACCACTCGATCTCTGGCTTCTCTCAGGATGGAGCCGGCCTTCTTACAACTCAGGATGCGCTGAACAGGACAGAAAAAGCAGACAACAGCACAATTACAGCCGCACTAAGGTAGACCTTCCTGTGTGTAAATGTGATCTCATTTAGGTACCGCACACATTCTGGCCTGATGGAATCACAGACTTATAGTTCTGGTGAAAAGATGGACCCTCTTTTAAGTTTTTACCCAGTGTTCTTCACATTAAGAACAAATGACGCTGCCTTGCTAAAGTATTACATCCTGTTAATATTTCTCCTTTTAGTTGCGCTCCGATCACAAACCTCGTCGTATTTTATGAGGATTTCCCGACAGATCAACTCAAATTACAGCTTCGTTTGCCTGTTTCAAGTCGATGCGTCGCCGACCTCTGTACCTCTTCCAGGACCTCCTCCTCTTCTGCCTCATCGTTTTGGTCACCATCCTCCTCCTCCAGCAGCGTTTTCCCCTTCTTTAGTCTGGGCTCGCCCGCCGTTTTCCCCTGAGCGGGAGGCAAAGACACAAACAGAATGAGCCGACCAGAGATGTGGCTAATGGGCTGTGAAATGGACCTCTGCGCTGACGGGTTCTGCTGCATTTAGTAGCCGATACGGACCACCGGGCAAGCAAAAGCAAACACGGCCTGAAACGCACCGTCTTCAAACGGGAGAGTGGACCAAGACATGCCACAGTTGTGGGATTCTGAGACAACATCCAGCACGTTTTTTTTCTTCCTATTTAATTGTCGTTTGTCAAACATTCAGCCGATGGAAGGCTGTGTTCGGCGTCGGGTTTACCCGTTTCTCTCCACCGGACGGCAACATTTATTTTGGGGAATAGAACTGACCCGCTGCGCTCATCCTTACCTCCTCCAGGTAGCAGATGTCCCAGGCGCGGAGCTCGCTGTCGGCGGATCCCGTCAGCAGCCGGTTCTCCTGGTTCAACAGAACCATCCCCCACACCTGAGAGAAGGTCCACATCATTAATCACATCTAACGCAACCCGATGTAGGAAAGGCTGCCTCCCCCAATCTAAGTCCCGTCTACTGGCTGGTTAGCTCCAACGCCATGAACAGTTTTATTGGGATCAGCACGGAGAGTTAAAGAGTGGTTTCCAGTCTGAGCTCGGTTAGCCGTGTGGGCTGCATCCTGTGGACCAGAAAACATTAAACCATGACACTCATCACGAAAGAGTAGCAGGAGAGCAGCCAACGCGCTGATTCCAGCCAATAATCAACTGCAAAGAAAAAAACTGACCAGATATTTAGATAAATACACTGGAGAACAAGAAAAATCCTCCCCCCTCCTCACACACACCATTTCTGACCTTAATTGCTTCCTGTTTTTACTGCAATCAGGATTAACAAAATTACTTTTATCTGCTAAACACCAGAGTAATGAGAGAAATTATTTATCTTACATAATTTTCTAATAGTTTGCATAGTATTGTCTTTTAACTGTATGACTTGGGTCAAACGTTTTGGTTAGTCCCTCCTGCAGCATAATGCTTACTGCCCCCTCCCCCCTCTTTATCTGGGGTGACTTACAATTTAAGAAGTTATAATAAAAAACTTAAAGAATGAGGCAATTGTTCATCTAATTACTCATCAGAATAATCCATAAATTACTTGATTGCTGAAATAATGGTTAGCAGCGGCCCTAGGTTATTAAGGCTAAATGCTGCAGCTTTAGTCTCATTGGACCAAAGGACATGTCTCCAAAAGTTCTTTCTCTCCGAGTCCATTTGCAAACAGTTATCCGTTTTTATGTTGTTTTCTGAGTAACCGCTTCTTCCTCTCCAAATGCTCAGCTTCAGCCAACATCTTCTCAGGGTCATTCCAGGGTAACACACTCATCTCTGGGACACAGGAGCCGTCTCCTTCTCAACAGTGTGGCAGCGGGGCTTTCCCCTGATAAAGATGAACCGTGGCGCCTTCAGGCATCTAGAAATGGTTACCGCTAAAGATGCTCCTGATATTTCTCAATATATAAACTTGTTTGGATCTAGAAATGCACTTCACATCACAAATATCTTAGCAAGCGTAATCTGCAGCGCATTCTGAAAAGTGGAGCCATACTTTTGAGAGCTTTCTATCACCTTGTTGCTTTACTGGACCAGCGGCTACTGACGTCATCACGCTCTTGTGTGTGCGGTGCTGTGTTCATGTTCGGCATGGAAAATCGCCCACTCTTCCCCTCCCTCAATGTCACAATGATGCGTTTAGGTACCGACACATGGTACCGTTTCATTTTATATGTATCGGTACCCAGTAGTACTGACGGGATTCGGTCGGTGCCTACACAATGAAGCAGACTTATTTCTGAATTAAAAGTAATAAAAACATCTCTAAAAAGGTCAAAATGTCTGGTTTCAGCCACAATATTGTCAACTGATTTTGACAAACACCATTTTCCATAACTTAAGTTATTTCAATTCTGCTATAAAGTGAAATGGTTAACTTGAAAGGCTTCCCTCAGACATATCGTGTACATGGCGTGGGAAGAGCTCACCTCACTGCGATGGCCCACCATGGTCTTAAAGCAGTGCTGCGTGTCCAGGTCCCACCACTTCACAAAACTGTCCTTGGAGCTGCAGAGTTCACACACAAACACGCCGCGTTACAAACGCTTTCACGAGGTCTTTATGAACTTTCTAACATCGTTAGAGCATAAATTGGAGATATTTGCTGATGATACAATCAAACACAGAGCTGCACATCTTTAACCCAACCCAACTTTAACTGAGCAACTAACAGTAAAGAGCCACGTTATATTGGAAAGTAACCACATTCCTGAAATGACAGAAGTAACTAGATTACTCCGTTATTAAAAAAAAAACACCTTTATTATTACTTTATTTTCAAACTCTGTTTAAAAGCCTATAGCGCAAACTGCTGACACACAGAGGACATTTTGCTCCATCTGCATCAGCAACTAGGCGTGGTACCTTGTGACCAGGAGGTTCTTGTCTTTAAGGAACAGGGCCTGTGTGATGAGGTCCTTGTGTCCCCGCAGCCTGTACAGTCCACACTCGTTGATGATGTCCCACACTATCACATCTGTGTCCTGTAAGGAGAGAGGAAACGGAGAAAAGTTCAAACTCATCAACAAGAACCAGAATTTGTCCTTGAGCGGGAGGAAGTACAAGAGAGCAGGAAAGATGCACCGCAACGAGGCCCAAACAATGTCTCTGTTTAGATTATTTGATCAATGGAATACCAGATTAATCATATGCTACAATAATCGATAGCTGCAGCCCTAATTGAAAGAATGACAATGCAGCTTTGAACATCTACAGACTTCTGTGAACAGCAACTTACAAGGCTAGCCAAATATTCCTAACTGGATTTAAGTGTGTACTTTGACTAGGCCTTCTTAACCCCCAAGCATCACTAGATCAATAAAGGAACCGCTCATTGTAGCTCCAGCTGCAGGTTTATGGCTGTTCGCCTCACTCTCGAGTCTTTTTCAGCCCTCTAACAGGTTTTCTTGCAGGATTGCTCTGCATGTGGTCCGATCCACTCACACATGCTCCCCTGTTCCTGCTGAAAAAAAGCAGCCCCAAACCATGACCCCGCCACCACCGTGTTTCAATGTGGGGATAGTGTTTTCAGGCTGATGTCTAGTGTTACTGAAAGCTGCAATTAGTCTGAGAATAAACCCCAGACAGAGTTGTTAAACCTAATAGCTTGCACTGGCTTTGGTTGAGAGGAGTTTAAGGATGTGGGCTCAGTGCAAATACACACCACTTCTCTTCCACTTCACAATTCTGAATGACTTGGTGATGATCAATCAAATCAAACCCTGGCTGAAATTTGACAAAATGGGAAAAAGTTTTAAATACTTTTGACACACTAGTTTTCTGGTGCTGCACACGTGTGATTATGTTTTACACGTAATCTTGCGTCGTCGTGAGCGTGACCTCAGAGGCTGCCAAGCAAGCTGACGAGGTTACCTTGGAGCCAGTGACGAGGCGCGCCCCGAGTGCATCGTAGCTCATGACCGTGACCCCGGACTTGTGTCCGTTGAAGGAGACGTTGCTCTCGCCGTTCAGCAGGTTGAAGATCCGCACCACGCCGTCCTCGTAACCCACGGCGACGTGAACTCCGTCGGGAGACGGGCAGAGGAAGCTCACCTCGTGCTTCTGGCCCTGCAGGATCAGGACCTGCGTGGAAAGACGGCGACCGTCTGAGGCAGCTGGCACTCATCGAGCTGCTTTAGTAGCATTTTGACCGGGAAACTCCGCCCGAGGTCCCGCTCTGAGTTCTCACCTTCTCTCCTTTTCGGACATCCCAGATGAAGACGTGTTCGCATGCAGCCACGGCTATGTAGCGGCCCCGTTCCCCGCCTCGCAGCGTGACGTACGTGATGTTGGCCCGCGGGCTGCCGATGACGCCGAACACGGCGCTGGCGGCGTAGCGCAGGTACTGTTTGGTCAACCCCATGACCAGCAGCCTGAGACGGAGCTGGATCCTGCAGCACAAGAACACAACAAATTAGGTTCCCTCCACAGCCAACAACTTGATGCGACCAACTGGGCTGACATTTAAGCATCCGGCAAGATAAACTAAATCTGATCCGGTATGCGATTGCATTGGACTGGATTGATTATATCCCTCTGGCCATGAACTGTTTCTACTGGACTAGTTGAGTGCCTCGAGATCATGTTTGATGTGAATGACCTGAATTATTTTTTTACACTTACTGCTCTGTCAAATAGCTCAGGCTCACCTGAAGAGCGCCTGTAAACATAAATTTTCAAGTCTTGCTGCAGATTCTCAGTGGGATTTATGTCTGGGCTTCTACTTGGCCATTCTAACACGTTAAAATGGTTTGATATCAAGTAGTGAAGAAGCAGCATCCCTCAGAACGGCATCTGAAAAACGGATGGCATCGCTGCAAGCCACCCCGTTAATCTGAGGAGACGGTAAATCAGGGAAACCTGTGGTAAATGTCTAGGAGTTACAAAGATCCAGAACGTAAGTGAGAGAATCTGGTGTCAGGACAACTATTAGGTGTGAACTCTAGAAATCTGACTTTTAAAGAAGAGAGGTAAACAGATAGCACAGAGACACAGAAGAAAATTTAAAATAATTTATCATTCTACAACCTGTGTTGATCTTTCATATAAAATCCCAACAAAAACACACAGAGGTTGTGGTTGTACAGAGAAACATGTTGGTGGCAACATGATGCCGAGGGCAAGTTGGCAAAACTTCAAGGCTTTGCAAGGCACTGCGTTTTAATGAAGACCTGGTCTGAGTTGACAGTTCAGACAGCAATCTAATTGGTTTCAGGTAAACTTAGCATGGCTTTTAACATGATAAACATTCCGCAACATGTGGTCAAAAACAAACAATTAAAAACACGCAAAATGTCAGCACCAGTGTTTGCTTTGCACCACTGAGCTTTCAGTGGGTTAGTTTCAGGCTGCACAGCTCAGGCTTTCTGCTACAAATCATTATCGTTTCCTTCCATTTCTGTAGTTGACTTATACCTTCACGGTTATGGGTGTAGGCTTGTTTTGCACAAGCGGCAAGCCGTTTGTGTTAAGATATGTCCTTCCCGTGCTTGAAATAACGCCAGCCCCTTTAAGTTCCGCCCGAGCAAATGGCCAGAATACACCAAATCGAGCGCACCTTCACGGAGCAGCCCGTGCTCCTGTCCCCACGTGGCGCTGCTATCGTTTAAACGAGCTTTCATAACTCGACGGAAAGTTATAATAACGCACAGCAGTGGTTCAGGTAACGCTGATACCTCTCCTGTAGTTACAGCGGGTTTTGTTTGTGTCCTTACCTCTGAAATGCGGCGTAGAGCTGCTGGCCGGACCTGTGTTTTCTTCTCCGAACTGCTGCCGCTGCGGTCAGACCTAACGAATCTATCGCAGATCGATTCCCAAACCTCCAGATAGTCATTTTTAACCATCACTACTTTAACCATCTGGTAAAATATCCAGACATAAATATCCCTATGTATGTTGAATGATAATTCTGGGCATACTTTATTTGGCATAGATTATTATATTTGTGCGTGCTTTTATGGCTATCAGTTAAACTTGATCTTTTGCTTTTGTCTGCGACACCGGGACCAACTTTATGACGTTTGGGTTGTGATAAAAATGAAGGAACACATTTATTAAGACGCTAGTTTTTGCGGACATTTCTCCTTCTTGAGAAGTGTCCGGCTTAAAGTCGTAGTTGTGCGTCTCAAAGATGGGCGCTGCATTCCCGCAGGTCCCTGAACATCCACAACGGAAGTCCTTGCATGCATCAGTCAGCTGACGAACAACTGACGCACAGACTAGTCAAATGCGCGATAAACAACCCGAACAGTACCGGAAGCCAGTTTGGAAGCGTGACAGAATAAAGGCGAAAAGGGTGAATGCAGATTTGAGCATTGCAACTATCCACTTGTCAAAACTCTTCTTGTCTGGGCTTTCTTTTTCATCTTTGTTGTGTGGGATGCTCCCCTTCCTTGGGCTGGGTGCATTCACCATTCTTACCTCTAGTGTTGTAGCAACCCTGTCCCATATGTGTCTCCCTATCTTTCACACACATTTATTCTGTTTTAAAGTGGCTTGCAATCCTCTTCTCTCCATACCATACCTCCACCTCTACAGGCAGTCTTCGCCAGTGCTATCAGCCACAACCCGGTAACAAAAGTTAACAGCTTCAAAACCACTCAAATTTTCTTTCATGCAATTTTTATTATTTTAAAGCCCTTTGAGATGCCAGAAAAGTATTTGACCAGGGCTTTCTCTGGCTGTGTGGAGGACATAAGCGCTTTGCTGCCCCTCCTCCACCTATTGCTGTGCACTTCCTGTCAGCTGGCAGAAAGAAATCTTTTCACTTTCTTTTTTCAAATCAGTCTGCTTGGAAATATTTCCAGACATCAAATGTGATTGCATGAAAATGTAAGAAATTTAACCCGTCGCTACAAGGGAACAAGTTCTGTAATTTTTACGGCTGGCAGCAACGTCTGGAAAGCAGTCGAATGCTAGTTGTTGGCTAGTACAGCAAATAGTGTAATGTTGCATTTGGTTTGCAGTCGGAACTCAGAAATCCCGGCTTCCAATCGAAAAAAAATGTAAATTTAATGTTAAGGCCGATTGTCGGATGGAATATGGCAGCTCCTCGCATCAACAACAGTAAGCTGTGATAAAACATGTTATAAGACACGTTTGTAAGCGTGTGTCTAAAATCAATGTTGCATGTAGAGGCTGTGAACTGAACAATTTAAAAGTGGTGTTTGCGTGAGCAAAGTACAGCTTTAAGGGTTGTTTATGAAAGGTGCTACGAACAAAACAACAGGATTCCTGGCCGTCGCCATATTGAAATTCTAACCTTTATTTTATTTCTTATTTTTGAATCCCGACTTCTCCGCCAGTGTTAACTGAAACGCTTTTTGCTCGGGTTTACTCCTGTCCTGGCTCCTGTTTTCGTTTTCCGAGGCAAATGTATTTGCAACGTAATTGTATTATACCTAATATGCTTGAAAAATGATAAAAAGGAGAAATATCCTGTGCAAAATAATTTTAAGATTACACCTGAAATCAGGATTTGTTCTACATATCATTTAATTTAACTTTATAACAAAAACAAACATTGGTATTATGTGGCAATGTTTCATTATTATAGTGTTAACATGTTAGTCAATTTTAGAATAATTAGAAATAACGGTTGCTTTTTTAATCAAAATTGTTAAGATTATGTTATGCATTTTTTTCTTTTGTGGAGAGGGTGGATTTTTCTGGCAAATATTAGTAAAACAAACTCAAGGTTATTCCCCACGGGTTTAGGGCGTTTGACCCATGCCTGCTCTCTATTTCAGGTTGTCAACTACAAACATTATAGAAAGAGGGACAAGCGGGGGCTAAGAGCGGGCCCCAGACAAATGTATTAAATATAAAAAATATTTAAGAAATAATAATAAAATAAAACGTGTTTTATTTTGAAATCCCGCAGCCGGATGTTGTTTTGCCTGCCGCGGCTCCGGCGCGTGTCGAAGCGTCAGTAAGCTAGTAACATGTTTGCTAAGCGAGTAAGCCATGGTTATCTCGGTTGGTGTTAATTTCCTTATTAAAATGACGGCTCAGCGTGACAGCAACCCAACCTGAGCTTTTAAAGTATAATTTCAATATTTCTATGAATATTTATTATTTTTTTTGCCGTGGACATCACCTCTGCCAGTAGACACGTAAGGTAGGTATCTGCTGATTCTGGTTTTAATAGGCACCAGCTGGGCAGTAACAATACAGCTCACAACGCTTCATAAACATTGTTCTCCTTCCCCTAAATGAGGCAATTAGATGTAAGGAGGGATTGTTTTCTTAAATCTCTTTTCTATCTAACAGCCAGAGTTGTGGTTGGTTTATTTACCTGGCAGTCATGGAGGCCTGCCGTCCTACAAACACAGCGGACATTAACCTAAGATGCTGTCTAAATTTTGAGTATATTTTTCTTTTTTTGCTCACTTCCTCCGTGTCATCCAAACTGCTTTGATCGTCTGGATTTGAACAGGAAATTTGCAGAGAGTGTGATTGTAATCCTGACCCGCCCTCTTTTAACAATGGTTAAATAGGCAAATAAAAAAATAAAATAACAAAAACAGAGCTACGCAGGTGTATCCAGAACCTGGTGTACCTTTTTCAGAGTTTGTCACATTTGAATCTCAACATGCAGGGATTTTATGCAATAGAGCAACTCAGAGTAGTGCCTGACTGTGACGTGGTAAGGAAAAGGATCAGTGTGTGTGCGTGTTTTTTTTTTTTTTTTTTTTTTTTTAAATAAAACCCAAAGACTTGCTGTAAATTCGCACTCAGCCCTCCTGGCTCTTTTGGAGTTTTTCTCCTTTCTTCTCTACCAAACAGCTCAGGCTCTGTCGGGTAGAAAGGAGAACTGTGAGCAACACATTCAAAGCCTTGCTTCGGGTTCCTAGTTGGACTTAGGTCTGAGATGCTCTGTAGTTCTCCTGATGCAAGGTGAACTTCCATCCCAGTAATTAGTCCTTTGTACAATTTCCTCCAGTATTGCCCTCAATTTTCTCTACCCATCCTGCCATCATCTCTGATCAGGTTCTGTGTCCCTGATGAAGAAAAGGATCCCCACTGCATGTCATCAAAGTACATTCTTCCCCTTTTTTGTAGCTCCTCTTGCGTCGGTTTAATCAGGCAGATGTGTTTTGCTCCGAGCGAACGTGAATCAGAACATTTGATTCCTTTCTTGTTCCTCTCGCTGCCTCTCCACAAAGACCAGATTTGTTAGCTGCTCTCATAAGGTCTAATCGATGTCTCGCCTTGCGGTAGAAGTATGCATTCAATGTGTTGCACTCTTTTTAAATCACATGTGAGTTATGTTTGTTGGGGTGATTCAGTTTTTGTTCCTATTGTTTTAGTCACTTTAGGGCCTCATTAAAAAATTCTGGCCCACAGTGATGAGTCCTGGCTGAGATCAAGCTGCTTCATGCATAGAAAACACGGTCAAAGTGAAGTTAGACTTATTTTAAAGCACTTTGATGTTGGGCTAAAACATAACAAAGACAGCATAGAATTCATTAAAAACAATCGAAATAAATAAAAGCTTTATTAAAATGAAGAAGAATAAGCAGAATTGACTAAGTTTTAGGACGTGGCCGGCGTATAGATCACAATTCACGCTACGGCGTAATTAGCGATGCTAATAAACAGTTTGTTCTGCTTTGCAGCTCATCTACTTGGAGTCCCTGTGAGAGCTCCTGGTGCCTGTCAGTGGGGGGTGGAATGGATCCTCTGGGTGCTCGCTCCCAGTTTGTGGATATCCAGACTCTCCCGGTGTGGCAACAGCAGCTAAGCGAGGACGCTAAGGAGACGCCGCAGGACCAGAGCGACGGCCTGCTCAGCCAGCAGGTTTTTCCCTCCCCCTTCCCCTTCAGACCGGACATCAACCGCAAGATCATACTCTTGTGAGTCACTCTTGTGTTTCCTCGTAATGCTGCTGCTGCAGAAAGTGGGAATCTCTCCTTCTTACAAGCTTTCGGCTTTTCTGGCCTCTGTTTAGGTTCTTCCGACCTCCGTCTTTTCTTTTAGTTCTGCAGGCATGGAGCTCTGTGACAATCAACGGGAGCCATTTAGAGGTGCCTTGCAAAAGTATTCGTCAAAAGTATTTGTCTCTACATTTTGTAACATTACAAAAGCAGACTTAAATGTATCTCATTGGGGTTACATAAGCAACAGCAAACATAAACTAGGGCCTCATTATTAGTTGGAAGGAAAAAGATTCATGGTTTTTATAATGAGAAATCCGACATCAATTTGTATTCAGCTTCTCCTTAATTAGAATCAAGTGCAATCTTCTGAAGTTCCCTAGAAGTAAATAAAGTCCTCCTGTGTGTAATTATGGAACAAATGTGGAAAAATTTGATTGGGTCAGAGGAGACCAAAATGGACCTTTTTTGGCTTATATGCCACTGCTTGGCAGAACCTAAATGAACACAGTCAGTTGGAGCATGGTGGTGGTAGCTTCATGCGTTAGGAGTGCATTTCTTCAGCAAGTGCACAGAAGCTGGTCAGAATGGATAGGAAGATGAATGGAGCTAAATATAGGGTAATGATGGAAAAAAACCTGTTAGTGGCTGCAAAAGACTTTAGAGTGGGGCAGAGGTTCAGCTTCCAGCAGGACGCCCACCACACACAGCCAGCCAGAGCGACAATGGGATGCTTTAGATTTAGGATGGGCAGTCCTGGTACTTACCATCCTCCATGTTCTAGGTTACGTTCACACTGCAGGTCTTGATGCTCAATTCTGATTTTTTTTCTTTTTTTGTTGCTGAAATCAGTTTTTTTTTTTTTTGTGTGGTCATTCATATTACTAATTATGTGCTGCCACCATCAGACTTCTGTGAACAACTCAAGACCCCAAAATGACCCACATGTGATGAAAGCGTCACACAGCAGCACGCCGTTTAAAGAAGTAATGGCAGATGTAATTGTTAATAGAATACAATAAAGCTTCATTAAAAAAAAAAGAGAGACCGGTGTCTTTGTGTCATAATGAGGTCGTTGAGCAATGGGAGCCGGCAATATCAAGAGGAAAGGTAAGAAGATAACAGCACAGCTATTAATGATTGTTAGTGGCGTCATGGCTGCTGCTGCAGGGTTTCCCCCACCGTATTATAGGCCATGCTTTCCTCGCCGCGTCCGCCAGGTTAAGCGTCGTTTGTTTACTTGAAATGCTCGATGTTTGACAGCAACATAGAACGTTCAGTAAAGTTCCCGTCTGGGAGAAAACCTCCATAAGGTAATGTGCTAGATGTTATTAGCTTCACGCACGCTACTGCGCCAAGTTAGTGACGTAAATCTGTAGCACATATGAAAGTGGCAAAAATTAGATTTTTATTTTTGTATATTGGGGTGAAAAGATCAGAATTGGGCCATTCAACGAGCCATGGAAAAGACTGATATGGGTTGCATTTGCTGCTGTGTGAACACACCCCAGGATTACCAGGATGAACACACCTGAGCAGCTTCCTGCGGTGACAGGTCGGGGGTAAAAGTCAGCTATTTGGTGCATGTCTGTGTGAGCCTTTCACAAAAATCTTAGAAAAAAAGGCCAAATGTTTTTAGCTTTAACTTGACAACATGTAACAATATGTTGAATATTTTTGCAAGGCACTGTAAAGTTTTTATCATTGGCCTGAAAAATCTTAGGCCTGAGTTAGACTCTGAATCAATGAAAGGTCTTTGGGTTTACATATCAGCAAATTTCACTTATCAGCACTCTGTGATGAGTCGCAGTAATGCAGGTTTCTGTGAATCGTGTCAGTATTCAACATCTATTGCAGAGCTTTACAGTTCTATAAACATCATTATAGATAGATTTTCCTAATAAATAACTACATTAGAGTTGTAATCATTTCCTGTTTTAAAGAAACCTCGTGCGTGCTCGTTGTTTTGAGGCCAACCCTACGCATGCTATCAGTCATGTGTGCTCTGTGATCGTGTGTCACGTTTAAGCTCCTTTCACTCTGAAGTTATTGTTTAACCACTTCAATCCGTGCCTTTGCGACTCCACTCAATGAAACAGAAAGGAGGCTGGTGTGATTAATGGCACATTATTAACAGATTGGCCCCCGTCTGGATGGATTATCTACATGGGGAATTTACAAGCCTTCAGACGGCGGGCTATGCAGATGTTTGTACAGAGCTGCAAACTGTGACGGTTTCAGTAATTAACTGTCGTGTAACTGTGTACGTTTAGTGACAGTTTTCTAAAAATTTATTATTACTTATTTTTTTAGAATAATACACTGCATTGCATGGATTTGTAGAATCTCTACAGGTCTCTAATATGCTGATATCAGCTACTGGACAAAATTGTTTTAACAGTTTAAAAAAAATGACATAATAGTTTCGGTGTTTCCAAACCTATTATGTTGTTTTTTTACCGGGCAAGAACCATAGGGTCCATTTTCAGAAATGGTATTACTGGTTGGTTCGGAAACCTCAGTTAAATCAAGATGGCAGGCATTAGCATCTGGGACTTATTCTCCCTACAACATCTGTTTGAGGAGGCAAACCATCAGGCAAGCTAAGAATGTCTTGTCTGTCTCGTCACATGTGCTCGGATCAGGATATGTTCAGGGAGGAGGTTCTTGGTTCATCTGTGTAAACACAACCACCTTAAAAACTCGTTTTATACAGCTTTATTATACAGGTCCCGCTGTCGCTTGAGATGCCTCCAGAGAAAATACTGTTTCCTGGCTCTTACAGTTTTTGTGATACGCCGGACTTTGTTTTGAAACACCTCAATGGCCAACTTTGACCTGCCTTCCTTCTGTAACAACTTCCACACCAAAGGTTGTTGTTGTTAGCCTACTCTGACAACACTCGGGCGTGTCTTTTTCTGATGTTAAAAGGAGACTTTGATCTGAAATATCTAAGGGAGATCAAAAGAGAGTGAAAAAAACAGAAGAAATCTGTAGGGGTAAAAACCTTTTTCACAGCACTGCAGTTTCAGCTCATCAGAAATATCCTTTTTTTGAATTTCTTTCTTTGTCTTCTGTGTCCTCACCAAAAAGCATCACTAATGCTCTAATTTCATATTTGCTGCATTTGTAGACCATAACCTTCAGGGTGAATCATCATGTTGGAGTAAATGGTGATATCAGCTGTATAAAAACAAACAGAACATTAACTCAGTTAGACAGCGCTCAGTGTGGCGCTCCATTTTTTTTCACACAGACCGGTTTAGACTCCTTTTAGGACCTCATGGAGGACCGCCTGTCTGCAGCGGGTTTTTCTGTAGGAGCCTTGTTGTCGGAGCGGCCCCCACCGGGAGGAGGCACATGACCAGAGCTCAGGAACCACGGGCCCTCAGGCGGTGGCACCTCCTAGCTTGTGACCGCTTAAAACAGGCTTATCTGTTACGGGTCGTTAGAGGTCAGCTATAGGGATTCTTTCAGCTGCTTACACCAGCTGTTTAGAGAAGACGGGGGGCCCATCCGTGATAGAAACAGCAACAGTTACACAAACTGTGAACCTCCACCGGTATACTTGCAGTACCCGTTTGCTCAATAGATTTTCCCATTATGTTTTACAGTTAAATGACAAATAATCTATGATAAACTGTAGGTGGGTATAAAAGATGTCCTTATTGAGGGCATTTGGCCTGTGGACTGACAAGACAGTCGAAATGATGATTGTGTGTATTCATCTGACCAGAACTAGTGTACCTAATTAAAATAATTTAGTACACACAATTTTTCTTCTGTAACCATTTTGCATACTCTTTCTATTCTTGCTTCACGCTCACGATGAGGAGTTTAACCGTTATTTGGTCGTGTCAGACAAAAGTTTTCACGTGTTTTTACTGTCCATCAGAAACCTAAAGAGTTTTTCTCCCGTCTGCAACAGCACCGGTGACGTTGCCCTGCTGAACTGCACCGCCATTGTGAACACCAGCAACGAGTCGCTAACGGACAAAAACCCAGTGTCTGATAGCATCCACCTGCTGGCCGGGCCCGAGCTGCGGGAGGAGCTCGTGAAGCTTAAAGGTACAGCTGAAAGGAAGCATCACAGAGAGGAGACCTGACTTAGAGTTAGTTTAGGAGTCTAACACCAGAGGGGACAAAACGTGTGCCTCTAACTGTCTTTCAGCCTGCATGAGTAATGATAGTAATGATTCACAAGCTGTGAGGTCTGCACAGACTGTCTTTTTCAGATCCCCGAGTAGTTTTGTGAATTTGTGTTGCAGGATGCCGGACCGGGGAGGCCAAACTGACCAAAGGCTTTAACCTGGCGGCGAGATTCATCGTCCACACTGTGGGGCCCAAGTACAAAGCCAAGTACAGGACGGCGGCGGAGAGCTCGCTGCACAGCTGCTACAGGAACGTCATGCAGCTGGCAGCGTAAGAGCCGGCGGTTCAGCCGGTCACTCAGTCAGTCTGATACTGGCCAGCTTTATTATTACCTCAACACTCTCTCTGTTTGGCTCTGGCTGGGGATCAGCTCTGAGTGATGGAAATCCCTTCAGCTTTGTTGAACTTTTTCTTTCCTCTCAGATGTGACTTGGTGTAGAAACGTCTTGTTTTGGTGAAAGCTCTTGAGATCTTCCAGAAACAACACAATTAAATCTTTGGATCATTAATCAAATCTGCAGCTGTTCTGGCTCCTAAGATTGAAGTGAAAGGTTTTGGAATTTAAACATTGGGAAATGAAAAATCTACCTGACCTTTCTCACATTCAGACCACATTTGTTTGTTTTTTTGTGTGTTTTTTTTTTTCACAAGTAAATTCACTAGTTTTGCGATGCCTTTAGTTTTGTATTAGGTAAAGGTCTCCGTCCAACCAGACTGCATCGCTTGATGTGATTTTATTAGTAGTATTTGTCATGCTTTATTATGTATCATCTTGATTTAAAGATGTCCCTCAGGTTTAATTGTGCTATATTATTTTTGCAAATAAAAACATTATATTAGGCTGTAGCTAAAATGTGATTTTTTTTCTTTTTCTTTTCCCTGCAGAGAACAGTCGATGGCATCTGTGGGCTTCTGTGTGGTGACCACCGCTAAAAGAGGGTATCCACTGGAGGACGCTGCACACATCGCTTTCAGTAAGGCAGATCAAGAAACGTTTGCCTCTAACATACACAAACATATCTTTCTTTTATTACCTGACTTTGTTTTGATACGGTACTGGCTCATCAGCCTGACCAGTTGCTCCTGGTGTTAAATCTGTCCTGACTTTGTGAATTAATAATAAATACATCATCACATCAAGGGGGGGGGGGGGGTTCCACTGAGCATTAGACAGGATATCAGGAGCTCTGCTGACATTTCTGGGACCTCCCAGATGCATTCAAGCACTTTATCTGCATCATTTCTCAGAAACTACCTCTTAACCAAGTCACATTTTTGAGTTATTTTGCATGCAAACTGTCTTAGTGTGACTGTGCAGCTCAACAGAGGAAATGGAGAGTAAATGTGTTTAATAGGAGCAGAACCCATAGCACAGTTGGAAGCACTATTGTGTTTCAGCATGAAGATCCTGGGTACAAACACTTGGCTGAGGTTTTTCTGCCAGGAGTTTGCATGTTCTCCCTGTACATGCTTGGTTCTCTACAGGTACTCTGTAGAGTTTTGATCGGGCCCAGTAAATCCAGGCTGACCCGACCTGGGCCCGCGGGCATGAATCTTACCCCACACACTTGAATTGTGGAACCGAGGATGACGAAAACCCATTGTGAATAAAAATAGTATTTAAGGTATTACTGCTACTTAGGCTACGTTCACACCGCACGACAATGCGACCCAATTCCCATCTCTCTGTCCATATGCGACCCCTATCTGTCTTTTTTTCATGGCAGTGTGAGCGGCCCAATTCCGATTTTTTCACCCCCCAGAAAATCTGATCTGGCCCACTTCCATATGTGGTACTAATTCAGATACGGATCAGATTTTTTTCAAAGCGTCCGCAGTCTGAACGGTCATGTCACATTTTATCCATCTTTCACGTCACTCTCCTGTCTCTCACTACATCCGCACACAGTAGTAGCAGTTAGTGCTTCATAGAAGACCGTTGCTAATAGCTGTGCTGCTTTCTTCTTACCTTCCTCCATCTTGCTATGATGTGGTCTTAATATTGTCGGCTCCCATTGCTCAACAGCTTTCTAATAATGATGAGAGATGCCGGCCGGTATTTGCGGGGTTTTTTCTTGTTGAGTTTTTTTTTTTTTTACAAAACTTTATTGAACACATTCAGAAACAATTACATTCACTCTTAGCTCCGTAAACAGTGCACTGCTCTGTGATGTCTCTTTCTGTTATTCGCATATGTGGGTCGCTTTGCGGTCTTAAACCATTCACAGAAGTATGACGGCGGCTGCATTTATCAGTAGTATGAACTGCTACCTCAAAACAAATTAGATTTCAACAGATCAGAATTGAGCATCAAGACCTGCAGTGTGAACGTAGCTTAAGACGCAGACAGTGCGTGCAGCTTGCACCACGGCACTGAATCCGCTCGCAAGGAACGCTAGGTTAAAGCGCACTCAGCCCAGTGTGCTCCACAGCGAGCTCTGACCCCGATGTCCATGTTGTGAAGGTCGCACGTAGGGTGTAGCAGAGCAGACTCAGATGTGCCATCCGCCTAAGCTCCTGCAGCTGCAGGATGGGCTCATATACTTAACAGATGTGTGTGTGTGTGTGTGTGTGTGTGTGTGTGTGTGTGTGTGTGTGTGTGTGGCCTGAGTGAATCCAAATCAAGTGTGATGTGGACGAGAGAAACTGATCAGAACGCCGGGCGGGGCCACGTTCATGTGCACAGTGCATGCTCTGCTCGTGCCTAATTACCAGACTTTCTCTGTTTTCACTAAAGAGTATTTGACAACTAAAGCACTAGTCCTCTACTTTATTATAAGTCTAACCACATTATGCATCCACTACAACTAAATAGACTTAGCTTATATCACATGAGGTGGGGGGGGGGGGCCTCAAGGTAGACCGAATTTTGGGTCGGGTTGCGTACAAAATCCGTACCCTAGTACTTTCTTCTCACAGTCCGAAAACATGACTGTTAAGTTAACTGGTCTCTGCAAATTGTCCCTGTGTGTGTACTTATAAGTCTATTGTTGTGTAGACCAAAACTTAACAGTAAACCAACGTTGTGTGGACAATTGGCATTGTGAGGACATTTTCCAATGTCCACAATGCACAATGGACTAATGCTTAGGTTTGGGCTAAGGTGTGAATGGAGTTTAGGGTTAGGTTCAGGGATATGGCATAGAAAGCAATAGAAAATCAATAGAAGGTCCACACAGTGATGTACGTGTGTGTGTGTGTGTGTGTGTGTGTGTGTGTGTGTGTGTGTGTGTGTGTTTTTGAGGTTTTCTGTGATATTTCTCTTACCTGTAGAAAGACATCATATTACTTTGTGCTTGCTGAAAAGTAAATGGAGACTTTGAGTGGTGATTGCTAACTGGCCAGTCCGTCACACCCTGCCTGTTTTAGCTGACTGTGGCGATTCAAAACAACTGCATCTTAAAATGTTCACATAAGTCGGATATCACTGCTAACACTGTTAGTAGACATGAACAGCCTAGTTTCACAAGAGATTGTTGTTACATCTCTTCTTACATTTGATGCCTTTTTGTTTAGCTGAACAGTATCTCTGTCCCAGTGTGGAGGAAGTGTTAGTTCACCCTGCCCGCTAGCTATCAGTCCGCCGATTCAGCTACAACACTTCAGTCCTCTGTACACTGCAAAAAGAGAACTATAAATAAGTCAAATTTTCTTGAAATTAATGTATTTTTCCTTGATTTGATAAATAAGATTCTGCCAATGGAATGAGTATTTTTACCCCTAAAACAAGATAATTAGATATACTGCCCTTTTTTCCCCCCTATTTTTAAGTGCAAATATCTTATTCTATTGGCAAATAATCTTATTTACCTGGTCAAATCAAGAATAAAATACTCTCATTTCAAGAAAAAAAAATCTTCTTATTAGTTCTATTTTGCAGTGTAGTAAGCTTTTAGACTTCAGCCACCTTTAAGGTTACAGCGTTGCAGACCCCTGTCACCTCCACTTGGTCTCTGTGAATCACAGAACTGAGTCTATGACAGCTTTCTGTAAATATAGCAGTCCTGCTGTGTGGAAATAAATAAATTATATTTGATCTCAAGTCCTGCACATATACTCAAACCCAATTCTAAAAGCACGTTGGCTTAATGTAACGGATTTCTCTCCAAAACACCCGGCAGTGATCGGAAGTCATCTGAGCAACATCCGTGTTTTTGATGTTTTTTAACATAAATGATTCTTTCAGCCCAAGGGTTCGTTGTTTTTGTTTCCCTCCAAGCCGCCCTCTCCACTTATGGTTGGCGTTTCGGCCATTTTTCTGAGCACTGCATGGTCTGACCTCTGGGTCAATTTGCTCTAACATCCATTACAACCGAAATTACTGATGGTCATTGTAAATGTTTCATGTTAAAATGTCAAAGTGAACGAGTGTAAGTGTAGACAAGTGTCAATGTGAGCTGTAATTAGAAGTATCATAAGGATTTAATGATGGTGGCTCCATGTACCTACAGTTTGTTAGTCTCAGCCCAACAAACTGTAAAACGTGATGTTGTCAGTAAAGTATTAATGCGGGAGCTTCACTGGGTGCGTAGATCTCCTCAGTGTTTCATATACTAACGGTTTGTGTCATTGTGTTTACAGGAACGGTGCGCCGGTTCCTGGAGAATCATGGAAACAGCATTGACACAGTGGTGTTCGCAGTGTCGGACACAGAGGAGGTCTGTGTGACTCTGATATGTGCCACGATTATGTTTTCCTCAAATGTTACTCAGAAGAAAGTACTTTCAAGCCTCGTTTGTGTTAAAAAAATTTTAAACTTTGTTGGTTTTGTATAGCAGACTGAAAAGGGAAAATCGTTTGCTAAAATGTTTTAAAAGATTAATGCTAGCGATACTGCCAATGTGACATACTTTTTAGTTAATGTTCCACGTTAACTTTTAATTTTATCCCAAAAGTATTTGTATTTGGAGAATGCTGTCTTGTTTAAAGCAAATGTAGCAGCGAAGCAGCATCTTGGTTATCCCAAATGGCAACATTAAAACAGTTCTTTAAACCTTTAGACTATTCTGCAAAACAGAGAGGCTCAGGGTTTGTCCACAGTCATGTAAAAGACTCATTGCCGTTTTTTTCAAAATGCTTCCTGGCTTAGTGTGGAACAAGCAGTTATTGGGTTTAGGAGGGGATTGCTTTTTCACATAGGTCCATGTTGGTTTGGACAGCTCTTCTGGGCTAATTTAGGAGAGCAAAGAAGCTGTAAATGTTCATACATGGTTTACTGTCCTAAAAGCACTTAGTTGGAATCATGCAGACTCTTTCTATAGCAGGTTAAATCATCCAACTGAGACCTGCTTTCTGAAATGTCTCTGTGTACAGAGACATCCTGGGATAAAAGATACTGAGGTAATCTGTGTGTATTCTTTTAGCCTATGTACAAGAAGCTGCTCCCGCTGTACTACCCTCGCTCCGAGGAAGAGGAGAAGGCCTCCCTGCCTCTCATCCCGGCTGACATTGGCAACTCTGAGGGAGAACCGGTGGTTCCAGAGAGACAGATCCGCATCGCGGAGAAACCGGGCAACCTGGAAGGTACTCTAACCCTGCAGAGCAGAACAATCTGGTTTTAAAAAAAAAAGACGTCATTCTTTTCAGGCGGTTGGTTTCAAGTTTGGACGCAAAATCTTTCTGAGTCCCAGATCAAACATTTATTCTTTGGCTCAAAAAGTTATCAAACTGAGCAGATGCCGATACACATGTTTTTTTTTATTCACTTCCAATAATCCCTTTCAATAGAAAGACATGCCCCCCCCCCCCCCTTTTTTTGTTTAAAAGTTACAGATGAAGGCTTTCTATTTTGGACTTCAGGAAGTCTGAATAAATAAAATATACAACACATTAAACACACAACCTCAGCTAACGGGCCTGAAATGTCCGTGTGTAGTGGGTAGTGTCCCTCAGTGGGTAGTCTGGAAGACATTTGTAGATGCAGCTGGGTTTGTGAAAAAGGGCGAAAGGAAATAAATCTGTAGGAATAAAGTCAGGACAATAATTATCAGTAACCTGCTAACTTTAGACACCTGCATTTAGTAAACATTAGGGTTGTATTTAACATCTTGACAATTTGTTTTTAGCTAAACAAAACATAGTCGTGTTGGCACTGGTGTTAACGAAAGTTTAAATGCAGGTCAGCACATGTTAAGCCTGCAGCTCTAGGCAGCTTAACGTTGCACATCTCAGACTAGATTGACCTGTGCTTCATGTTCCATTTGTGCTGCAAAAGGTTTTGTTTCTCCAATCGGGATTTTGAAGATATTAGTAAAAAGGTTCAACCCATACCTCCTTTGGTCACAAACAAAGGGGACGTCACAATTTTAGATTTTTTTTCTTTATACTTTAATGTATTTAAAGGTGTGTTGAGACAGCTGACCGGTACCGGGTGACTAGCAGGACTCAGAAAGAGGAAACGGGGAACATCCCAAGCTGTGTACGCCTGGGGGAAGAGGGAGGGTTAGTTTGCAGACCCACAGCGTCTGGCGGTGGAAGGAGCATCTCTGTGGAAGAGGCAGAGCCTGAAGGAGAATGTGATTCCATCGCCATGGCAGCGGTTGCCAAGGTAGTTGAAAAGCTCCCTGGCAGCAGGATGCCAGGTGAGGATGAGGTTCAGCCTGAGATGCTGAAGGCTCTGGATACTGGGAGGCTGTAATGGTTGACGTGCCTCTTTATTGCTACATGAAGGACCGGGACACCGTTGGAGTAGCAGATTGGGGTGGTAGTCCCATTTTTTTAAGAAAGGGGACCAGAGAGTGTGTTCCAACTATCCAGGGATGACATTCTGGGAAAACGTACTCCTGAGTTGGGGAGTGGAGGCTCCAACTGATAGCCGAACCTCTGATCCAGGAGGAGTATATGGCTTTGGTTCTGGCCATGGAACAGAGAAAAAGATCTTTACCCTTGAATATTTGCTAAGGGGGTCATGAGAGTATCCTTCTCTGGTCTACATGTGTTTTGTAGATCTGGAGAAGGATTGCAACCGTGTCCCCCAATGTATTTTGCCAGGAGTGCAAGGGTAGAATGGGACATCTGGGCGGCTTGTAAAGGCTAACCAGTCCTTGCATCTCCAAAGCAAACGTTGTGTCAGCATTCTTGACACAAAGTCAAACTTGTTCCTATTGCACCTTGGACTCCATCACCGATCCTTTTAGTGGTGGTCATGGACAGGATCTCAAGGCGTAGTCGTGGAGAGCAGGGTGTCTGGCTTCGGAACCAGGATCTCAGCCGAGCTTTTTGCAGATGATGTGGTGCTGTTGGCTTCTCTAGGACTTGACCTCCTGCATACTCTGGAGTGGTTCACGTCTGAGTGGGAAGCGGCCAGGATGAGAGTCAGCTCCTCTAAGTCTGAGGCCGCCTTTCTCAGCCGGAAAAAGGTGGCCAACCCCTCATGGTTTGGGGGTCTGTCTCTGCCTCAGGCGAAACGCTCTGGGTACCAGAGTAGTAAAGAAAGTAATCTAATAATTATCCTCACACTATTAGAGTGTAAATACAATTCCCCTGTTAGACCATCGGACATAAAGTAACATTTTATTATTCACGCAGATTTAAGGTGAAATATGACTGACACCTTATGTAACGCATCTATCACCGGAGGAGGTGAGGTGCTGATTTTAAACGATATGAAAGGTTTGAAGTGCCACTAAAGACCTAGAAATATGTTAGTTCTTCTCTGTTTACTGCCTAATCATTATTATATCAGCAGCCTCCAGCTCTGACCCCCCCCCCCCACACACACACACACACACACATAGAATTGGTATAAAGAAGCAGCAGTCCTCAGCTCCAGCAGAATGTTTCTATTTATCTCCATCCATGCTTAAATGTGCATGGACCTTATGGAGATATTAACTCACACAGGCTGGTAAAATCTGATTTACCCTGGTTAGTTGAACAAATACTTAGCATTTTACAATATTAAAATTCGTCAGCCTACTTCCTCCTCCGGTGATGTGTGCACAAGACACACAAAGGAGAGCAGAGTGAGTGCAAAGGCAACGATTCTGCAGTAAAAATGCAGAACCTGAACTAAGAATGTTGTGTGACAGGCAGCCAGTGTCTCAGCTGTTATTTACTCCTCCAAGGTAAGTGGATTAATGGGTCTTCATGCTAATACCAGATCAGGAAGGTTTCTCTCTGTTGAAGTTCCAGTGAGTTTAAAGATTTAAAACATGGAGCTTTGATCGTTTCTGTTTAGATCTGTAGGCTTAATTGTTCTTGGTCGAAACAATAATGGATCTCACGTGTGGGGCAACTATTCTCACTGACAACTCTGAAAGCAGCAATCAATCTGAGAGCAGAGGCATCGTTTTTTGGTGCACTAAAGCATTTTCAGTATCCAGATTTAGTGTCTTCACCATCAGATAATGCACTGCTCTCACTCAAAGCCCCCCTAGAACTGTCACATTATGCTCTGACTGATAGTTGCTTGCACAAATATCGCTGCTTGCGTTTGAATCCTGTTCTTCGTGCCCAACCGTGTGCACAGGACGGATCTGGTTGCATCTTAACTGTGTGCAGAAGAGCAGGATTTAATCACAAATGGCATTAAATCAGAGTTCAGAAACAGATTTGAGAGAGAGCGGAGCATATTTCTAAGCATGTAAGGTTGCTTTGTGTGAGAGCAGAATAGTCGTCAACTCCAGTCCTCAAGGGCCGGTGTCCTGGAACCTTGGCTGCATGCAGTCAAGGTCTCAGTCTTAAAGGAGGAAGGAAGGAGCTAGGAAAAGAAGCCTGTATGCTTCCTCCCACGGCTAGTTTTGCTTAGGAACCCCGCGACGTCACCTACCAGCGCTTAGAAGCCTCAAGGTATCCCACAATCCTTTGCGTGACATAACGTATCAGCACAGCCACATCAGGGAAATCAACGAAAATGTCCGTAGAGAAGAGAGCACGCACTTTGTGGTTCATTTTCAGAAGGTTGTAGGCCCGGATTTGACTCTCATCATCCATGTGTGTTTCTGTCACATCATGACGTCGGAGTTAAAGGCTGTTTGAAATCAGCACAGCAGACCGAAACACCTTTCCTCCCCACGGTAGAGTTGTGACTGTTGTCCCTGTGAAAGCTCAAGCAATAGGAGCTATTATTAAGGGTATTCGGATGGAGCCAAGGGCTCCAGATTCCTGCCAATTAGCTGATTATTTGCAGGACACCAGCCCACAAGGTCTGGAGTCGAAGATCCCTTCAGTGTAGTATCAGAGAGTGAAATCTAAAGTGGATTCTCTTCTATTTTGAAAGAATAAATCTTTATCATCCCAGAAAAGGGACTTCAGCGGAGTAAAAAATGATCAGGCATCCAAAGCTCCATGTTCTCTGTGCTCCATATGACCTCTGGAGCTAAAGAAAGCTCTCTGAACGCGAGGTTTCTGGAGGCCAGACTGTGGAAGCCAAAACCATTGTGGCGGTGAGTGAGTTTGTTTTCCATGTCGAGTCTGTTGCCTCGATTGACCTCAACTATGATGTCTGCTGGCACGAAGCTTCAAAATGGGGAGATTTGGCTTTAGACTGTGGATCCAGAGCAAGCGTGCTGACTGCGAAGGAAGCCCAATAACAGCACTAACCGATGCCAAGTGACTCACGCATGGTGTTGATCAAATGTACGCCGTATGTGTGGTTGTGGGGGGAACCAGCAGAGCTGCAGACTTGAAGCTGTGCCTGGATGTTGTCAGCTGAGGCCATGACTTCAATGGCATTGTTTCCCTAAACACACGAATAATGTCATGTACATCTGCAGCTGGGGGAAATATAACACACGAGGACAAGCAAACATGCTCTCACAAATGTGGCAATCAGCAAGCCGATTCAAGCTAGACTACGCTTTCTGTAACGCAGAAAGCGTAGTCTAGCTTTCATTTTGTAATAAGCCTCATTTTGGTATCAGAAGAGTAAAGAAAGTCAATTAAAGGTGAAGAACCAAGTATCATCTGTTTTTTTTGTCTAGATGAGTGTGCAGAGGAGAGCCTAGAACTGGATCTGGGTCAGGTGGGGAATCACGCCTTTGCTCGGATGGAGGGCGACGTGGACAAGCAGAGGAAGCTGATCTTGCAGGGCCAGTTGTCTGAGGCAGCCATGCAGAAACAGCATCAGAGAAAGTAAGAGTCCAAGGAAAACATTTGGCAGACCTGCTGTGAAAGCGTGGCTTAATGTGATTCTTCTAAACCTCAGCCGGTTCTGTCACCAGCAGTAATAGGATGCTATACTGGAGAAGGAACTGAAGGCTTCCCTGTACAGTGGATTACGCAGCTAAGCTTTAATACAGGGTAGAAATGAGAGGCTTGTTGTTGATTTCCAGTCTCTTAAGCTCTAACCTGTCAATAACGGTTTTAGGTTATTCAGATTTCTCTTAAGAACTATAAATTCCAGCTTTCAAAATAATCAGTTTTGCCTTCCTGGCACGATTGGCCATTAATCATTTATACTATAAGCAGAGGTGTGTGTGTGTGTGTGTGTGTGTGTGTGTGTGTGTGTGTGTGAGAGAGAGAGAGAGAGAGAGAGGAGAAACCGTTAAAGTGAAGCAGTGTTACAGATTTAAAACAGACATGGATGACTTTTTTAATTTTCTGATCCAGCATTTTATATTAGCATGGTGAGCCTTACCCGTGAACATCACTTCTGGATTTCCAAAAAGCTGTCAATATTTCCCAATCCAGCCTTTTCCTTGGCAAACCCAAAATAATAAAACAGAACAACTTTAATTTCCCCAGTTTCTACTAAATGGTGCTTCTGGTAAGTCTCCCTCTTCGCCTCTTTAATAAAATGAGCACAAGTGGAGTTAGGCGTGGGCAATATGGACTTTAAATTTGATGTTGATATAGTGTTAATGTTGTGAAAACGCTAAAAATGATGATAAAGACTTAACAGCTTCTTGCAGTCTTTTTCAGGTGACTGTGACTGTAGGTCAATTATAGCCCAATAAACACAAATATGGTCCTTAAAAACATTTAAAAATGTGAGGTATATTAAAACAAAATTCAAAATATGTTTCATTGGGATTATTACCAAACTACCCAGTAACTGCATTTAATTATATTTTAGAATTTATTGATATTTATTCATGCTCTCAATAAACCAACAGTGGAAAGACAACAATCCTGAAAATAATGGCAGTTTTGGGGGTTTTCAGACAACACTAGTTGGATTTTATCGTTATGAAGATTAATCCAAATTCTTATGATGAGAAATTTTTCATGATAACCATAAAACGATGCGATAAAGAGTCTAAGTTGAGTACAAAGTATGTAATTCACAGGCTGGTCAGCAGCCACCAACGCCGTGCTCTCTAGCAGCCAGAACAGCTTCTCCTGATAAGTTTTCTTTTAAACGGCTTCTTAAACTTCTTGTGTTTTCTCTCACTTGTTTTTTAAACATCCCTTTACTCAGCAGCAGTTATAAAGCAAAGACGGCCTCAAAAGTAACGTATGGACTTCCAGAGTCTGCATTGTAATTCATAGCCTACAAGCTAAATGATCTGCTGCACGGAGAGCTTTGATTTCCTCCAAACCACAGCAGAGATGTCATGCCTTAATAAGAACTTCTGCGCCTCTTTTAGCCGATGTTACATAATGGTCAAATATCTACAGAGAGGCAGTAGTTGCAATATTTGTAAAGTGTGTCCGCTTTGGGATTATGAAGCATGCCCTGTACCTCAGTTACATAATGTAACAAAAGTATAACAGATTTTCTTTGTGTGTTTTGATTGTGCAGCTACAGCCGCTGGCTGTGTCGAGCGAGAGCGGAGGATCTGTCAGACATCGCTGCACTGAAAGCCTTATATCAGACCGGTAAGTATGGAAGGATATGATTCTCAGCAGCTCACACTAACACGTTTAAGGTAGCAGATTATTTTTAGCAGTTTGCATTTAGTCTATAGGGTGTCTGAAAGGCCCCCAAAGGCTTGTTCTGACAGTGGCTGCTTTACCCTATATTTAGTACAGTCTGTGTAAGAGTATTCACCCTCTTGAGCTATATAATATTGCAATCAGAAGCCTCAATGTTTTTTGATGGAATTTTATAGATTAACAGAGTTACGCATAATGAGAAAGGAAAAGTACAGGTGATTTACCTGTTTCTTATACAATTAAACATTTAAAAAGTGAAAACCACAAGAACATTCCAGATGCAAATGGAGGAAAATGTAGATATTAAAAATGTCTGTCATGTTCTTTAAAAAAGAAAAGAATTCTGATAAACAGGGTTTTTAGGCAGTCTGGAAAACTTGTCTATCACTTCTATCATTTACTTGGTCTTGAAAACAATGCAAAAAAATGTCATTAAAAATGGAAAAATCCTTGATTTTTTTCTTTTCTTTTCATTTTTATTTTTTTATTTAGTTTTTTCATTCTTTCATTTTCCAAATGACAAATAATTGTGTCTAATAAATGTAAAAGTTTCCACTCTGATTTCTTGATTACATGTGCTTTATGTTTGAGTTACTAAATCACTCCTTGATGGTAATGTTTTTCCCATTCCCTCACTACTGGCTAAATGAACTCCTTCAGAGACCCAGAACGGGTCATTTTTCTTCATGCTTTGTCTAAACCGCTTCAAATTCAGGGTGAACTGTATGTGAGCTTCTTAAACTGGCTCTAAATCTGCTATTCGTACGGTCTTGCGCACAAAAAGGTCCCAAAGTTGTCAAAATAAGATAATTTAATTCTGGTTCCTTCATATTTTGCTGGACAAGCCTGAGGAGGTGTCTAGATGTTGGAAATAAGAGATCTAAGTTAGTCATGATTCTACAAAAGCATGACATGGTTTCCTTGTTGTTGGACCGGGCAGATAATAAGAGCCGACAAGTTTTTAAAAAAGCGAAACAGCAACATTTTATCTTCAAATCAATGAAATATGTTACCAGAAACACTGGACAGAAATTTAGACTTTGCAGGTGTTGTTCCTCACCAGGAGGAGGCGCTGTTGTCGTTCAGTCCAGCATCATGTTTTGGGATTTGATTGGAAAGGGTTTTTACAATGATGTCTGAAACTTAATAGGCTGCATATGACATCTTTTATTTAAAAGTAACATTAATAGGGGGTAGATACTCTTGTTAAATATTTAATAGTTATAACAAAGATTAAACTTGTAACATTTTTTTATTTACCAGCTATTATTTTTTTCCCGTGAGGGAGAAAAAAAAATCCTTATTTTTATTTTAGTGCCAACACAAGAGTTTTACCAAAAGGTATTAAGGGCAGCTAAACTTTTGAAGCTAAGTTGCTTCATCGCCCTGTTCTTCTTAAAGGGGATTTGTTTTGTTTCTTTCTGTCATCAAACCTGACTGACAGGCTTTTGTTTAGTTTAGCAAGAGGATAGAAGCTGTGTCACTCCCGAGAACAGAAAGCATGCATTCAAATGGGGTTTAAGCAAAATCTGTTCTCAGAACAGTTTCATGTTCATCATGAAGATCAAAGAAAAACCCGAGTTCATGGTTTGATGTGCTTGATACCAGGCAGCCTGTTGTCACGCTGACAGATTCTCAGCCTCTCCAAACCAGCGTTCTTACAGATGCCGATAACTACTGCATAACTTTTAATGTTTGTTCTGCTCTGTTTTAAAAAGGCCTCAATATAATTCCTTTTATTGCCTTGTGTATTTTTCTCTTCTGGAAATAAACACCCTAATATAACTAATAACTAGAATTGAATCAATGAGATATTTTGGGGCTAATCTTTGATTACAGATTTATATTTCTGAGCTGTCTGATTTTACTCAATTCTGATTCCTGCTTAAGGACTATGAATAACAAAATATTTCTTTCTACGTTCTGGTTTATTTTATCCAGAAAGCTATACAGTCATGAACAGAATTGTCGCTCGGATGGGTTGTTTTTCTGTTTTTTTGCAACTTAACAGCTCAGAGGTACGGTCACACCGAACGTGAACAAGGCAAATGGAGTGAATGATAGATCAGACATGCACAAAATAACAGTTTAAACCATCATGATAGTCTGATTTTCCTTTACAAGATTCATCATGGTTCTGATTCAGTCACTGATTGGTACCGGAGGTACCGACCTGCACTGAAAAGCTTCTCCAGCTGTTCATCAGCTGTTCATCAGCTGTTTCCATGACTTAAACCTCTGATGGGGCTTTCTAACATGTATTTTCTTACGTGTTTTTAGGGATGGATATCTGCGGCAGGACGGTGATGGTTGTGGTTGGACGAAACATCCCAGTGACCCTCATTGACCTGGAAAAGGTACCTTACAAATTCAGGCATCTAAACATAAAACTGCTGTTTTAGTCAGCGTTGCTTAGTCTTTTCTTCACTTCTGCCTCGTGTCTGAACGCGTGCTTCAGCTCGACATATTTTAGGCTTTTATGAACGTCTTTGACGTTGTGTGCAAACAAATGGAGACCTTCAAAGTGTAAGCGCACACTTGTAAGTGTGCTGTACATCCGCATGTTTTTGGCGACTGTTTATACTGTGTGTGTTGGGAGGCGAGGGGGGGGGGCTTTTATACATAATCATTTTTAAAAGTTTTTGTCTTTTATAGTCAATATAAACCCATAGAATATGCAGCATTTTAAAATAAAGTCTGTTTGTGTTTTCTGTGCAGGCATTGCTGTACTTCATCCATGTGATGGATCACATCACAGTGAAGGAATATGTGATTGTTTACTTCCACACACTGACCGGAGAGCACAACCATCTGGACTCAGAGTTCCTCAAAAACCTCTACGACATCGTCGACAACAAGTCAGTCCGGTCTTTTTATTCTCCTGAGTTAAACTGAACTTAGGGTTTCAGGCCTTTGTTTCATAAACCTATGCTGGGAATCGACCCGCCAACAATTAGTGATGCCTGTTCGGGTCAGCGGTGTTTGAGTCTTTTGTGCCCATCAGACCTGAATACATTTGTGGCTTGATGCATTACCTAGGCTTGATTCACCTCCTGAATTAGTTTCCCCTTGAAGGTGTTTTAATTAAAACTGATCAGTGACTTGTTAGAGGTTTATCTTTAAGAAACTTCACAGTAGTGCATCTGGGGGCAGATCAGGATGAATACATTAAGATTTATGCAACGTTTTAAAGCACACCAACCTCATTTATTCCACAACAGAAAATAATTAAAGCCACCAACAGACTTCAAAGTTCTGGTGGCTCGGCCAGGCTGAGTAATAAAGAACGAAGAGTCCCCTTTAAACATGGAGCCAAATAACTAATGGCATTAAATGAGATCCAGAGTTCCTTGAAGGAGCATCTCACTTCGAGGCAGAGATCAGTGCCGAAACTGAACGTTTCACCACAGTGTTCATCTTGAACTGTTTTGGTTGAAAAACAATGATTCACTCTAAATTAAGTATATTGTTATTAAAACCAAATAGCTTTAACATTTTATGGTTATTTTTACCAATTTATACAGAAGAACGGTTAAAAGCTGTTCATAGGTCTTACGGGTCCTAATGATTTTTTATTAGAGCCTGGCTTGCTGGATGTGAACCTCTGAAATTCTGGCTGACGCTGACGTGTTTTATTCCCAGACTGCTTGGAGTTTATCACATGTTGTTGACTTTTGTTCAGCCACCTACTTTTTCAAAAATTGAACACAATGGAGTTGAGCTCTGGGAACTGTTCTCACCGTGTGTCCAGAGTTTCAGTGTGATCTTCTCTAGACTGTCCTCCTCATCATGTTTGGCCCGTGACTCAGTCCTCCATCATGCTGACAAGTACTCCGATTAGCACCAAATTGTTCTTGGATTGTTGGAAGAGGTTGCTCTTTCTGGACCTTTTGCTCTTTCCCACTCTTCGTTCCCGGCAGTGGTTTTGGGCCCAATTTTAAGCCCTCTCTCCTGGATAAGAAGCAACCCCACACATGGATTGCACCAGAATGTTTCACTTAAGATCCAACAGAAGACTCTTGCCATTGTTTTCCCAAGGCAAGGGATTTTTCTAATAACTCCAGTTGTTTGGCGGAGCTGATTATATAAAATTACTTGCCAGTCTTTTGGTGCCCATTGTTTTGCTCCCTGGAGATATTTAGTATGTCTTAAGGGCTTTACTTAGACAGAGATGATGCTGTGTGCTTTCGTCACAAGGCTGTTGTACAGAAGTGTCGGCCTCACTTTACAAAATCCCCATCAGCTGCCAAAGTCCAGCAATTTCTGCACTGGTACAACGTGATTCAGACTGTATTAACTCTCTTTAGCTGGTTGGTCTGTACCACACAGCACATATGAATATGTGACTGCACTTGTGTTAGAACGTTTGGTGAGATGGACTATCGACTGGAGCATTAAAAACAGAAAACAGCAAAGTCAAGCTGATTTGTGGAGGTGCCGAGACAGAAGTGTGAAGATGAGCTATCAGCAGTTCTCAGGGCAGAACCGGCAGCTGTTTTAAAGGAGCCGTGCCAAGGAAATGGTTTAAATAGATAAATAAAGGAAGAGGCTTCCACCCATATTTCCCTTTGCTAATTGGTACCTCCATGACCATTTTGTTCCTCCCTACCTATGTGCTTAGTGCATCAGTTTATTTCTCTTTGCATTTTGGTGTGTTTGCTGACTCATGGTGATGAATTGCTATAAAAATAACTCACATTTCATGTATTTAATTGGATTTTATAGTTTTCTCTGAAGACTATATTTTGCACCTTCTGTCCATGAGTTGTGGTTCTGATCGCCATTTGGGCCTTTTAACTTTGACAGATTTCCCCCTTGTGGGACAATAAAGGTAATTCTTTCCTTGTAAAAATAAAAAAGCTCTAAGCAGTCTCATGCTGATAAATGGTATTTATTGGAATAATATAACCACATACTCTTATAGAGGACTAAAGGCAGTTTAGGGTAATTGGTTTAAATCATATGTTGTCAAAGCAGATGTGAGAGCTGCTGGTTCTGAATTGATGCATGAACGGTATGAAACATACAGTGGCAGACGGCTGCTTTTTGTACCTGTAAACATTGGGTATGAAACTACTAAAATGCAGTAGGTTTTTAGGTACTTAACGTTTATTAATTAACAAAACAGTCATTCTGGAGTCTGGTTTGTTAATTAATGTAGACAAAGCAGATCCACAAGACATGAGATCTAAAGTGTCTCAACGTGTAATGCTTGTGTGTGTGATAATTTGTGTTTAAAACCGATGGTTCTGCCAAGAAACTATTAATATTTTTCTAATTGAGTGAAAACGTATATATCTGTTATAGCCACATGAAGTCTGATGTTGTGTAATTACCCAAACACGCGACAGCTGTCTGGATGTGATGTCTTTTAAGGCTCAGATCTAAGGAATATTTACGTCTGGTTTTAAAGCGGACATATTGTATTATGAGGAAGTTGAAGTGTTTTCATTCAAGTGTTTACTTAAAGTGTTCAAATAGCCTTGACTGCAGATCCACGGCAACGGCTGTCATGTCAGGAAAAACTCACTTTATCATATTTTTTTTTTCTTTTTTTTACAAAAAGGCTTAAACCAAACCTGATGGTTGCTTAGAACCGGTTCTTTCTGTTCCTATCTGTGAATTGTACCGACTACAGATGCACCAGTCACTTTTGTAGAGCTCTGATACATTTAATTTTTCCTTAGATACTATATCTAATTTGCAGCAATAAAAAAAAAAAAGAATTCTAGCCATCCTACATTCAACCATTATTGATATTAGGAACAGAGGCAGCAGGACACAGTTTCTGAGAGAGCAGCTTCCGTAAACCATGATTTTATTTTATTTTTTTTCAAATGAAGACAAAAGGATCAGAGTTGGTATTTTGTCCGTAGCATCTTGTCAGCAATACTTACTGATAGCATTAGTAAATGTGATCAGCAGTCTGTGCATCCCCCACAGTAAGTAGTTCTTCCAGATTTCCAAAAGGCTTCCAGCAGAGGTTGAAAGCCCAAGATAATAAAGAAACTTTGCAGCAAGACATTCAGCTTTCCTGTTATCTGCTGAGCCAAACCATCGTCTGGATGGTCCCCATCTCCAGTGGTTCCAGGCTTCATCAGACAGGGTGCACCCCAACAGAACAGCAGAACATCACAGGGGCAAACAAATGTTAACAAATACTCAGTTCTAAAGGCAATTTACAGAGACGAAATAACCCGACAGGCATGGTTTATGCAAATTCCTTGGACTTTTGAAATTCTGGTTGGTTGGTAACCTCTCATCCATGTGAAGCTGTCGGCCATTTTCTCTGTATTAGCAACTTTATCACCAAAAAAAAAACAAGAAAAAAACAACAACAGAGCATTTACACCACACCCTCTTTGTTAGTTGATAAAATATCCCTTGGTATTTTAAGTGCCATATTAAAATCTCCTGAATTTGATTAACTTCTGCTTTCTGCAGATTGTGACACAAACAGGGCAAAACTTTACACATGAAAAGATCTTCGGAACTACATGACTCAAGTTTCCATGACTTGCTGTTTATTTAGTATCACTCATCATCACTTGCTGCCGCGTTGCTTTGTGATAGAGCAGCCGCACCGTATATATGGAGGCTACAGTCACCAACGCAGCAGTCCCAGGTTTCATTCACAACCCCGGGACGTTTACTGCATTTCATCTCTTTCTCTCTCTGCCCTTCCTCCTGAGAAGCTACTAATAAGTAAAGGCCTCTAATGCCGCAAGATAATATTGGATTAAAATATAAATTCCCATCAGTGAATGTAGGTCAATATATGGCAGTTCATAAATAATGTCAGCTCTTTTGATGCTTTACTCTGGATCCAGCTAAGTGGAGAAGCCTTAAAGCAGCCCAGATTATGCATACTCTGGATATTTTATCACATTATATTATATCACTCTGGATATTGGTCCTCTTTAGTGGGATACTTCCAGCAATGGTTGTAGATGAGCTTCTTTTTTTAAATGTATTAGCTCAGTAGGCCACATGATAAAAATGATGTTTCCTTTATTTTCATCTATAAACAGGCCCCTAATTGCCTAAGATTTCGGACTAAAGTACTACTACGCTGGAATATCTTTGATGGGGGGTTTCTTACTGTTTGTCTTTCCCGACACAAACTGCAGTCATAGATGTGAAAAATGCATTCGAACCCACACACAAGCACATGTTCCTTCATGTCAACTTAAAAAACTCGATGGTCGCAGCTCTTTCTGTCTTTCTCGGGTAATCACATCTGAACCAGCTTCCTGTGTCAGATGGAATCTCCATGCAGCCATCACAGCTCTTCTGACGCTCCTGCTGCTACGTTCTCTGCTTCCTGTCAATGTTCAGGCTGTCGGTTTCACCAAAGCTTTCTCGTTCGTTTTCTCTCAGGTAAATTCCAAGTAGCACCTCATCGGTTTCACCTTTATGCTGCGTAATAAATCCCCACAAGGCTGACAAAGTCATTTAGGTGGGTGAGTTAAGATGAACAGGATGAGTGGAGCGCAGAATGCAGCTTTCATGCAGTCGTCACAGAATATGAATGAAAAGGCCCACGTCTTACTTCCCTTTTTAGTGGAACTGGGGAAGCCCATGCAGTCATTCACTATAACGGCGTACGTTTTCATGCCCTTTGCTGATTCATCGCAGACCAAAGCGAATGGAGGTGAAAGGCACATTCAACGGAAATGCCATGAAATGTACATCAATCCTACAGATGGCCTACATAGCCACACATGAGCTTCATGTGGAGATTTTTTGTTTGTTTGAAAGTTTCTTGAATGCAATGTGGCTGCAAGCAAATACCTAGAAAAGGGACTTCCTTTTGAGGCTTGTAGTGAAGTCATTTTTACGAGTTCCAGTTTTCTAGTAGGCAGCAGCGCTATTTAGGCTCAGCGTGGCTTAAAGGGCCACGCTGAGCCAAACTTGAACAAAGAGCTTTCCCCACTGTCTGGCTAAATGTGGACTCTGTGTTTTCCAACTAAAATAATAAACTCTGCACTCCATCAGCCAGCAGTTTTTATTCTGTTTTTGGTGAAATTTGTTTTTGCAAAACATGCTGTTATCTCTTCTTAGTATAATACCAGCTTTTCTTAGAAGGCCTCAGAAGTGTATTAAACAGCATAAAGGAGCTATAGAAGCACATCAGATTGGAGAGAGCTAAGGTTGTGGAGAAGTTTATAACAGGATGAGATTATGAAAAATATCACCAGATGGAAGATCTCTCAGAGCTTTGTTCAGACCCTCATCTCAAAAATAGAAAGAGAGTAATAGGCCTGTGTGATTTTTGCCAAAAATCTAAATTGGGATATACATTTTAGGCATAATCCTGATTTAATTTAGACTTTTCTCTGCATTAACCACAAGGACAATATAAAATCTAATCTGAATATTATTTTTCAATAGAATAAAACAAGTAATTCAGTTAAATAATCTCAGTGCTGCAACTCTCTTCCCTTCCATGTGGAGGCAAACCCACTTTAAACATATTGCCGACACCTGAAGGACGCCTCTTATCCATTAATTGTTACGTAGCCAAAAATTGGCTCTGGTGAGACCAAATATTTTGGCAAAACTGCTATTTGCGGGGAACGTAAACACTGTGCATCTCCCTCAACATACTATCCCCACAGTGAAACTTGATTATTGCACTTAATGCTCTGTGGAAGCATAAATAATTAACCCAGTGGAGGCTGCAAAACACCGGGGCAGAGCTTCACCTTCCAGCCGGACAGTGTCCAGCCAGAGTTACGGTGGAAGGGTTCAGATCAAACCTCCATACATGTGTAAGAATTTCAGTTTAGGCTTAAATTAAAATCGTGAATCTGGGAAATTACTGTTAAAAGATGATCTCCATCCCATTTTTCTAAACCTAAGCTATTTTGGACCAAGATTTTGGTTTCTTGATGTGGAAAGCTGGTACAGGCAAAAGACCTCTAGCTGTAAATGGAGCAAAATATGTTCAGCCGTCGTTACAGTCCTTGGCACAGGGACTTGGCATTGAAGGTATATAGTCATGTTTGTCACCCACATCCCGTGTGGTTAGCTCTCTTGGCTTGGTTGGGCAGAGGCTGAATTAGAAAATGTCTGGCCTGTCCCCCAGAGTGACTGAAGCCATTCAGAGGTCTATACCCATGCTTCCTTTATTATTCCAAGTGGCGTGCTTTTTGAATGGGTGTTGTGTGAACAGTGCTGTTTTGGTCATGTTCCTGCAGAATTTATAAGCTACAAGCCTTTTCCAGCATTGAACTGTATTTGGGGGTAACTTCTGCATACCATACAGGCCTTGGTAATGCTGCGGGGCTGCTGGGCTCTCTTTTCCCATCATGGCGTATTTACCTGTATTGTTTCTGGGCCTCTCAGCATTGCCTCTCAAGTCCATCGAGTGCTTTGACGTTTTAAGCGCTGTCCATGAAATCTTACAACGAGATCTGGCCAGAGCAAAACAATAAGTGAATTGCGAGCTTTGACTGTGCATGATTCTGTTTGCCGTTTTCTCCAGACCCCCAAGGAGTTGTACCCTAAACCTGCCTTTGTGCCATAGGTTTTTGAGTCCTCTTACAAGTACAGTTCACTAGAGCGTATTCCCACCCCTAGTGAGAGCTTTGCATGTGTATTTGGACAAGTATATTCAAAAAAGGAATCAAGGTTGCCGGTCCTGGGCTCCCAGCTAGAGGAGGGGAGGCCCCTGACTAGTCAGTGACTTTCACACTGGGTGGTACAAGCGATCAGGGAGGCTCAGGTGTGCCAGGGACTACAGTCTCCTGCATGCCTGAGGGATGTCCATCTCATAGTCCCTGCTCTGGGTATTTCTGTGGGGGGATGTTTGGGCTGCTGCTTGCTGGGAATCCCCACGTACTTTTTGCAAGTGGAAGGTTCTACTGCCTGGACATGACTACATTTTCATTAGTGTGCTTAGACCTTAGTGTGGTATCTTACTCTGTTATCTACTTTTGCAAGGCATTGAAAGTTTGGCTTGTTAATTGTTGAATTTGACAGAAAAGAACAGGAAGCAGGAATAATTACAGATGAGGGTCATGCTGTAGCTGAACTTTGGGCAGCGTCAGGTTTACTCGTTGCAGAAGTTCATCATTACGATTCTGATATATTAGAGATTTCTGAACTCAAAACAGGAACCGTGTCTGTGGGTGGGTTTCATCTCAAAACCAAAGGCGTGATTTTCCTCCACTCACCAAGGTAGCCGCCACCTTAACACCGCTACGTGGGTTTGTGGCCTCAGCACTGGATCTCTACCATTTACAAATTCAGATACTGATGAGAGCCGCGGCATCCGGCTCAGTCTGAGGAACGGTTAGCGCTCAGGGTAAACAGCTCGACTCCAATGAATACTTCATGATGTCATAAAGTGATGAATCACTGCCTGCAAGGTGGAACAACAGATTTCAAAAGAGGTGTCTAGGGATCAAGTGAGTGTTAGATGCATGAGAACAATCAGCACGCAGGTGTGGAGGTTCACTTGAATCTACTCAAAAAGTCATTAGTTTCTAGTTTTTTATGCCATTTATCATCCATCAACCCAGATCTGTTTAGTATGTGTACTTAATGTTATTGTGTTTGATGGCCGATCACTTCATCTGATTCCCCCCCCCCAAATCTCCATGGTTACAAAACATTGGCTGCACTCTTCCTGCACGGCTCATTCCTGGTCTGGCCCATGAAGCTGATCGCTGCCCACTTGTCTGATGGATCACGTGTCTCTAATTGTTGGGGGAATTCGGAAGCGGCTTTAATTTTAAAAGGACGTTAACCCCAGTTCTTTGGCTAGAGGCTTATTTTATCGGTTCTTATGTATTTTTCGTGTTATTGTAAATTTTAATAAGGTAAAATGTCACTGTGGTCTCTGTGAGAAGCTATTGTTTTAACAAGACTGTGTGATAACTGTTTCCTTTTTGGGCCTCAAAGCCGTCCCTTCAGAAACACAGCGACAGTAATCTCACTTTGCACACATCTTTTTCTTTCTTTCAGTACATTAGTCATTATCACATCTTCGCCATGATCTTCAGTTTCACAATAGATTCTTTTTGACTTGACTTTAAAAACACGATGCCTGCTGAATAATGGAGAATCACACACACCTCTCATATCGGCTGTTTTTTGTGTTGCAGGTATAAAAAGAATCTGAAGGCCTTTTATTTTGTACACCCAACGTTTCGATCAAAGGTAAGGGCCTGAAATCCTGATGGATTTTTTTAGTATTATTACTATTGGAATTATCTGCAAAGCTTAAAAGTTTATTGATGCCCCACGGAGCAGCCAGGGGTGTTGGCTAGAGGAAAAATCTGCCCTACTGGTATGAAAAACACACAATAAGATCTTCCAGTTTATTTATTAGTGGCAGGTTACAGTTGTTTTTAGGTTATGCTGCTTTTCTTATTTCATAAACACTGGCATCGTTTATTATGGTTGCTGTTGTTCATAGCTATTAAAGCAATATTGTTAATGACAACAGGGCTGAAAACAGATACCCTCATCGCACTCTTGTATATATTCCTTGTGTTTCATTATCAGTGCAATGCATAGCGTAGCGACTGTAGGTTTAAAACAGGGTTGCTTTAGGAAGTGTGATGGGTGACGCTTCTTTAGTTGGCTTTTAAGCCATAAAGGGCAGGTTTTTTTGCAATGGATAATGTTTCCTGTTAGAGTTTGCTGTTTGCTGAAAAGAGTAGTACTTTCAGCAAGCTGATCAGAAATGAGACATAGTTGGAGAAAAACTCTGACACTTTAACCTGGCATTTGATTTATAAAGACTTTCCTCTGTAGCGAGAGAGGGATGAAACTTGTTTTTGCTTTTAAACCCTCGGTGGACCACTTACTGGCCCATGTCTATTTTGCATTTTTGCTTATAAAAATGTTCTGTGCTGCTGCCACGGCTCTTTGGCTGGCCCACTTCTAGTGCTTATGTTATTTAGTTATCTAGTGTTGCATCTTGATGTATTTACTGATCTTTGGTTAAGCATGTAACTCTGTAATATATGTTTTACTGAGAGATGATAAACTATACAAAATCCATTACTCTGTTGGGATGTAGATATAGTTCAGAAATCCAGTGAGAGGACCTAAAAAACAAAAACAAATTCTGCCTGCCCTGTTGGCCTCTTCAACACTAATGCTCAGCAGCTGAGATTAGTCAGTGCAAATCTAAGGGCAAACATTAATAAACCAACAGACTGCTGCATCCAAGGTGCACAAAGGAGCGATGCTGCAGATCCTTCCTCCCAGCACCGTATGACCATCACTGCTCCCAATATACTTACATTCCTGCTGTTATTTGCACAGTTTTTGCATTTCTTGTAAATAGATTTTTATGCACCAATATATAGTACATCCATATTTTATAGTTTATTTCAAATGACCCTACTCAGTGTTACATTTCTTTGAATCTCAGGATGCTGTTTTAAATAATTGCCAGTGTTTTATTTATTTATTTGTTTGCTGTAAATTTGCCCTTTAGCCTCTTATTGTTATTTTCTGTTTTCATATATTTACTTTTGTGTGAATCCGTGTGCTTCAATTTGCTTGTCACTTTGCTGCTAGTACGCTTAAATTTACCCATCAAAGGGTAATGAAGGTTATTCTGTTTGAAATCGTGCAGTTTCATTTCAACTATGCATGAAACAAGCCAAGTTTAAGGTTTATTTAATTACGACAATGCATATTAATCAACACAGTGATACGCCTCACTGTATACATGCCAAATCTGGCACAATAGCTACATTTCACCCAAAGCCCTAATAATGGCAAGTTAATATTAACTCTGGAATTTATAGTTGTGAGTAACTATAAGTTGTTATGTAATAGTTTTATCAGACAGGCTGCACCACTTCTACTACACTAAGTACTTAGATGCTTACCACAGTCAACAAGCTGAATCAGGACATCTAAATATTTTCCTTTTTGGCAAAGAAAGTTACAGCTTGAGAGCATTCTGGTTTATGTTAGTTTCCTCGTTGTTTAAAAGAACTGCAGTACTTTTGCACAAATGACCAAACTTTTGGTCAGATCGTTAAAAGGTCATTAGATATGATCTACTTCTGCTGGTTTCTTTAGACCGCCACATTCAGTTTCTTCGGTTGTGGCAGGCTAACAAACTCAGGAACTCCAAATAAACATGAAACACTATCCATACCACTGTTGCTTTGTTGTTTCCCAACACTGCAGGTCTCCACTTGGTTCTTCACCACCTTTAGCGTGTCCGGCTTAAAGGAGAAGGTCCGTTACCTGGACAACCTGCAGCAGCTCTTTACCTGCATCAAACCCGAGCAGATCGACATTCCTCCATTCGTCCTGGAGTACGACGCACGGGTAAGCGGCAGCTCAGGCATCCAAGGCTGACCCCCACAGAGAAACCCAGATCCTGTTGGAACATAGTCTTTATAAATTCTTGGCTAAAAGTCTGTAATTACTTCTAAATTGTTACAAACTAAATTATTTGCATGTGCATTGGTGGGAAAATAGTTTTGCCCCCTTGGATTTATCCAGGTTTTTTTTTTCATCCCACATGAATCATTTTCTGGCCAAACTAAGATTAATATCAGACCAAGGGCACTTGAGTAAATAAATATTTCAGTTTCAATATGAGGATTTTATTTATTAAAGGAAAAAAAGCTATCCAGCCTAACATGACCCTCTGTGAAATAGTAAATGCTTTGACTAGGCCAATCCAAACCCATCAGTTTTTTTTAACCCACTCCAAGGTGGGCTTACTGGTGAGCTTCAGATCACTGTCCTGTTCTGTAACCTAAGTGGGCTGGAGCTTTAGGTCCCGTTCTGATGGCTGGACACTTTTCTGTCTGAGAGCAAAGATCATGGTTCCATAGTTATGGCATGTTGTCCAGGTCCTGAAGCAGCATATTAGCATATAGTATTAAATGTTTGTTCTCTCTCCAATTTTCCTCTTCATAGTAGCTACATCTGGCCTGATGTTCTGCTTATCTGTGACACCATCCTGAAGACGGGCTCCAGCTGAGCTACATCTGGCCCGGACTCAGTGGTTAACCCTGTTTCTCTCCTAGACAGCTATTGGCCGAGCCTTTACTGTAAATAACTAAGTGCTCTCTTTCATCCTCTACACTTGAAAACTTACTCAGAGCTGATCTGCTTAGCTGTGTTTCTCTCCTAGATGAAGTCACAAAAAGAACTACTACCACCGTTACGTTTTTACTTCTCATATCGAAAGTACTCCTGGATCAGTGATTCTGGATTATTTATGTGTCTTTGCTCTGTCTTCTCTAACCCCCAGTTGGTTGTGACAGATGGCCGTTCACACTGAGCCTGCTTCTGCTGGAGCTTTCTTCCTGTTAAAGGGGAGTTTTCCTCTCCACTGTCACTCCATGCATGCTCAGTGTGAGGGATTGCTTAAAAGTCGACACGCTGCAAACGTTGGAGGAGTGAATGCAGCTTGTCAACGACTCGATGCAATCTGCTGGGTTTCCTTAGAAAACTTTTTAACCACTATGTCTGGATGATTTGATTGAATGGACTTTGTGAAGGGCCGTAGCATGACGTGGTGTGAATTTGGGCTATATAAATAAACTGTTGGATTAAGTCAGCCCCCAACCATCCAGCTACCACCACCATGGCTGACTGTAGGTTTGATGGTCTTCCCTGAAATGTTGGTGGGTCGTTACATTTTCACACATGGTCCCGTTGGTTTGGGTAGCTTTTTCACTAATAAATGAAATCCTTTCCAAACTACATTTTATTTACTCAGATTTTCTTCGATGATTTGAAACATATATACGTGTTCAAAGAAGAACTTTCCACATTTAACAGGATCGTTGGTTTCTCATTTCATGTCTCAAATTATGTTGAAAGCATTTTTTTTCCTTTCTCAGTTCTGTCCACAGTCCTTCTGCTTGAAAATCTAAATCTTTTTTTTTTTTTTCCATAAATGACTGATGATGGTAGTTAAAACTGGATCTGGTGATTGTCTGGGTTTTTCAAAGGCTATATACTGAAATGCTTTGCCTTCCAGCCTGAACTTATGAGACAGCTACCCTGCAATGTAAACAGCTTACATTCTCGTCTTGCTGAGGGTTTTTTGTTTCATGCAGACTGTACACGCTGCTAAAGCAGCCAAACTGGGTGAGTTGGGTTTAGTCAGAGAAATAGTTGGAGCATAATCCTTATGCTGTGAGAGAATAAAGGTTTCACTTTCTTTCTTTTCTAAGTTAAACTAGCTCAGGGACGTACACAATTTATAGTATATTATAATTTAACCATGTTAAAACAAGCCTTTGTTTTGACTCACATACTAGTCATCCTCACATCCACTCATTGTGTTTTACTGCAAACTTAATTCGAGACTGATTTTCCTTCAGGCCTAGCCCAGTAATGTGCTTACAGAGCCATGTGCATTTCATTCCAAGCACTTCCGATTGGGCTTTTAACTCTGTTTGATACGTCTCAGCGACGACTGAAATAATCAGCGATTGATTGGAGTAATACGTGTGCTTTTCTAAAAATGGCACCTATTAATCTTGCCTACAAAGCCAATTAGGATAACGAAGTCCAGGACATTCCTTGGCGGTTCCTAAACTGTGTCAAATCAAGGACTTTGAGTTTTTAAACAAGAATCTGTTGCCGCACAAAGAAGTTACAGCTTTACAAGCTTTATTTTTTTGCCTTCTCAAAGTCCCCTGGATGTCTGGGTTTAGATATATACAGAGTACATTCTTATAGTATTTGATCTTAAAAAGATCTACAGATGCGTGTTCTGATGAGTGACATCTGATCCAATTAAGATATAAACTTCAGTTAATACTCAGGTCTATTTTTTTAACTCAAAAGATTTTAACATGACAAAATACATAATTTTTTTTCCCTGTAGATATTTAGAAAAACAAGTGGAACAAGGCATGAAAACAGGGTTTGATTTGAGAACATTTTGATCTTGAGAAGGTAGGGTTGTCCTCTGAAGACGAGTTGACGTACAGATTTCCTGAGATGTGTGCTTGGCGAAGCAAATATCATCTGCAAAATAGCAAATATGCAGTCACAAACCTAACCCTGCTCTTATTGGGGACCATTAAATCTGAGCAGAGATGCCGTTTCATAGGGGCAGAGCACATTTCTAAAATTAGATATTTTCTTTCAATGTAAAAGCATAACTGAGAGTTTATTCTTGGTGAAAAGGATAAAACAAACAACTGCAGCTCTGTACAGCCGTCGCTCCAGTGAGGATGCTGACGTTAAACCAGACACTGCCAGCACTGTGACTTCATGCATGTAGAGGGTGAACGCACACGCTGGATTGTAATCAGCACAGAAGCTAGGCTGCATATTAACCTGAGCTCAAACTCAGCTGCTCTCCCATGCAGTGGGAGAGGATTACAGGTAGTTACCCCTGATTACTGCGGTTTTCCTGGAAAGTGAGCTGAGAAGTTTGGAACCACTTAGAAGGTAGCTTTACTTGACTGAAGCTCTCCTATCTAAGCGGGCTGGCAGTCGGCAGCCTTGTCAACATGTCCCATTTGACCTTAAAAAGAATTCAATTCAGTTTTAAACGGCACCAAGTCACAGCACGTGGCGTCTGTAGGCCCGTTGCTAAAAATAAGCACACAGCAGTGTCTCCTTGCCTGTAGCCGGCCTTCCAGGGCTCACCCTTCACTGATCTTTGCTCTATTCAAGAACATCAGTGCTTCTGGATGAAACAGCCCACAGCTCATGGTGTCCTGCAATCTCCTTTGTCTCTGTGCAGCTTAACGAGACGCAGCCAATTAAAAGTTAAAGGTGGGAATTGACCCATACTTACTGACATGCTGCCCCGCAACACATCAGTAAGTTGCCCTAAATAGTCGTATAATAGATCAGCAGACTTTCCCCGCTTCTCTCCAGCTTCTGCGCGACCTGTTGGTTCAGGTGGACGACCATGCCCTGGTAGGTGTGCAGCTCTGCCACCCTCTTTCTGTGTTCAGATGATGGATTGAATAGAGCTCTGTGAGATGGTGAAAGCTTAAGCTCTTTTTATAACCCTGCTTGGAGCTTCGCCACAACCTGACCCGTCTGCTATGCTCCCTGTCCTTCATGAGGCCGTTTGTTCACTAACGTTCTCTGAGAAACCTCTGAGACCACTAAAAGATCAACTCTCCCTCATTTTAACTGTACATTGAGTCTGTAATATAAGTAGTTTAGGATGGATCTCCTTTGGCTTGTGGAACCTAAAGGATCTTCTTTCTCTCTCTCTCAGGTAAATGGACCGAACCATCCCAACGAGGCTTCTGGTCTGTGACAGGAGACCTTCTGGACCTGTTTGCTTGGCCTACGCAGTGAATTCAGCCCGTTAAGTGGAAGTCATTAATGAACATCAAGCTGCCTGAGTGGTCTGAACTCATGAACTCCGTCAGGCTCTGAACAGCAGCGGGGAAATCTCGCTGTTAATGTGTTCCTGCCAAAAGTGTATGAAAAGAGGAGTCTCAGGTCAGAATTATGACAATGATGTACTGACTGACCGTCTGAGTTTCTGGATTATTGCTCCCAGAAAGCCTTTTTTTCTTTTTCTTTTTTTCTTTTTAAATGCATTTTCTTCAAAGCGAATAAAGAGTCAAGTTACAAAACCTCCGACTCGCCCTCAAATCAAATCACACCATGCTGGAGAGACACTGGAAGAAAGGAGGAACCCACTGCTAAGTGGGCAGCAGACTGCCAGCTCTAGGTTTCACTCACACAGACGCTCCAAACTTCAGCCCAGTTCATCACTATAGCAGCCAGGGGAGCTTATTCTGTGGGGCAGGCTGTAATAGAACAATAACATGTCACATCTTTAACACTCATTTACGTGTCTGGGGTTAAATACAGGTCCCAATATCTTTAATGTATTGTTGAACGCGCTGACAGTGTTTTGAAAGGGTATCCGGTCTACAGCTGCTGAGGGTTAACCTATGAGCTGCTCCGTTTCCGTCTTGGCCTCATGCTGCAACTGAAAGGCAGCAGGCGACGCGTGTGCATCTGTCAGCGTTTAGAATGAAGCAAGTCAATAAATACAAGTTTACTCTGCAAGGTTTTCATTTATGCACTTTGCAAGAGGTTCAATTTGTAGCATTTCGTGAATGATATGGAAAAAGGAGAAGTCTTGTCCCTTTCACAGAAATTAGCGTGCGTATTTTGACTATCTCTTGAAATCTTAAGCCCTAAATCTTCCAAATGTGGAAGAGCCATAAATCCTAAACGAGGTTTTTCCTGATGGACACTGCTTTCCTATTTTAGATTCAGCCTCTCTGATCACATTGTTCACATTTTCCTTTTTGGATCTCTGCATTGAGTTTGCATGTTCTCTCTTTGCATGCGTTGATTCTCTTCAGGTACTCTTGGTTCCTCTCAGTTCAAAAACATGATTGTCTCTTAGCAGGTGTAGGATGGATTTGCTTGGAAGTATAAAACATGAGGCAGTAAATATGTACTACAGGTTGATTGATAGAGGTGGTAGGTTTGAATCCAGCAGAAAAGAACTAATGGTGGTCCATAGATCCCCATTTATGCATGAAAGCATTAGCCCCCTAGGCTAATGCTTTCATGAAAGTCTCTTGTGTTTAGCAGCTGCTAACGGGTGCATTTAGCTCAATAAGTGACCAGCTCCCCACCCTGGCTGATGAAAAGAATTCACACAGCATAATGCTGCCACCACCATGTTTCATAGGGGGAATTGTGTGTTTCCAGCACACACAGCATTTTGCATAAAGGCCAAAAAGGTTGATTTTGGTTCAGTTTGGCTAAGGGGGGAAAAAAAGGATGCTCCTGTATTTTGTTTTTAAATACTGTCTATATCCTGTAAAATGAATCAGTTTTGTGAAATAAACCCTCCTAAATGTACTTATTTATTAAAAAAACAAGTTTTCATCTAAACTTTCTTGATTTGCCCACCATCCACAGCCCTTGTTTTAAAATGGAGAGTTGCTTTTCCAGTCAGATTTAATTGCTTCCCAATTGTTTCAAAAAGTAAAAAAGTCATTAAATATTGATTTCTCTTGATTTAAGGATTAGTCAGTTCAAATCCTCATATTACAAATCCATTTTAATTTCTTTGGTGGACAAAGTTTAGATTTTGTGAAGAGAGGTTTTGTAAATGGATCGACAGTCACACGGACGATCTTCGGCTGTTAAAACGGTGACAGACTAGACCTGTAGAAACCTGCTCATACATCATCTTGTGCCACCTATACCAGCATTTTCAGTTTGTTTTAAATAAATAAAAGGGGCTTAAACAGGTAATCAGTTCTACTGGCTGCTACCTCTCTGTAGTAAAACTGTCTCAGTGAATAATGTCTGCTGGAGCAAAAGCTGCTCCTGTGGGCTGATGCCACCTGCATCATGTCTTCACTCCACCATCAGCCATATTCACCAGCTACATCCTCTCTAGGACAGGCATGAGCTCCGGGAACCTCTTGGGGTAATTGTGCCGCTCTGTAGACATCCTGATTTTTAGCATGAAATGAAGCTCAGAAATTCAGACAGAGATTGTTCTTTTTTTCACTGCTGTATTGAGTTAAGAGGCTTTAGTCGCAGTTCCCCCATTTGATTTTAGGCATTCATCAGAAGGAAAAGTGCCAACGTACTCGTTTAAGAACTTAGGTTTTATTAAGACCAAATCCTATCAGGACATAAAATCAACTGTGTTAAGAGTACTGAGGAGAGCTGCAGGTGCTGGACAGATTCAAGAGCAGGGTTCCCAAACTTTTCATCCTGCTGTTAACCCCCAAAATATAGCATTTTGAGTTTTCCTTTGTTTTTTTTTTCTTACAAAAATGCAGCCTTCCCCCTGTGTTAAAATGACACGTGTGGAGCATGTTATGTTATACTTTGGTATCGGTTTAATAAAGAAGGAAAGCTCTTTTTAGCACATCAGCATCAAATCATCTCATGACCCCCTGGGTGGGGGTCGCGACCCCAATTCGGGAGCCCATGTTTAGAGCACCAACTAAGGAAGGTCTGTTTTTACAAGCATAGACCCCGAAAAACTTGTAAAAACTGATTTATTTATTTTTATTTTTTTCCAGAATGTATTTAACTGAGCCAAATTTTGACTTGATGGAAACGTGTCTTTGTTTTATAAATATATCTGTAATTTCAAGATTACAGATTCTGGCTGTCCAAAGCTTTCAGGGTGTGAAAGGTAGTGTCTTTTTCTTCTGTTTGGGTCCTTTTTTTATTTTCTGATTAAAACGCCTGTCTTTCACCAAAGTGTTTGCAGTCTTTTATCTTGATAATTAAAGACAAAGGGAAGAGCTGGTAGGAATGTGCTAACGTTAGTGTCTTGAATTAAAAGTAAAAAGAAAGGTAAAAATATATTTTTAATTCTATCCTGTAATTCGAGCCATGAAAGTGTGTTAGTATTATTTTTCTGTAGAACAAAAATGACCGCATTTTGTATTCAATTTTAAACAGTTGACCTGAAAAGGTGCAGTGTCTAAATCAAACCATAAAAGGCCAAAAACAATGAGTGTTTTTGTGTTTCTGTTGACTAAAAGCACTGTTCAACTCAAACATTGAAAGTCTACTCCTCCCTGATGGGTGATGCATTTTAAAAAAGGGAAGCGGTTGAGTTGAATATTGAGTTTTAACGAACACAAACTTATCTCAGGGTTCAATCCGTTTCTATACCGTTTCTTGGTACTGAAACGAGCAAAAGGTCAGCTGACACACAGCGCTGTAAAAGGTCAGTGGCGTAGAGCAGGGTGAGGTCATTCAATACTTAAAAACAGAAAATACTTTTAAAATGGATCCTAGAATGAATAGGAAGGAGGTTTAAATGGATCATCAGGTCCGGTCATGTCACTGAACTAGGTGTCTGCTACGCGCTCCTGTTCAGCATAGATGCATTTACGCTGAGAACAGTGATGTGGATTTTAATGTTCTGCTCCATCATGAGTTGGTACGTTATTTACTTTTGTGACGTCCGTTGTTCTGCTTTAAAACGTGACACCGCAACAGAACAGTGGACAACTATTAAGTTTAAGAAACCTTAACGTTCCTTTACCAAATGTTTGTCGGCCTTTTTCAACACTTAATTACTCCTGAAACAACTTCAAGCCAAGTGGAAACATCACTGGTACCAGACAAAAAAAAAAAAAAAAGAGTAGTATACTACTGCTGCCTGTAGTAGTATTCAACTGGCTGCTCAGCAGGACACGTCCCAGCGGCTGAACTTTGAAGGTAGATTCAGGGATGCTCTCGACATGTATATATATCCGAACAGCCAAAGTGATGTAAGCATTTTTATTCTCAAGTATCAGTGCAGTTTAATACAAAAGTCCATAAAAACAGGCTTTAGTATTTAAGTGGTTTTACTGTTGCATAAGTTATCGAGGCCTTTGGCCATACCTCATTATCCATATTTATTTAAAAAAAAAATCTTCAGTCAGTTCTTCACTAGCCCATTTATGAAGTTCTAAAAGATGAAATCAAACTTTTCACAATTTTTAAAATTCTTTGTTCACTGTTGAATGAAGAAAGAAAACTACCAGTCTCTCTCTTCTGAATCACAGTGAACTGTGACTTTAAAGTCAAAGTACTGACCAAATGGGGATTTCGGTGTAGCTTTATACTCTTTGAGATACTAAAGACTGTTCATCATATGAGCTCTGTAATAATTTTGTCTTTAACAAAATATTAAAGCCATGTTTTACGGTGACCTCTGTCTGGCACATGCAGTGTGACGTAGACTCTGCTCCCAATATAGACAATTAGCGATCGCTGAAAATACTTTCAATGCTATTCTTCTCTTCTAAATATTCATCAAAATCATGCAAAAACCATTCAGTTAAAAAAAATGCAGACTGCTACATTTGTAGCTTTTGGGACACGGTGGAGCTCTGATTCAGATGGAAAAAGAGCAAACAAATGTATATACAGGATGCAGTTACTGTGTGAATATTGGTGCAGAAAAAGGAACAGAGTGCAGGGACCAGGTTTATGTAATATAAAACTGCTCCAATATTTTACTAACACTTTACTATTGTGACAGGAAAAAGGTGGCAAATGGAATACAGTTTGTTTTGACCAGTGACTCACTGGAATAAATGATTTTTACTGAATGTCAGCTTTAATGTCATCAATGGCTGTTTCCTTAACAGTCCTTGGGAGCAGAAAGTGTTCTGCTTAAAATGGAGAAACAGCACTGATACAAAGCTGGGGGGAAAAAAACAACTTGTGTGTCATTATAAAAATAAAGTCATGATACACCACCTTGTCTAAACTACTGAAGGCAAAAGTACCTGGCAACAGAGGAGCTTAGTTGTACTAAGGTACATTCTGTCATAATTTCACTCATGTGGAAACTTTTGCTTAAGTAGAAGTAAAACTTTCTCTGTTCACATCTGTTTTCTTAAATTTTACTTACTGTGAGACAAAAAAAACAAAAAACTGTTTTTTTCTCCAAGAGCACAGGAAAGATGGAGACAGAAGTGGCTGCATGAGAGGGATAAACAGCAGGTGCCTCATTCAGAGTGCTTTTTCCACTGGTCTCACCTAACCCCTTGCTGAAAACTGAGTCATGTTCCAGGAAGGAAAGAAGTGGTACCGGGCTGATTAAAGTCGGCCCCTCCACCTCCTGTCTCTTCATCCCGCTGACCACTGTGACCCTCCTTTACGTCTCCATTTCAGCCATTTTTAATCTTCGCTTGTCCTGGTCGGATTAAAGGGGCCGAGCGGATGAGGAGGGTTGAAGGATGCTGAGAGCTGCGAGGCATGGAGGAACAAATCCATCTTTTATGGAGCTCCTTGTGTGACAGGCAGGGATTAGCTGATCCAAACACACAGGGAAAAATATGTTTTCGGACAGAGTTCAATTCTCCAGGAGGCCTAAGAAAAAATGGTTTATTTACCGGTGTCCAGCATACTAAAAGCATGAATAAAACATACTCTTTTACTCATAAGTATCATTTTCCTCACATTAAACAAATCTGATTACCCAAGGCCACCTTCACTGCACATTGTTTCTAATCATTTGAACATTTCACCTTACATGTCAATAAGAGAGCTACAACACAGGCAACAGAATCTTGGGAGGACATTTATTAGACGAGCACTGCAATAATCTCTTGAATGAAAATTCATGCCATCGTTGTTTCTACATCCTGCTTTATGTGGAACAGCTTTCAACCCCAAAGTAGAACTGGACACAAAGACTCACCTCAATACATTGTAAAGACAGGGAAAACAGAGTAATAGTACTTACAAACTGAAATAGATTTTGGAAGAGTGAGTGACCAGAGTAGTATAGAAGAAAATCAGTTCTGACAGCTACAAATAAAAAATAAAGCCATCTTGATACTTTTGAAATGTGACACTGTTTTTAAATACCTGAAAATATGGTCGCTTAATACGCTAACCATAATCATGACTTTACAACCACAAAGTAGAACTTTGTGCTTCGAAAGCTACGGAACCCTAGAGGGGTCATCGCAAAATGTTTTCCATGTTAAGAGAATGTGCGCTCGTTTTACTATATTGAGCTCTCATTTTAAGCATAGTAAAACGAGGGCACAATTTATTAAACGAGTGCACTATTTACTAAAACGAGAGCACAATTTAGTGAACATGGTTATAGGACATTGTGTGCACGATCTATTTAAACGTGGCCACAATATGTAAAACGTGCACTCAATATTGTCTTGACACATGTAAACATGAGCACGTTATAGTATATTCGAGATCTCAATCTACCAAAACGCACCCACGAATAATTAAAACGTGTGCTTGAATAAGTTTTATTAATTCGAGGACTCAATTAAAAGAAAAACGTGCTCACGTTTTATTAATTCGAGGGCTCAATTAAATGAAAACGTGCTCACAAATTATCACGACCTGAAAAAAGATATCACTTAAAGTGAGCTCTCCCGGGCTCCGTAGAAAGCAACAATGTGAAGAAGAAAAAAAAAAAACACAGGAGAGGATAATATTGCAAAGCGTTTTAGTTACTTCAGTGCCCTCAACACTTTGCGCTCTGTTTGTAAAGAAAACTTACCTGACTTCTCTTTAACCCCATTCATGTACCAGCCAAGCAGTGAGGAACAGCCACCCTGATTGACTTCTTGCTCCTGTGGAGAAATCTGTAGGATAAACTGGTAAGATCTGGCCTGACTGCTGTCTTCATCCTGCCTCTCTGCCCAGGCTCTGCTGTAATCAGCTTCATGTCCCACACCTGTGAGCCTGCCTGAAATCAAGCTTATTCCATTCACCTGTTTTCTACTCCCTATGAGGTCAACACAGACATCAGGACAGCGGCAGATTATTGAACACTTCCAGAGATGTCCAGCATTCCTTTCATGCCTGATTACCACCTTCCGTTCCTTGGATTCCCCCGCCTTGCCCTTGGCAGACATCTACCAAGCTTCTCCTTTCTGGACCTGGTTTGTAGTACAACCAGCGAGACTTGCCTAGACCAAGGATCTAACTGCCTATCTCTGCTCATCCATGCTTGACCGAAGCCTGTCCCCTGGCTCACGATCTCGCCTCTCTCTCATCTCTGCCAGGGCTCCATCTTGCTCCTGCAGAGGATCTCTGTCACCACGTTTTCTCTTTATACAGGACTGTCTCAGAAAATTAGAATATTGTGATAAAGTTCTTTATTTTCTGTAATGCAATTAAAAAACATGAAATGTCATACATTCTGGATTCATTACAAATCAACTGAAATATCGCAAGCCTTTTATTGTTTTAATATCGCTAATTAGGGCGTACAGCTGAAGAAAACTCAAAAATCCTATCTCAAAATGTTAGAATATTTCCTCAGACCAAGTAAAAAAAAAAATTATAACAGCAAAACAAAATCAAACATTTGAAAATGTCCATTAATGCACTCAGTACTTGGTTGGGAATCCTTTTGCACAGATTACTGCATCAATGCGGCGTGGCATGGAGGCAATCAGCCTGTGGCATTGCTGAGGTGTTATGGATGCCCAGGATGCTTCAATAGCGGTCTTTAGCTCATTTGCATTGTTGGCTCTGGTGTCTTTCAGCTTCTTCTTCACAATACCCCACAAATTCTCTATGGGGTTCAGGTCAGGGGAATTGGCAGGCCAATCAAGGACAGTAATGCCATGGTCAGTACACCAGTTACTGTGAGAATCTTATGTCGTCTCTTAACCACTACCATACTTGTGACTTAGTTTACTGAACCAAGCTGAGTGTTTTTCAAGGCTCAGGAAACCCTGCAGTGTTTGGAGTTAATTAGATGATTCAAGTGATTAGTTGAATGGCCTACTAGTATACTTTTTCACGATATTCTAATATTTTGAGATAGGATATTTGGGTTTCTTAAGCTGTAAGCCATAATCAGCGTTATTAAAACAATAAAAGGCTTGCGATATTTCAGTTGATTTGTAATGAATCCAGAACGTATGACATTTCATGGTTTTTAATTGCATTACAGAAAATAAAGAACTTTATCACAATATTCTAATTTTCTGAGACAGTCCTGTAATGAACCTTTTTAGAACCCAACACCATGTCGAGCTCGAACCTCGGGTCTCCTGTCTGTCCAGGTTGCTGACACTCAGGGAGTTCTGACGCTGTCTCACATATTCAAGCAATGGTGGAGAAACCCCTGACATTTTCCAGACAGCAACGTCCAACCAAGCCCACAGGCTCTGTTGTTTGAGTTTCAATATAAAAATAAAAACTGGGAACAGCTGTTTCAGGGACAGGGTCCATGTTTGGACAGATGCCGTTTTGGCTTTTTCTGACCAATAGAGGCTCAGGGACGTTAGGGTTCATCTCTTCCTTTGAAGCTCACATGTACCGTTCTGAATGAAGCCTGGATCAATACAAGCACGTCTGATCTCCAGATTTTAAAAGAACTGCCCACATTAGTAATCAGTAACAGGACACAATGCAAAATAAGGCTGTTAAAGAGCAAGCATGAAAGCTGTGCAGTGACGTGTCTCCTCTGTCCAGTGCATGTTCACTGGGCGCACTAATGAGGCCGGAATGTTGTTTAGTTTCCAATATCCACATTTCCTGTCTCAAGATTTGAACACTGATGTAGTTCTTTATTTTTATTAGCATCTTTGGCCAGTGTGAACCCTTTTATCTTCTGTCCATCAATGGCAGCATGTCAGTTTTAAATAAACAGGTAGAGGACTAATTCAATCTGTTAAAAAAGCATTTTCTCCCCGAAACATTTGATGCAATCTTGAATTTTATGAGAAATGTTTGAAAGTAAAATGTGGACCACAGCTCTGCAACGAAAGCTGCCACACTGACTAATTATGATTAAAGATTCTAGCATATTTGTGTTGCAAATGAAATGTTTCAGTTTGCAGTTCCCGTAGAAGCAGTGGGAATCATGGGACCAGATCAAACCCAGTGTTATTGGGCTTTAGGAGTAAAATATATTACTATAGTAAAAAGCTTAAAATTGAGTTCTTCGGGATATTAAAAAGAGATCTTGCTTCTGAATGTAAGTTCATACTGTTTTGCAAGAGTTACACACTCTATTTGATACTTTTCACTGAAGGTGTACCAATAAAAACCTTGATAAATGTACAGTGATTAATACAGTTATTTTTTCACAAGAAAACAGCAATTAATACAGATGGAGATACAAGGATTTTACCCAACAAGAGCATCTTACTTTAAACTGACATTTTCACCAGTACAAGCTGCTATTGTTACTACCTTCCAATTAACAGGCAGTTGAGTAACATTGGTTTTCAAATGAAACAGTTAAATCCTAATATATATATATATATATATGCTTGCACCCCAAATCAGAATGTTTTAGAATATTGGTCCTCTGAATTATCTAAAGAAAATTATTCTACCTTTTTTCAACAACAAGCAAATATATATATATATATATATATATATATATTTTTTTTTTTACAAAATGTACAACAATAATCTGTGTCTATGTGGCAAACAAGATAAAAAATTGT